>NC_052533.1:109836177-110142011 GCF_016699485.2 Gallus gallus | reverse complement strand
TCATGCGATGGTGTTGCCAGGGACGTGTACGTTATCCACCAGTCGGCACTGCCAAGGGAATGTCAGTGGAAACTCCATCACTCAGTAACAACACAGCAACAGATTTACTCTATGGTATATTTTTATCTTGTTTCATTTTTAACTTGGCTTTTTCTTTTTCTTTTTCTTTTTCTTTTTCTTTTTCTTTTTCTTTTTCTTTTTCTTTTTCTTTTTCTTTTTCTTTTTCTTTTTCTTTTTCTTTTTCTTTTTCTTTTTCTTTTCCTTTTCCTTTTCCTTTTTCTTTTCCTTTTCCTTTTTCTTTTTCCTTTTCCTTTTCTTTTCCTTTTCCTTTTTCTTTTGTTGTTGTTGTTGTTATTGTAAATGACAGTTCTGGGATGCTGTCTTTTCCTCTTAGCAGTATTTAGAAGGACTGGACATTTTTGTGAATGGGAGTATCCTCCAGAATAATTCTAGTACTGACAAAATGCAGAAATCTTCACGCTTTAAAGCTATTCACATGGCCTACTCATGGTCCTGAAACGCAGTGGGTCTGTTTTACGTGGGCCTTGCAAGGACCTCACCTGCAGAGTCCCCTCCTATCGCAGAGCACCATGTTCCCACCAGTCCCTAAGCCTTGGGGAACAGCTGTGGGGTCCGGCAGCCCAGCCAAGAGGAGTCCACATGCCATGTAGACCCCACAGTGACACAGAGAGGAGTCTAGGAGACAGGACAAAGCTCCACCAGGTGCAGATGCTCAGATAACTGCCTTATGCTGGATATTCATCAGTTTCAGTGATGAACTGAATGATACAAAAATACATACAGTGACACAGAATTGAGTGAATCTTTGATCTAAGCACTTTGGAGGTTTTTTACACCTTGTTGTTGTTGTTGTTGTTGTTGTGTTACACTTAGCATTTCTTGAATTGCAATATTTGGATATTTGGATGTGGTAGCTCAGATTCAAGACCCTGGGGTCAGCTCATCTTAGGAGTCAACACAAAACAAGTAATAATAGAGATACAAGGCAATTAAAAGGCTCCTATGAAATCAAGGAAATAAATCAATCCGTTTTGTCCTATTTCTTGTACAGGGAGATAAAAATGTTATGTAATTTTCTTTTGCAATTCAGACATAGGTTTCAGTGATTCACTCAAGGATTTTACATCTACTCACATTTTATTACTTTCAGGAAGGGTTAATTATGTCTAAACAAAATATATGCTTCTTGGGAAGTAACCTCTACTGTTTAGGAAGGCATATTTGCCTGTTTATCCTAAAAAAAAAATCAGTCCATCAAATTTAATGACATGTAATATTGTCCCTAAGAGAAGGTATGTAATTATCCGTCTATTCCTGTCTATTCTTTGAAATTATTCACTTGCAGTTATCTCCATCCTGCCTCATGTTTTCCTAAATCCTGCATGAATATAAAGTAAAGCAACAGACATGGTAGTTTTTGTATTTCTATCAGGCTTTGTGCAGTCAGTGAAGTAATGGTATGGAAGGGGTTACATGTTGTGTTCGAGTTCCTCTTTCTGTCCCCAAGGAGAGGAAAGAAGCAGAATACCTCCAGAAGCTAATGAAGTGTGGAAACAATTTGTGTACAAGCAAAAAAAACAAGGTTTGTCGTCTCTCTCTGCCAACAATAATACTTTATTTCCTATTTGTACTGTATAATGTTCAGGATGAAAAACAAGTGATATACTTCATAATTCCCAAAGATGTCATTTTGTAGGTAGTGTAGCCATCTCCCTGAGGTCACAGTGTATAGGAATAATTCCATGTCCACATGAATGTTAATTGTCTTAGTTTGGGCACCTTTGATATCTCCTTGACAGAAAACTTCAGGAATTTTGGCTTATTGAAGGAATCAGAGTTTTAAATTGAGCCATCATAAACTCAGTTAGAGCTCTCTATCTGCAGAAGGAATTCAGTTAAACATTCTTTAGCAGAAGCATTTAATGTTTTATTTTTGCCCAAACCCAGAGGACACACACAGAGCTGTGGGAACGGTGCAGGGCAGAGTGTGAGGGCGATTATTAGAGGTCAGCACTAATTATCACCGACAGTTTCCTCAAGAAAGAATTAGTGTCAAAACCAGCTCCAGCTTAATGAGGGCACAGCCTCATTGACATTCATGGAAATTCCCCTCTATTTTCACTAAGTCTGGCCCTGTCCAGGGAAGAGGCTGAAACCTCCTACCAAAAAAAAGCTCAAAGTAACAGCAGGTGTCAAAATCCCTAAGAATAGCTGAGAAACTACCTCCCAGCTCAGCGCTGGTGTCAGATGAACAGAGATAAAACCACAAAAGGATGAGGTCTCAGTGGGATCTGCCAGGCAGTGCTGGCAGGGAGCTGAGCTTCCTCCCCAGGCATTCACTCGGCCCTTTACTGGGGACAGTGGCTTGAGAGCTTGCTTTGTGGCCCAGGCATGAAACATCAGGGCAACAGCTTTCCCCTAGTATGTTTTCAAAAAGTTGGTTGTAGCTGAAAATTGGGCTTCAGCACATGTGCATCCAGCATCTGGTTAGGCCCATCCAAGTTCACATGAAATGTCAACTGGGCTTTCTTCTGAAAAAAATAATGTGTTTTGATAGCAGTTTGATGTATCCTTACATAAATCCTCTGTATGTGTCTACTGTTCTGCTAAGGCAGGTTTCAAACTCACAGAGAACTGGAACATACCCGTAAGACAAAACCCCCTTGGGTTAAATGATCAACACTGGGCCCAAACAGGAATATCACTGGTGCCCGGCACCTCACCCACAGCAGGCCAAAGCCTCAAGTCACATACTGGTAGGGCCAGTGTTGTTTCAGAATGGTAACTGTAGGCCACCACCAAGTTCTAGCCAGTTAGAAATATTGCCTGGATCTGTCAAATCTGGCATAGCGAAGTGCAGAAAGCCAGAATAAAGCAGGTGCAGCAAATTCTTGTTAGGTTGTCTAAGCTCCATCGTAGCTCTCTGTGCCTTCACATTCACAAGACACAAGCATGTTGCACCAACACATACTGAGCTGCCAAGCAAGGGCAGTCTCACACTACAGCCCTGGTTTTCAGCAAAGGCTGGATGCAGATTTGGGGTGGATGGCTTACAGCAAAGGCTGGTCACTGCTTCACTGTGATGTGCAGTCACCACATCAGTGATGTTTCTCATAGCTCAGGGAGCCTTGCTGTTGTGTCTGCAATTACAGAATGGATTTAATGCTTACAGTGATTTAGAAGGCCCATTTATGAAATGAATGCCTTATCCAGGTACAAGCTGCAAGAGGAGATACAGCTAAGTTCCCCATTATTTCCTAACTCCTAGACAGCCCAGGATTAAAGCCAGGTGAGAGCAACATTGTTTGATCATATCCACACAAAGTCAAGAGGAAGGAGCTCCATCCGTCCCTCTTATTCACATTCACCATAGCAATACTACTTCAGGACATCTGGTAAATGTCAGCTTTGGAAATGGGGTTAGGGAAGCTAACTTGGTAGCAAGGGATGCTTCAAATAAGAACCCCCTATTGGCAATTCCCTGCTATTTAGAGCAGGAGATGTCTATTTCTATAGAATGCCTAGAAAATCTGACATTGGATTTCACATGTATTCCTTCAGACCTTCAGCAACCTTCAGTTCAAATTTAACAGACCCCATCATCAGTAGCAAACACGTATCCCAAAACAGTATCAAATGTGCTTGTCAGAGGAAAACCTAATACTATGTATGTCTTGCCATCATTGAAACCCAGCACTATTCTGGTCATAGCCACAGATGCTGTCTGGTATGAGAGAGAGCTCCAAGGGCAAATCCAGACTTTACAGACCCTCACAGGGCTAGATAGTATGGAAATGAATCGCTAACACTGCTGACCAACTCCATTGTTTAAAGCAGCGCTCTCTCAGACTTCAGCAATAATTCAACAGTGAAATAAACAGCTCTGATCAGATAGCTATGGAAATTAGATAAAGAACACAATAGCTGTGAAGACAGGAATATTTCATGACAAGCCATATATCAGTTTATTCCTGATTTAAGTTCCATTTTGATTACTCTTTGTTGATACCTTACATGTATATGACAAGTCAGAAACAAAGGCAAAGATCTTTTCAGACAGAAGCCATCTTCCCCCCATAATGACGTATGCACACTTCATAACTTAGGTGGCTCCACCATCTCCTTGTGACTCTTTCATGGCTGCATTTCAGGACACTGCAGTTTCCTCAGCACTAGTTTTTCTACTTTAGTGTGCTGCTGAGATACTAAACTGTTCAAAAGTGCTCTTTTCCTCTACGTCTGTTCCCACAGAAGTCCAGAACAACTCCCATGAGTGTCAGGACAACATTCTTGGAAATTTCTTTCCCCTACTGCTCTGAACATAAGCAGGCTAAACCAAAGCTTAGCAATTATTTTATCCCTTTAAATGCTTGTTTCCTTCAAAACAATTCCCTTTAACTAAAAAATAAGGAAAAGTCAAAGATACGTGGATATAATGAGATTAACAGGATCGCCACTTTTCTCAATAGTATACTTTCTAACGTTGTTGCTGAGAAGGCTGAATGGGGTTGGTCTGGATGAAAGAAGCGGCAGGCAGCAGGAGCAAGCTTTCAGCACTGGGAAAGAAGCAATCTCCAACCTTGCTCAATGGGGCTACTGTGGAATTCAGGATGCACCGTACACACAGCTGGCTATAAAACTCCTCAGATCATCCAACTCTGCCTCTCCCTCGAGCAAACAACTCTCTTTGCATGTCTTGTTTCTCTTATCAAAAGTAAATAGGTTGGGTATTTCATAGTACTCCCAGGTTTTTTGAGGATGTTCTTGAAGTCCTGGTCACACTGCAGGACCCCAGCCCTCATAGGGGAGGCTGTTCTCTTGACACGTGCGGGGGCTACATCTTAAACTAACACGTTGTGAAAGGTATTTCTTCTTCAGATAGTTCTGAGAGGGAGATAGATACTGAGCTAAAACATGCATATCTGAGTCATAGCACCATGATAAATCATTGCAGTATCTTATTGGTTATCATAAATTCAATATTGTATCCTTTCAAATTAGTAAATTTTATGAGAGAGAGAGAAAAAGAGGTACTTTTAGCCAATGGTACCAAAGTATTTGTTTTCCTTTTCCTTCTTGAGGACATCCCACTAAACTGACTGCTAGGCAATCCCAACGAGGAGGTGCTGTGGCCCACCCTCAGTTTGTTGCCATATAAAAAACATATGAAAGCTATGCTTTAAAGAGCATAGATCATGCCTACCATTAATAAAAAGGTCAGATAACTAGAAAACTAACCATAGAAATCTAAGATATTCAAAGATATTTTCTTTTCCCCTTGTAAATCTGAAGCTTGGTACCTCAACTTCAAGTATCCTTTTGGTACATCTTACGTTGAGTTCCCTGCATTTAGAGATTGCAGTTTATGACTCTCTGCAGTATTTTTACAAGCATTTATATGGATTAATCGCCATTAATTATTATCAATTCTAATTTACCTTCAGCAAAGTATTTTTAGGGAAAAAAAACTTAAGATCTTTTTTTCCCCTACAGTTCTGTAGTTTACAGAAAGGAAAAATTCATCTGTGGTTGGGAGAGCTATGTGATAAAATACAGCTCTCCTGAGGTGATGAACAAGTCTTAACCACTGCACAGAAGTCCAAAAAATTTCCTCAGATTTACTCATCTTCTTTTCAGCTCTGCAAGAATAAATTCTCCTTCTTCTATAGATATGAGGTTGTGACCTAGACTGACTGTAAACAGTGAGAACTCAGTCAGAATTAACAAAGATAAAGCTTAATCATAATTATAAATAATAACCAAGCATAATGATAAGTAGATTGCTAATAATCTCTCTTATTTGCTCCAGTATAAGTGTAGGCTAAATTCATTAACCTTACTAAAGTTATGGAAATACACCAATGTAACTGAAGCAAAGGTTTAACTCAAGATTTCTTGATTACCTGATGCTGATAGTTTATTATGAAAAAATCTATCAAAAATCAATATTTCTGTTCAGATGAAATAGATACAAGGTTTAACATATTAAAAACAAACAAAAAGAACCCCAGAAACAACAACAAAAACCAAAAACCCAGCACTGCTTGAGCAGTAGAGTGAAAATCACTGGTTTTAGTTCACCTTTACGCACGAGTAGCAGAGATTTAAGTCTGTTGCATCTATTAGCAAAGGAACAGAGGCACTCGCTTCAGTTTAAACTGCAAATACAGCTTCTCCAAATCCTATGGCCAAGCTCCACAGACGAAAATAAAATCTGAAGATAGTTTTACATGAAAGATTTGAATATTTCTTAACAGTGATAAAATCTATGGAAATCGCTCTTAATTATTTTTAATTTATCACATTACTGTAGGTAGGTGTAAGAAAGATTGAATTACATTTTGCATACACTCCACTGTAGCCAAATCCTTAAAGCCTTACTTGGGTAAGATATTGCAGATGAGGTAACATGTTTAGTCTCACAAATAGGTGCATGAGAGTGAGGCTCCAAATGAATTCAGGCTTTGTAGCAGAAAAGCCTTCCCAATGCTAACTATTCTTTTAAGAAATCTGCAGTGGATCAACAGGAACGTGGAGAGTATCTTGGGTTGCATCATTAGCCTCAGTTTCAGGAATTACTAAAATCCCCTAAGCTACAATTTGTCATGATTCTCATTCTTGGGAAATCCTTTGAAGAGACTGTTAAAGTAATTAAGCTAGTGTCCTCGATTTAATCTTTAAGGCTGCCTAGCCAACATTGAGTCACAACAGTCTTCTAGGTCGGACAGGAAAAGAATTGACGTCATTGCAAAAAGCCACTGCGTAAGTGTCTCTGAAAAAAATGGCAGCCAGGCGTACACAGTTGGGTAATCAGATGTTGTGAATAACATGCTGCCCAACAGGTGAGCTTAGGGAATTTGGCACTTCAGAGCTGACTTGAGCTCTTCCTTAGGCAGATGATAAAAGAACTTTCTCTGACATAACATATTTAGCAAACTTATCAAGATGTTTCCTCTCTCCAGAAAGTCCACTAGCCTATTAGGAATGATAATTTGGCAGATAATATACTCGAGGGACAAATACGATAAGGGATGTTTCATACAAAGGGGCTTCCACTAGTAGCCAGTTATGTCAATCTGCAGCTAAAAACAGCGGCATAAAAATAAACTTTAACTCTTCACCCTGGGCAATTAGGCTGTTTTCTAACAACACGAGCATAGCTCATACAGGCACCAGGAAAGGCAGCTACAGCTCTGCTACAATGGTTGCTCTTGAAAAATCAAAATCAAGCATTTAAGCTACATTCTAGTTATTTTTCCACTGAACATTTATCATTTCCAAATTTCATATGAATAGGATCAGAACCACATTTTTCAGAGACCCCAGCTTGCTCAAAACCTGGAGACCCTTCAGATCAGAACTGACCTTGTTTGGACTCATTTTTAGACAAGTCACAAACAGGAAGCTCATGTTCTGCTATCTGCAGGCAAATGGAGGGAGAATAAAGCTGTGTTTAGGCATACACTAACCTTGAACCTCATCCCCGTGACTTGTACCTGCCCAAGCACTCATAAAAGGCTTTTGTCATGACTACAGAAATCTTACATCCTTGCAGTGTTTCACATGATTCAGAAATACACCTACCTCTGGCTGTCCAGAATGCTAATCCCCAGAGAAACACCACTGCAGCCCAGAAACTCCTTCTGTAGCAGAAATAAAAATAGCATATTTGTTCTTTAGATATGCTAATGGTTCTCATCTTCACTTTATCTCTGAGAGCTTTATCTGTCTAATCCTAAAGCCACCTCTCTTGGAGTTATCCTAAACTGAAGCCCAAATGAAAGCTAAAACCCATGTAACCCTTGGTTATCACAAATAATTCAATATTTTATTCACCCCAGTTCTCCCAACAAGACCAACAATATGGCATCCAGTAACAATTTAAATTCTTTGTTTTTCTTTTACAGTCTTTAACCTAACCCTAATTTAACAGTAGCCCAGGGGCTTCTGCCCACATCCAGAAATCTTCCTGTTCATACACACAAGTGCTGTGAATCCAGCAGGACTTAGCACAAACATGCATCTTCCATTCTTAGTTGTGAGAAACTTTACTCAGCCCTACCTTGAACCCAACATATTTTAAAACTTGCCTTAAAATTTTCTCACCTGTCAGACTGAACTTTCATCCCAGCCCTGCATGGCTTGTAGAATCCAGCCGTGAGCTGTCTTCAGCTTTGTGATACCCAAAGTGAAGGCTTAATCATAGCTGAATGACCCAGTGTAGCTTGCAGCATAAACATTGATGCAAAAAGTGTACTTCAAAGCACATAGCTCTGCTAACACAAATATAAAATTAATCGGGCTACAGTCTCATCTTGGGGCTGGAGTTTGTGTCCAGGACAGAGCTGATTTTGTTACTGGATGTGCAAGGCTGCAGTAGTGGGATGAAGACTCAGCCAAAAAGAGTAAATGACTTTAGCTAAGTTCTGCATCAATACGAGTCTGCTATGCTGTACCTTACCCTACAGTTAGTGTTGGGCTTGCGTTCTGGTCAGGCACGACACAAACTGAAAAGATTACTTTATCACTGCGTTTTAGAATAACTGGAGGTCTATGATGAGGCAGGCACCAGCAGAGATGCCTGACCTGGATAAGATGCAGACTGGTGTTGAAATAACCATTGCTGGCAGGGCTGGGCTTGATGGGCCATCAGAGCCGGGCTGGAGACAGCTGGAGAAGGAGGTTTGCAAAGCCCAGCAAAGGCTGGAAGCAGCAACAAAGAGCATCAGGTTTACTAACAGGGAGCCTGTTGAGCACTTCACAAGCCACAGTTAGGTTTAGCTTTGGAGGTGGACAATAAATTTAGTACAAAAAGTGGGGTGGCTGCAGGTTCCAGCCAAACCCAACTGAAGGCTCTTATTGTCTCAAAGCAATGACTAAAGATAAAGACATATCATGTTTCTGGTTTATGGCCATAATACCAAGTGGTTGCATGCCATTATGAAACCCCAGGATATGGCTACTGTTAAGGCTGGATTCAGCAGTTTTGTCTAGTGACCCAAATACAATTCCAAAAGTTGTTGTCTGAACTTGTCATTGGAAAGGCTGCAGCTTTTATAGGATCTAGCAGAAAACCTAGCTCTAGGTTCATCTTGGCTGTGGGACCCTGGAACCTCCTCCTCACTCCAACTCTTCAGTTTGAATTGTACCATAGAGATTTCTAGCAGTCACAAAACTAGCAATGGAGCCTTTTGCCCTATTTCTGCCTCTAACTCCATTCCTAGATCAGCAGCCTTTGCAAGTTCCAGCAATAAAGCCACCTCTTCTTTGATCCCTGTCCTGAAAGAAAGCACTTTCCCCAGACAAAATGCTGGCCTTGACTGCACAACAGTAACTCACAGTGCTAACAATAGTTGTTCAACTCTGCCTTTGCTGGCCCTTATCCTCATGGTGCCAGACTTGCTTTTGGATCTATTCTCCAACACAGAGGCAATTCTCAAAGTAGGATATGATTTCTCATGAGAAGATCTGCATCTAACCAGGGACTGCATCAGAAATACTGAACATTTCTTCCTTGTCTTTGCCTCTTCCCTCATTTTCACACTTATTTCCCTGTTTCTCTTCCCCTTCCCTTTCATGAGCTCTGCTCTCCATCAGCTCAGCAGCATTGACATCACTTAATGCTGATGGCACATGTGGTAGAGCACTGAGTGATTTAGGCCAAAGGATGCTCATAGCATATGTTCAGTAGCAACTGGCTTGATGGGCAAGAGCTTCTCCTCCCTTTCCCTTCCCCTCTTTCTTGCCTTTTCCTCTCTCCTTTCTAGGGTCAGAAAACCACAGGGCAGCAGCTACCTCAGCCCCACGGAGCCCGCAGTCAGCCTAGGGAATACAGGTAATGTGGTTAGGGCACCAAGCCATATTTCCACAGTGCATGCTGCCTTGGGAAGGATGATTCCTTGTAATATCTAGAACTCAAGTGACCAAAACTGAGGTCTCTAATCCATCATAGAAATCTTGTGTGACCTTGGGCAGGTTTCCCTGTGCCTCATGTACACTGCAGCTGTCTTAAATGATACAGGAGCACAACTTTATTTTCTAATGAATGAGCGAAAGAAGTAACAGAAGGCTGTGAGGTGCTTGGATAGTGTTGTACGGCATGTTATAACCATAAACCAGCCACTACTTTTTACATCAGTGTATGAGATAAGTAACTAGCACTAATGAATAGCAGACATCAACATCAGAGATTTTTAAACCAAAAAAGATCCTCAAGGCTTTTGCAATTTTGGTGAAGGAGTGATTCAAAACTCTTAAGGTTTCATTTCCGCTGCTTCAACTCAAATACAGACCTAAAAAACATAAGCCTATGAAATATGTGGGCTGCTCTGAAAGTCATGCATTCTGTTTTATTATGTTGGCCCACAAAGTCAGAGGTGGATGTTGGTGGTATGGCAGTAGAAGATGAACCTTCTCACCAATATCCCACTCCATGGCTGTGTGACAGACGGCAGCAGAGGGGCAGTCTGACACAATGGTGTCTGACATGGAAGTGCACGTGAAGCAAAGGTGTGTCACTGAATTCCTCCATGCAGAAAAAATGGCACCCAATGACATTGATTGATGCTTGCTGAATGTTTATGGAGACCAAACAGTGGATGTGAGCACAGTGAGATGTGTGTGGTGTGTTTCAGCAGTGGTGATGGTGACAGTGGGTCACCTCCACTGGTGCAGATTTTTACAAGCACAGCATGCAGGCTCTTGTTCATTGCTGGTGAGAATGCATAGCTAATGGTGGTTACTATGTTAAAAATTCTTTTTTTTTTTTTTTTTAGCTGAGAATTTGCTCTATCAAATACTATTATTGTGCTCTTTGTATCTACTGTAGTTTCCATGGAAATTAAAAGGAGGCATTACTTTCAGATAAACCTACATACATTTCTGTCGTGCTATTCCTCACTACTAACAAATGATTCTTATACAAAGTGGTTTTCAGACAAGTTGTTTTTTACTTGCACTCTGATAATTCAGACACTTTTTCCAGTTGCCTTTAATACATCTCAGGGAGTGAAAGCCTTGCAGAACCCTTCTGTTACCAGCTTATACCAGGAGACAGGAAGGCAAAGATGGATGCAGTGGTTTTTATCTCTGTTAGAAGGTGCCATAGAGCTGATGAAGTGCAGCTCAGAGGGTGGCTGAGATTTATGCTCAAGCCTTGGCAAGGCTTTCCCTTAAACTTTAGGAAATCAGGGCTGTGCAAACAACACAATCAAAAGGCAAATTCCCATACAGCTAGCTCCTTCTTAAAAATAAACATACATTGGCGTTTGATCTCATCCTTAGCTAGATGACATTGTATAATTCCTATAGATCTGTAAGAATGGTGTTTAAGGTACAAGAGTATTTGACAGAAAAGATGTCTTAATTTCCAAAAATATTTTCCTTGGCTTGAAAAGAGGTGTCCAGAGAGCAAAGAGAAACACGCTCTTTTCAGTGGGATTTAGAGCCTCCCAAGTAAAGCAGATGAGTTGGGGTGTCCCCACACTGGCCCCCACCTTGGCGGCCAATACACAGTGCCTGCGTCTGCCACCTCTCCAAGCACCTTATTTACATACCGAATTGTCTTCAATCACAGGCAGTCAGGCTGCCTGGAACAGAAGGGGATGGTCATTTAAACGGCAGGCCTATATTTTTCACTATCAAAAACCTAAATACTCAATGTCATTTTAAAGCACTGTAGGAGGGGAGGGATCCATGAGAGTTATCAAAGGGCTCAGAAATAGCTGTAAAACCTGATCCAGACTGTCTGTAGACCAGTTCACAGTACCCAAATTAGCAGTGAATGTGAACAATGAAAGCGCTTCCAAGAGCAAATTGAAATCTCATTTGTTTCAATTTTGAGCTAAGATTCTCATTTACATTTCCTAGTAGTATAAGATTCTACAGTTTCTATTTTTAATTTACTCTGTTGCATTAACAGTTAGATGAGGCACATATGCAAATACATGATTCCTGACCCTTACGCTTGATCAAATCATGGTCGTGCTGAAGGGCTCTGCTGATTGCTTGGCCCATCACACAGGCAATTACTTCTCCCACTGCACAAGTTTCCCTCCTTGAAAGGTCAGCCTCATGGTCCTGCTTCAATTACCACTCAAACCATCTTCTGAGAGTGGCAAGAACAGACTTGTCCAAAGGGCAAGCATGAACTTGTTCTCTCAGCGGTCCTTCTTCTTCTTCTGCCCTCCCATTAGTGTTGCGTTTTACTGGGGCAGACGGAAGACTGAACTATGAGCCACTCGGCCCCAGGAAAGAACTTTTGACTGATGAGCCTTGTAGCGTTTACCTCCAGCTAAACCCATAACAACCACCAGGCATTTTCTGGCCACGTGATGGAGTTGCTCTTTGGAATGGCAGCACCCCAAGACCTCATTCATATAGAAATTATTTTTACAGTTGAAGGAGTCTCTAGAAACTGCTGTAAATAGCTGTATTTAAGTACATATTTTGCATGAAAATCACCACTGACACAATTTGCAGATTTCTGCTTTAGATTTTGAAATTCTAAACTTAGCTGAACAAATGGACAAATAAGTTTCTATATGTTTTGGCATCCTGGTATTTTTATTTTCAGTGCATGAAATTCTGAAAGGTTGCACAGTTTCACATGGTCAGCTTCATTCAGGTGTTGCAGGGCGAACACACAAAATTTGCAATGTCAGGCATGTTTGCTTAAGCAACCTCTTTATTTGCAAGAAATGAAGGCAGGAAAAAGAGTTCCTGTTGAAAACCTTTGCCATTTTGTGCCACCTTGGTGCTCCGTTGTCCTACAGGAATGCCAGCTGAGGGAAGTCCCAGTTGGAGTGGTACAGTATGTTACGTACAGTCAGGATGTCCTGTCCCGCGTTCTCACCTTCCCAGCACTGCAGCTTGGCTATCGGCCCACGGTAATAGGAGGTTCTTAACTGATTGCTAACAACAAACAAACGGATCTTTAACCGCTGATAGACAAAGTACAGTATGTGCC
This sequence comes from Gallus gallus, assembly GCF_016699485.2. Classification (NCBI taxonomy): domain Eukaryota; kingdom Metazoa; phylum Chordata; class Aves; order Galliformes; family Phasianidae; genus Gallus; species Gallus gallus. Next base: position 110,129,023 of record NC_052533.1, on the reverse strand, counting down.
GTGAACTGTATTTCTGATTCAGAAGGAGAAAGTGTCCAAACAGGGCACACAAGGTACGCTCAAAAAGCAACTAGACAAAACCAGAGCTCCAGGTCTCAGCTACACCTCAGTGTTATTTTATTGAAGCATCTGACAGTGACAATTTCAAAGCAGCCAGCTATCAGTAGTGCTGCTTGGAAGAGCCCATAACAATCTCAGCTTTACAGCAGACAGTAGGTAAGCCGCTCAGTGATCTAAATAAAATAGATGAATGAATGCAACGGTCTGTCACATGTGCATTGTGTGCAGCAAAGGTAAATTTAAGTTGAGCTAAAGATGTTTTAAGAGCAAGTGTGCAAAGCTGAGCTTCTGAATAGGTATTATGTCCTATCAAGGACTCATTGTTTAACAGATCCTATATCTAACAATGCCTCATTGTGAAGGCTCCAAAGATCAGTGCATTAAATACCAGTTTTTCAGACCCCTTCACATTTTCAGTGTCTTCCAGTGCTGCAAACACTCGGACATTCCTGCTGCACTCATACCTGTATGGACATCTATTGGCTGTGTCTGCATTACTCTGTGAAAAAGGGAGAAATAGCTCACATCAGTGCGTTTAATTCTACAAGAATTTTATTCTATCCCATTCCATCTTCTTTTTGGGATATTGGAAAGCTGCTGCACATGCAAGAAAAGAGATCTGGATTTCACAAATGATTCCAGCTGGATGGCTACTTCAGAGGGAGACCAGGAGAAACACCGCTGTGAAAGGCCATGTGATTAACGTGCAGTAAGACATCCAGACTGTGCACTTTGACTGCAGGGAGGATATGGCCTTCCATGAGAGGAAAGATTCCGGTTCATTTTACTGTGTGTAGGAAGTGGATTTATGCAGTGCTATCGGTAGACAGGGAGGCAAGCACTGCTTCCTTGCTGACGACAGAAGTATGTGAAACTGCTGTAATCTGATCACTAAAAACGAGTGGAAGACTGGTGATGGGATGAGCAGTAAAGCAGCATCGTGGTTCAGAAGTGGCAGCCGAGACATCCCCACACCTCTGCTGCAGTGAAGGTGAGACCTAGCTCTGGATTTATAAAGCCAACCTAGTGAATTGCAGCAAATCCTTGATTCCCAGTAATTCCAAAATGAGGCACGCTCATGGGGCAGATCTCTAACACAGATAGGAAGGATGTGTATCAGTAGTAATCTCAGACTTTATGGTGAATTAAAATACGGATTTGCACTTTGCTTTTGGCACAGCCTCCATCAAGGGAGCCCTTGGGGTCAGTTGGTGGGGGAGGAAGGCAGAGTGAAGGGGGAGGATATCCTTGAAACCAGTGCCTGTGGATTGCATGGGGACATTTCCCCGGCTCCAGCAGCTCTCTGACCTCTGCACAGGTACAGGAAACCAGAGGAGTTTCGGAGAAAATTAAAAGCACTGTTCCTTTTACAGGCAAAGAGTGCAACTATGTATGCCTCTCCCCTGAAACTGGAAAGTAACAGTTAAAAAATGTTGTCCCGGGGTTTATCCCTCTTGATAGCTATTTTCAGTTTTGCATCCCAAACGTTGCAAGTGTGAATTCCTGCTCCAGCTTCATAGCAGCACCACACCAATGCAGGGCGTGCAGTCAGCCCTCAGCACTGTAATAAAAAGGAATGTTACAATCCAGTTTTGTCATGGGATGGTATCAACTGTCTGAGCTCAGCCAGGTTTGCCCCATAGTAAAGGCATCCATTTAAACAGAATCTGTACATTTTACACATATCTGTAACAGGAAACCAGTGAATTAGAATCATAGAATCATAGAATATCTTGGGCTGGAGGAGACCTCAAAGATCATCTAGTTATAAATTCCCCTGCCATGTGCAGGGCTGCCAACCACCAGCTCAAGCTGCCCAGGGCCCCATCCAGCCTGGCTTTGAATGCCTCCAGGGATGGGGCATCTACAATTTCTCTGGGCAAATTAAGTATCACAAATTCTTGCATGTGCTAAACTTGGCAATTTCAAGCATCTTTAGAGTGTAAGAGGAGTCAGGGTCTGTATCCATAAGGATACATTTAGGTTCAAAAGGTACATCTGTAAAACACTGGAATTCAGTGTAGAATGCAGTCACATTAGCTGTGAAATCAGCCATATTAGAGCACAATTAAGGTTAAGGATGTTTTCTTCACCTGTGTATCTTTGTGCTTTTGTCACCATGTTAACTCATTTACAAGCTCCTCTCTTGTTGAGATCCTCATTCCTAATAAATAAATAACTAAATAAATAAATGAAATCAGTATGGGAGAGTATGGGAGAACTACTACTAATTCCCCCATTTCTTCACTTCCAATATCCTCACATTAGCGTGAAGAAGTAAAAAAGAAAAAAGCCTGCAACCTCTTGTTTTCAAAGGTAGCAATCCCCCGACCAGAGTTTATTTACAGATCAGCACTGGCAAGAGATCTGACTCTTGCACTGACCCCAGTGCAATTTAACATTTAAGTTCAGCATCAGTTTTGAACTGCAATTTCAAATGAAATGGCAGTCTCTCTTACAGAGCTGCTCCACTCTTCAGTCAGCCAAGGTTTTTCCAGCCTGGGCTGGCTCAGAACAGTTCTGACTATGATTTAAATGTAGACAACACAGAAATGCTCTCCACCATGTCTTCCCATGGCATTCAGTGGCCCTGAATTTCTCTCACCCTCCCTCTTTCCCTCAAAATTGCAGGGTTTTTATCTGATTAGCTCTAAGTGATCTTGATAACTACTCAGATCTAGTTATTTCTAGAATTCATTGCTTGAAGATCAAACATTACATCACAAAAACTTAATCCTGTTCCAAATGAAGCCAAGGACAAACTGCCATTGACTTCAGTGTGCGGGATAAGGCCATAAATCCTTAAATGCTGAGTGTCCAATTTTCAAATTGAAACATAATGAACTTAATAGTCACGGATTGGAAGGCCGATACATTTTGTATCTCATATGATATTCTACAGCTGGTTATAAACTCTTCTTAAACTTTGATGCTTTGAGGCAGGGTCATTTTCTAGGAGCTCACATCATTATACATCAGGCCAGTACACAAAACACACAATGGAAGTGATACTGCCCTGACTGCAAACAATGTCTTTGGAAAGCTTCAAACAATTTCTTGGTAAACAACTGATCAGGGTAATTACATTTTCTAATCTGAAATGGGGCTGTGACATTGTTTCAGGTAGCACATGAATCATGCTAAAGGGTTTTCCTCTGCTAGCACTGGCTAGCTTATCTGGGCAAGCGCTGGTCTAAGGATGGAGACCTAAGCCTGATGGAGTATTGTACTGGCACGGCGGGTAGTGGCTCCACACCTGCCCCCCAAGAGTCCAATCCACTGCTACTGTTGAGCAGACAACTCGCCAGGTAGTTAAAAGAAATTAAGATATAGTGAGGCCGTGCCTAATGCCTCATAATCCCAACTCATTCTCTCAAGGAGATGAGGCATCAGCTGGACAACCTTGCTGCGTATCTGAATGGTGCTGAGTCCAGGTGAGAGAGAGCTACAGTCTTGCTTAGCAGGGGAAGGCAAACATGACTTTGATGACTTTGCGCTTGCTAATGAGCACAAACGACCTAAAACACAATGAGCACGTCTCCCACCATCTCTAAGCCAAGTTGCAATGTAATGAAGTGGCTGCCAAATCCTCACCGCTACCTGGGCCTGTGTTAACAAAGTAGTCCAACATTATTACACAAAGCTTGATTAAGTACTTAGAAGAAGCAGCTCTAGTTTGCTGTTTTATTTGGTTTTGTTTTGAACAGTGTTTACAATAGCAAAACTGCAGTGTGACCTGCCCCTGCAGTTTTCTTTTCTTCTTCTATCTCTTGTCATAGATGTAATCTGTCCACTGCTCAATTTTTGTTATCATTGCCTTGGATATCTACCAGCTATGATTGTCATGATTAAATCAGAATTAACTTAATTACAAGGAGCTTTACTTAAGATAAACAATGAAGAAGTGATTCAGAACAGTGAGAACTGCAGTGCTGAGAATGTCTGGCAAAAGCCCTTCAAACAATTTGAGCCACTTTCTTTTTCCCTCACATATATTTTGTTTTAATTCTGATGTGTTGTTTTTTCCAATCCCAGAAATTAGGTCAGTCTGTCACCTCGGACAAGGATCCTAGAAGTCAGCTACATCAGTGCCTTTGGCTGGGATTTCTCTTTACTGCCTTAAGCAACTAAATATTTTGCTTCACTCCAAGCTTGATGACACTGATGGTCTGCCATGAGTCAGACACTGAGGGCTTTCCTTATTTCCTCCTCATGGTGAAATGAACAAAGGACATCAGGATTTGGCATGCTTCCCATGTTCATCTCCTGCTCGAAGGCACCGCAGCATGGACACACAGTCATAGATAGAACTACAATGGAGGGAACTGTTTCACCTCTCTTATTTGGCCTTACAGATTTATGATTTAGGCATTGAATCAGTTCCAGCTGAATTCAACAGCACAACTCCCATAGGTTTTAATAAGAATATCAGGGCTTTCCTAATTAATGTAATAATCGTATATTACTGGCACGACAACTGATATAGTAGCCTTTTAAGAAGCCTTTAAAAAAAACTCAAACAATTCCACTTGCTTTTTGAGAGTGCTACATAGCAAGTACACACACCACATGTAAACAGACAGCAAGAGATATTTCAGCATTTCAGGTGAAAAGCAAAAGGTTTTCCACAAATTGTACAAGAGTTGCTTGAAAGTTTTGGAGCCAAGCTAAGTTTTTCAGAGACCACGATCTGTATGTTCAGCTGTTTGAATCTCAGCCTGTGGCTAACCACTATCTCTTCTCCAGGGAGAAGCCTGGAAGAACTTCTACCATAGGAAGTATACAAATCCTGGTTTTACTCAAAATCCTACTTTCTCATAGCAGCAGCATTCTACTCAATCAGCATTCTACTCAATACTATCAAGAGAAAAGAGACATAGCAATTGGTATGAAATTTGAACTCCTGTTTTTTCTGCCACCTGTGCTAAAAAGAAAATTCTTCCAGACAATGAATGTTTCCTAATTTCCCACCCACATATGCCCAGAATTTCCTCTTGTTCTCCAGTTGCTGGCAAAAGAAATACTCTCACATCCCATTAAGTGCTGAAATAGAGTCCTATTTCTGGCACATATCTGTGGAATTATACCAGAAAAGTCAGGATGAACAAATTTGCCCCCTTATGGTGACATCTTCCATATCAAATCTTCTATTTCACTTAATTACTGAATATTTTCTTCACAGAACTGAAAATAACATTGTTAGGATTGTATTCTTTCCTTCCACTGGTACTTTCCACATTTTGCCCAGTGAGACAACCACTTGCAATTCCCTGCTGCTTTTCAACCTAACACAGGCCAGTATGTCCTTCTAAAGGAGTTAGATCCAGCCTCATCTGTTAAGTATCAGATAAATCCTGTCTGACACTAAACACTTCTATACAGGTCTATAATAAAGCATGGCAATTCTGTGGTGCAGGGCCACTACAGAGCCTAAATTATAGGATGTAGGCCAGTTTCTCATCCATGGGCTTCTGGCAAGAGCCAGAAAGTTAAAACTCAAAGCTAAATGTGTAGAAAAGACTTCTGGAGAAAACAGTGATGGATTTGCTGATGCTGTATAACACTGTACATCTTTTCTGGGTGACAGAAACTTCATAAAGCTCAGCAGAACAAATGCAAGGTACTTCCCATTGGACAGACAGAGGGCCCTGTAAGGTGGGGTCTGGCTAGAGTGAGAGCAGCTCTGCAGGGCAGGATCTGGGGTGAAGTTTTTGAACACGAATCAGCAGTGCGCCCTTGAGGTAATGAAAGCTAACCACATGCTAGGCTGCATTAGCAAGAGAGCAGCCAGCAGCTGGAGGGAAATGGTTATTCCCTTTCAATTGGCATTTGCGAGGTCACGTTTGGCATAATGTATAATGTCCAGTTTTGGGTTTCACCCTGAGAGACATTGGTATGCTAGACTAAGTCCAATGGAGGGCCACAAAGACAGTGGTGTAAGGCATTCAAGGACAAGCTGAGGAAACTGAGTTTGTCCAGCCTGAAGAAGCAACGTGTGGCTAGGAGAGGGAGCTTTGATGGTAATCTTCAACTTCATGAAGTGATGTTACAAACAAGACAGAGCCAGTCTTCTCTCAGAAGCATGAAGCTAAAAGGCAAACATCAGTGGTCATGAGCTGTAGCCAGGGAAATTCTCATCAAATATAAGAAGGAAAAAAAACAACACAAAACAGAGCAGGGAAGGGTGGTCAAAAACAGCCAGAGAGGTTGTGGAATCTCCATCCTCAAAAATTTTCAGTGTTTGACTGGAGAAAGCCATGAGCAACCTCATCTGACTTTCAAGTTTGTCTGACTTTAAGCAGAGGGTTGGACTAGATGACCTCCAAAGGTTATTTCCAGCGTAAATTATTCTGTGATTCTATAAATAAGGTAGAGGTTGTAAGGAAAAGGTCCTAAATCAGATTCAGGAGTGGCATGAGCCTTTCCTGTGTTGAGAGATCAGGCCTGCAGGCTGTTAATACCACTGACCTCCTAAGGCTGAATGATTGAAAACCACTGTTGGATGCAGCAGAGCATGTGTTCCTGGCATAGCGCTTGCATTGAGCCCTACCCAAGTTTCTGTAAGCAATGGCTTTATCTGGGCGGAGTGCTGTCACTCAGGCACTTTTCCCTTCATTTTTCCCTCACTTCTTGTCATCAGAATACATGAAATCCAGTTTGTTAAAAGAACTCACCAAACATTCACACTCCAAGAACAGGAGTGTGATTTTTGCAAGAATTTTAACTTTCTTGTAACATTTTCATTTCTCAGAAAATCTCTTGTGCCTTTGGTAACCAAAGTATTGCACAGGTAAAATGTACCAATCACACACAAATTCCTACTGCTTGCCTGAATAAGAGCAATCGATAGGAAAAAAAAAAAAAAAAAGACTCATACTAGAAATCTCTGTTTCTATTAGTTGAAGTGATTCTATGGGAGATAAACAAAGATTCACATTTTAACAATTCAGGTGACCTCAGAAAGACTGAAGTGACAACATTTTTTTATGGCGGATAGTTTAAACTAGTGAGATGTTCGCTCTACTAACTAATAAAAATGAAGTTTTGATACGTCCCTTAGTAAAGTTTTATTTGACTATCAGCCACATGCTTGATGCACACAACATCGCCCCTTACCTCTATTGAACCAACATTCATTGTACTGATTTTAAAAAAATGAACATTTTGTTCAATCTGTAGACTGGTCAGCTGAAGACAAAAAAACATTTTCATCTGATAATACCAGCCCTCCTAGGGAAGCCAACAGACTAATATAACTGTATTTTTATTTTCTATTTCTTAGCAAATAGTACTGGAGTATGGATTTTCTTGCATAAGAAAGAGTTTTAATTGCTCCCTGCTTATTTTTCACAGAGTTGACACCTATGAGAGGAGTAAGAACCTATGACAGAAGTATCAAGAAAAGGTTCTGACTATTAAGTTAATCAGAATACATAGGATTTTATCTCATGACGTTTGTCAATTGATTGTTTAAAGACCCTAAATTTTAACATTTCAAAGTAGTTCCACATTTTTGTGTCTCCATTGTAGGAATGTCATTTTGTGTTCATTCTCACATTTCATTAGGTTCAGAATTTGACACTGACATGCCGCAGTTAGCCATCTGGCTTATAGACAACAGAAAACAACAGAAGTATTTACACTATAGAAGTAGCAGCAGACCAAAAAGTGTAGGCTCACAATGGGAAATTCTACAGTCCTGGTACACATTCAGTCTGAACTGCAGTCTGTTAGTCCAGATGGAGCTCAAATTCCCATGTTCTGATGAGCCATACTCAAGATATCTTCTGGGGACTGTGCTATTAACCTGATCTGTCCCGATGCTGGGAAAGGAAGCTCAGATCACATCACAGTGCAAGTGTGACTGGGCTTTACCCTTGGCAAACCACAGCTGAAACCAAGCCTATGGCTAGCGTGTGGTTGACATGCTGAGACTCAGGTAGGGTCATGCAAGTGGCCTTAGTTGACAGTAGAAGAAGCCTTGAGCTGGTCAAAATTTCAAACACAACTGAGAAATTTGTCCTCTCTTAAGCAGACATTTTATGAGCTTCATTATAATGTCTTCTACTTCATTGGTTTTATTTTCAGCCTGATTTGGTCCTCCATAGTCCTTACATTACTCAAATGCCTTCTCTCTGAAATCCACTACATTGAACATATTCAGTTCAAAAACAGTCCTCATCTGCTCTAAACATTCTTGTAGTCTTTTAAACTGGGAACTCAAAATTACACGCAGATGTTACGTGTAATACGGCACAGAAGGAAAAGACTCTTGAAGTTAGCTCACATGTCCTGGGCTCTTATCTGAGCAGCCTGCAGTGTTGAGCAAATCACACATGTTTCAGTGTATACTGACACACATATCAGTTCTTTTGAAATACATGGCAAAAAAACCACTAAATCTTAGTGAAATCTTAGTGATTTCACTAAGAGTAGGTCTCAGTTCAGAGTTGGTACGCTTGGAGAAAAAAAATAAAGCAAAAGTATCTTTAAGTTTCAAAGCACCTTAGAGGCTCTATATCAAAAGTGAAAACTGAAGCTGGCGGTTAACTCTGGCTTCATGCGTACTTCTAACCTTTACACCAGTATACTGACCAGTTTCTTCAAATACAATAGAAACTCTGCCACTTTGAAGATAAGCCCTCACAGTTTGCTTAAAACAATAATTCTGTACTTTCTTTCCTGTTTCTAGATTTATTTTAAGCATTAGTATAAAATGTCAGAGTCTGATAGCAGCCAGATCAGTTTGTATAAAAATCGACTGCCTGTTTGTAGTATATTACGGGCTATATTTGACACAGGAAAGCACTTAATCATGAATGCTATCAGCATACCACACCCATCTTTGTAAGTGCCTTATAAGCTAGATTTATCACTGTGAACTTGAACTGGATAGAGACAAGCAATGATGCATAGTGCGAAGCCCTTCTGCGGAGGTAGGGTTAAAAGTGTTCTATCCACAACAGACTTGTTCAGAAGGCATGTTTGTGTCTGTCAGCTGCACAGAAGCAGTAGGCCCAGCACTTTTATGCTTTGTGCTGATGGCCTTCTTCCACTAGACTCATCAGGTCTCGGTGCAGATAAGAGCAAGAAGAAAGAATCTGCCTCAAAAAGATGGTCACACAGATTCTGCCCTTTAAATATCTTCTACCTTTGGCTTGTTTTATCTGCACAGTAGAACTGACAGCCCTTCGGTACCACATAATCCTTGCTATGTGTTATATAGCTTTTCATTTCAAATATCTGAATTGTTAAGCTTATTCTATCTTTAGACTTCTAAGGTACTTACTACTTTTTGGAGGGGCACACTTCAGGGAGGGAGAGGGAGCTGAGCTAGGGAGACATGAGCACATGCAGACAGGGAAGACTTGGAAGGCTGTAGGGTCTACTGTGCTGCTCCACTGTGCTGCAAAGGACACCTTCTCCCACCTCCCTGCCAGCTACCAGTCACTACACCGGCCAGCCCACTGAGGACAGAACAATACAGCAGCCCCATGGACGGGGGCTGAATCAGAGATGTCCTCCTCACTTCAGTAGAATGTGTCATGGTATCGAAGTCTTTGGGAGAGAAGCAAGTAGAAGGGCTACAAAACAAATTCAGCATTTACAATAGCTGTGATGGCCAGTTTGAGATTTGCTGTACACACTCAGACTTACTTTCAGCACACAGTCACCACAGTACATTTGGGCACATGAGAGGGAGCTCAGTTAGGTATTTATATGATTTGATAACAGCGCAGTTAGGAACTACAGCTTCAAATCTGAGCCCTTAGGTACTGAGTTCATTAGAAGAGAGGAATTTAGCCTAGGTTTTATATTAGTTAAACCTAAACTCAATCATTTTTCCATGTAGAGGAAAACAAAGCTTTTTTTTACACTGAGTATCCTCCAGACTTAAACAATACTTATTGAAATACTGCTAAACTCTGGAACACTTTGAAAGTAAAAATTTCTGTTCCTAGTGAATCATTTCTCTTTTCACAAATTCCTCTAATTAAGCTTGAACAGGAAAACTACTGAACATCACACTGGCATCTATTTTAGCAGTTCAAGAGTTTCCTTTCCAAATATTCCTTATGCAGAGCATTGCGTTCATTTCTCAGTCACAGAATTGCAGTGGTTAGAAGAGTCTTGAAGACATAATTGAGTCCAACCCCCCTGCTAAAGCAGGCACCCTACAGCAGGTTGCTCAGGTAGGCATCCAGACAGGTCTTGAGTATCTCCATAGAAAGAGATTACACATCCTCCCTGGGCAGCCTGTTCCAGTGCTCTGTCACCTTTACTGTTAAGAAGTTTTTCCACATGTTTGTATGGAACTTCCTTATGTTCAAGTTTTAGATCATTGTTCCTTGTCCTGATGCCACTGAGAAGAGCCTGGCCCTTTCGGTGAGAAAACACTCCAGAGTTTCCAATGGTCAGTTTTATGCCTCGTCTGAAAGACATCTCTATCAGAGGACTGTGCCAGTACCCAGTGGTGACAGACTTCTCTGTTGTGACTCAGAGGGCAGCATGCCACCTGCTGTGCTGTCATCAGTGCTTCCTGGAGCACCCATAACTTAGGTGGGGTCCCCAGGTGGCCCGACCTTGACAGCTTGGGATGAGGTAATACAGCTGCAAACTAAATTAGGAGAGAAAACAGTGAATCAAATTCAAAAGGATATAGCAGGGAGGCATAATTTGAATTTCAATAAGTTGAGGTTATTGTAATTCAAGACATGACTCTTACCCTGCCACACAAAAGAGACACCTATACATTCACAAACTTCTTTGTAGATGTTATTATACAATATTTATTAAATCTTTGAATTCTTCTGAAATATACTTACTGGACTGCAAAATGCTGCATCTGGAAGAAATAACGAGTTTGGTACTCAGCACCACAAAGCAGCATGACACTAAGAAATATGTCCTAGGAAGTATTTTCCTTAGCTTGTCATTTTAACCCTAACTTTTTTACTCACAGAAGTGACTAGTGATCATACATCCAATTAATATCTTAAAAAATACAGATATATTGTTGGCTGAATCTGGTAACAAAGACTATAGACTACCAATTCATTCACTAGGGGTAGTCATCTACACTTAGTAGATATAAGTTCAAAACAAGGTATAGGAAAAAAAAATCCATTAATGAGACACCATTAAGGACCTTACATTACCTCAGACATTAAATTAGAAAGAAAAAAATCAGGTTAAGTGGATGTACAGAGCTATGAAGATCCCCACTCAACTCACTCCAGGTCAATATCACTAACAGTTAGCTTTGGGAAAAGCAGATCTAGGACTCTGAAAAGTCTCAGGGCCAATACACTGAAAGCTCAAGTAGTAAAGTACAAAGATTTTGAAAGTCTGGGAATTTAGTGGTAGGTCTCACCATTTGGATGATCTCTGAGTTTCCTCAAAGCATTTTTTTAGAAAATAATTTGGTTATAATGTACGATACCCGGAGATTTACAAAACAGAAAAAACACAGACAGATAACTAACAGGACATAAAGGACATAAAGGCAGTACTTACGATGCGTGAAAGCTTACCTTTTCTATTCAACACCAAGTTAATGGCAACAAAATTAAATTACAAAGATCTATTCATTTCATACAAAAAGCATGAGAAAGAAGAATCAAGCAATCCCAACTCATGAAATTGCTAGACCAGCTCAGCTACTGCTTACCCTTGAATTCCTAACCCCACCATCCCTGATGCAAGCTGCATTTCAGGGTTTTGTGGACAGATTTATGCTTAAGAGTACATTGTGACCCGCAGTTAATGACACAGAAACAAATAAGCAAAAAAGATTGTATCTAATAATCATTCAGAAAGTTACAGAGATTGATTAGCCTCCTTCATGGTTTCTTCTTTTTCTTTAAAGTGAGCTTGCATCATCTTTTTATCTAATCACTTTTTGCTGTAGAAAGTCAGCCTCCAAAATGCCTCTGCTTCCATTACAGAGAAACTGAGAGTCAGCTGGAAAGAGACTTGACAATGTGGATACCTGGAAGATCAGGGGCCTGAAATGAAAGCCTAAGCAGTTCTTTACCTTCTACCATCTTGCTACGCAATACTTCAAAGAGAAAAGACTTCACCCATCCCCTAAGCACTTACAGTAAAATTCAAGGCATAAAGCAAGAGTGATGGCCCTAAAAAAGAAACTGAGAGCTGTCAGAAGTCTGGCACATGCACCACATCAGGCTCCAAAACCACATATGATCTAAATTCACTTAATTACTTCCACAGCTATGCTTTGTACATGTTTGTTGCTGCAGATTCTGGATTCTTCCCCAGGCTTAGTGCACCAGTATCAACTACCCCAGGTTGTGCCAAGGAGCTTGTCCTGCACATGAGGGTGTCCAGCACACACAAAGAACTACTTGCTCATTTTGCTCTGGCACACACATATCTATCCAGTTAACCTTTTAAACCCCTCCCAGTATCTGCAGCAGCTCAATGAACAGCAGGTGAAGCAAATGACCAATCATCCAATGGCACTCACCAAGCCATAGGGAATGGAGACACCCACTGACATCTTCCCAAAGAGCCCATGAGAAGAGCTGGGTACCTACATCTGTGTGCTCCAGCTCAGATCCATCTGGGCTTAGGCACCATGGTTACAGAGAGGGAGCACTTCTCCATTTGGCTAATGGTTTCTCCAGTCTCTCTGATTATCTAGCTAACATAGCTTTGTGTCTGCAGCATTTATGCTAGCAGGAGCACTATAAGAGCTAAGAGCTTCATGCTCCAAATTCTGTAGTTGGGACCTGCAGCTGGAGACTCATAGAGTCACAGAATAGAATCATAGAATGTCCTGAGTTGGAAGAGACCTGCAAGGATGATTGATTCCAACTCCTGGCTCCACACAGGACCATGCGAATTTCAAACCATGTGTCTGATAGCATTATGCCTTTGTCCAAAGGACTTGGGAGATGGTGTTGAAGTCCCACAAAGCGGGAACATGTCTCACAGAATTGACAAGCATGGTGGAGACAAGCTTAGTGCAGATCTGTTATTTACTATATATGTTGTAGAGTCTCTGTGGCCTCCACAAGAGCAAACCAGCATTGCTGGGGGAGAGTCAGCAGCAGACAGGAAAATACCAAGTACTCGTGACTAATAATTTTGTAGATGGGAGCAGATCCTTACCAAACTACCCAAAGAGCATATATCTGTTGGCCAGCACCAAGATTAAAAATAAAAAATGCCTTACAGATCCAGAATAGGGTAGCTAGCTGGCATCAGTGTAAAGAACCCCGGCACATTAGTTTCATGGCCAACAATTTAGCATTCAACTATCAGCACGGTGCTCGTAATGGTAGAGATTGCTGAGTGAAGTGCAGTATCTTCTGGGGAATGATGAAGCTGTCACTTCTGCAAAATTCTTTCCATTCCATTTCTCAGTTTTCACTCCTTTATTATCGTTATTTCAGCTTAGCCACGGAGTTTTCCAGGGATAAGTGAAGTCCAAATTCCTAATATTAAAGAAACAAACAAAAGGAATGCAAACAGAGAGAGAGGGGAAAAAAAGATCTGGAGGAAAACCAAATCTTTCTGCACTACAACGCAGTCAAAACAAAACACACCCACATTCCCCCCACTTTGTAGTTCACTTTTATGTAGAGCTGTGTCCATCAGCTGGAAGCTGTCTCGCTGTTTGCACTGTGCATGGGGATGTGCCAGAGATTCCCTCTTACTCCCCTGGGTGGGATGTAAAGAATTTCTCTGCACATAGCTGGCATTCCTATTGAACTGAGTCACTTCGTAGCCCAGACAATAATGCCAGTCTTATCCAAACACTCAGAGATAGACACTGTGATTTTTTTCTAATGATATCATTATGAGAATGTCCATTGGATATGAAGCATCCTGGACAAAACTTGTGTTAAAAACCACATAGCCCATGCTCACCACCTGCAGTTAAGAGACATACCTGGCTGTCCCACTTTCCCAAGATTAATTATTCAAGCCTGAGGAAAAGGGGCCAAAATTACAGTGCATACGTTACAACAAATGAGTTCCTGAAGATGCAGTCATGATGCAGTCATCATGTGTTCCTTCCTCCTGGTGGCAACCAGAATAAGCACCAAACTGCTCTGTTGGTTTTTGTTCCTAAACATAAACCCTCACAATCCTTTACCAGTAGCTTTGGCAGAACATCTCATCTTTGCCGTGTTTGTGCTGCAGTGGCAGGGCACAAACAGAACTTTTTTTTACAGAGGCCATTAGTTGGAAATACAATACTAGTCAAAACTGAACATGGGTCACAAGCTGCCGAAGCTGTACTTCTACTTGGAAGACATTACTAGATAGATGAAAACAAATATCCTGTGGTCACTGTAGTGTGAGACCGTGATGGAACCCAATGTGAGAAAGAAAAGGAGTGGAAAAAGAGGTGGCTCTTACCTTGTGCTTAGATTCTGTTTATTAAATAAAAATATAAAAAATAAAAATAAAAATTGAGATGTTTGTATGTGTGGTTCTGGAGCAAACTGCCAAAGTAGGGTTTGCATTTTGCACCACCTTCCCTCTGTCCTGCTGGGTTGAGACTGCTGGTGTTGGTGACTGTCCCTTGGGGTTACAGATCTGTGTCTAACCAGGAGAGAACCAGAGCCCTGCGTACATTGGAGGCATGCAGGGTGTTAGCCCTGTTACCAGTGTGAAGTCATCAGCTATGATTGAATTATACTGTATTACACAACAAAGATCTCAGCAAGCTTCTCTCTGTACTTCTTGCTCACTCAAAGCTTCCACCTTTCTACACAGAACTCCCCACAGAAAATCCTTTCTGTTCTGAAGATGTATTAAATGCGTAGCAGCTTTTCAATAATGGGGTTTTAGATATTTCATTCAGCAATTTATAGTGTTATCTGTCCCAGAATCTGATGAAGGAAATTTGGAATTAGAGGACAGCAGATCCGATATGGCTTCTAACCTGTGCTGAGAAAGGCTATCTTGCCATTCAAGAGTAGATCTAGGCAAAATTATAGTATTAATTTTTCCACAGTGTAATATTTTTACAGCAGTTTACTGGTGCTGTAGCCCATGAGTGAGAGGGGCATTGCTCTACAGAGCAATGAATACCCTGATGATCAGGTCAAACCCATGGATTAGTCCTTAAATACCTGGTCTTGGGTCTCAGGGCTGCTTCACTGTACCTCAGTATCTCTGGTTTAATATACACTAAACAAATAAACAAGCAGAAAAACTGCCCCGTTACCAAAAGGTCTACCTAGATGCAGAGTACCTATGGGATAAGCTTTGGAGGGATAAGCTTTGGAGGTTGTTTTACTATAAAAAGATACATTTATGAGTACACACTTAGGACACCAGAATGTGCTTAGAGGATATTTGTGCATGGTACGCACTAACTTTCACGGAACACCATTTGTGTTCATCATGTTCCTAAGCAAGCCGTTGGCTTTTAGCCAAACACAAACACAAGAATAATGAACTTACTGGAACTAGACTACT
The DNA here is from genome assembly GCF_016699485.2 of Gallus gallus. NCBI lineage: Eukaryota > Metazoa > Chordata > Aves > Galliformes > Phasianidae > Gallus > Gallus gallus. Next base: position 110,113,501 of record NC_052533.1, on the reverse strand, counting down.
GATTCACGTTGGGGCAGTTTTACCACTCAGCCCAATGCTCAGGCAACAAATGAGTCCTTTTCCTGAGCTGGCAGCTGAGGAGGTGCCAGCCGGGGCCAGAGGCAGCCAGATCTGCAGGGCGAGGTGGGATGGGAAGCAGCAGGCTGCAGGGGTGGGCGAGGAGCTTACTGCTGAAGGAGGGACCAGTTATTCATCTTTCTATCCAAACGCCCATTAAAACACATGGCATTGATTACAGAGCACAAACACACAAAAGTTCACCAATTATTTAAGTGACATTTCCTCAGTTAATACAAAACAATTATTTAGATATGTCTTCAAACATCCTAAACATCTGGTGACATGCTGGAACAGGTTGCCCAAGGAGGCTGTGGATGCCCCATCCCTGGAGGCATTCAAGGCCAGGCTGGATGTGGCGCTGGGCAGCCTGGTCTGGTGGTTGGCCACCCTGCACATAGCAGGGGGGTTGAAACTCAATGATCATTATGGTCCTTTTCAAGCCAGGCCATTCTGTGATTCTACAGTTCTATGAAACACATTCTAACCGTGAAAGACACCTCTACATGCAGCTAGGATTACCCTTCCTTTCTACAGCAGTGCCTCATTTGTTTGTTTTGATATATATTTTTTTTATTTTTAGAAAAACAAAAACAAAAGCCAGAGTGCAGTCCTGTCAGAAATATAGGAAGTGGTGATACACAGCATAATAAATCTATGTCCTTCGCTGAAGTTTTAAGCGGCACACAGCTGCAGCTCTGTGGCTGCTGGTGGGCAGGGGACATTTTGTTCCATTAGTGACACTTCCAAGAGCCATTATAAAAATCTTCTTTATCATCACACTTCACAATATACAATACTAACAAATATTTCTCTGCTTTTTGCTGTTTTCTTTCTTCTTCTTACTGCCGTTTCCAATAACATTAAACAAAGCACATATTTGATGCGGTAACTGAACATCCATTAAGGAAGAATGAGATATTGCTTGTGATATGGATATAGAGTTAGGCAGCTGAGATTCACAAAATGATCCTCTTTGCCCACTCTAATTACACCACACTGATAGCAACTGTCGATCAACACACAAGTACAATGAAAAAGTACCAGCTTCATTTTTTTTTCTCAAACACTGAAGAAATACGTAATCAGTTAAACAAGTTACTCTAGTGACCCCATTCCACAGGGAGAAGTGATTCATGGCTATAGCCCTCTTCTGCTTCCTGCAGTTTCTCCTCTCTGCCTCTGTATATTCACATTGGATTTTGATGCAGCAGTCAGTGGCCTTGTGACTAAAAGTCATCTAGTCTTTCTATCTACATATGAAGCCCTATTTTTGTATGTTAAAAAAATTGTCCTTTCTAATAAATATATTGTAAAGATCATGTCCCATGGTTTTGTTTATTTGTTTGTTTGATTGATTGTTTGAAGTATTTTGCTTTCATTCCTATCTGAAAACAATACATCCTTGCTGTAAAAATCTCACAGCAACTCCAGACAAACGTTAAAGAGTGGCTGGCTCAGACATGGTGTTTTCCTTGTAAACTCTGCAAGCTCACAAACTTTGAGTGAATTGTGCCTGAGCTAGTGCTTCACCCACAGCATGGTCATTCTGATGGATATGCAGAACCATGCCTCAGCAAAAGGCTTGGAGGAACCTTGGATTTCTTTGATCAGGCTCTGATGCATTCACTGAGTGCTGACAGGAGCTGTAATGCTGAGCATTGCTCCAGGCACTTTGCACTTCACCAAGACATGGATGTGGTCCCATCTCCAGAAGGATCTCCTTTAACCAGGCCAGGTGGTATTTCCTGGGAGTGAGCAGACCCTACCTGCACTCCCCTCAGCCGAAAGAAGGGGAAAACCTTTACAGCTGTGGTGATACACTTCAAACCTCAGCCATTTCTTTAGGCTATCATCACAGCCACTATGGGACTCAGTGCTCTATAGACACCAGGTTGCTCTGTAGACCAACCATAGGAGCATCTCTGTTGCACCTCAGTGCAAAGACCTCTTTAGGACCTCCTCCTTTGCTGGTAATGAAGACCTGGCCACTACATACAACACAGCAGAGAAAAATAGGTAAATACTGCTTTGAAATGGAAATCTAGTTCTCATGTTCACTGAAATATTTCTCCAGTCCCCCATTTCCCTTTTCTAAAGATGAATTTTTCATGGAGCTCCTTTACATTAGAGATACTTTAGAGATAGCTTTACCTGCACTTTGCTTTGTAACTCTGCCATGCTTGCTTCTCCCCCTTTCTTGTGCATGTGTGTGTGCTTTTGTTACTTGTATTGTATGAGGTGTCTTGGGATATTCGCATCCTGTACATTGTGTGGCATTGTGTTGAATAGGAGGTACAGAAATTAAAAGCAGGTCTCCTCCTACCCACATATGCCTTTTCTTTGCAGGTTTTCCTGGAAGTTTTGTGCGGGGAGGGAAGGGAAGAGGTAAAATATGACTTGGCTGAGACTGCCGGATGCTGAATCAGCTGCGATTGCCTCACGTTTTCCTTTCTTTTAAAATAAGGGGTACAGTTTTTGAAAACGTCCATTTGATTTCTCTGCAGGCCCTACCCAGCCCATCATCTCTCAGCAAGGGGCTTTTTAAAAATGGTGCATACACTTCTCAGTCACATGGGTACCTTCTGAAAGTACCTCTATAATCCCTTGCTTCTAGGCCTGGAGAATATGTGTTCTGGTCTTTCAGCAACATGGTACAGCTGCTGCAGGCTGGTACAGTGCTGGTATTCCTCCCCTAAATATTCTCTGCAATAAGAAGAGGAGATAGTCACACTCATTAGCTCAGTAAAAAGCTCACAGTCCCCCAAGTTCCCCAAAAACACACAACCTCTTAAAGTGTAACTGTGCCTTGCTGCTCTGCTGTGGTTACGAGAGCTAATGCCACCAGTCATGACTCCCTGCTCCTCACAGTTGCACACAATTGGCTCTGACAAAGCTAGCAATAGCTGCGTGATGATGTCAATGTCACTGCATGGAGGCGCACTGCAGGAATAGCAAACAGAGAGTGCAACATCAAAATCCTATGAAACCCCAAAGAGAGTATTTTTGCAAGAGGAGAGGAGAGGAGAGGAGAGGAGAGGAGAGGAGAGGAGAGGAGAGGAGAGGAGAGGAGAGGAGAGGAGAGGAGAGGAGAGGAGAGGAGAGGAGAGGAGAGGAGAGGAGAGGAGAGGAGAGGAGAGGAGAGGAGAGGAGAGGAGAGGAGAGGAGAGGAGAGGAGAGGAGAGGAGAGGAGAGGAGAGGAGAGGAGAGGAGAGGAGAGGAGAGGAGAGGAGAGGAGAGGAGAGGAGAAGAGAGGAGAAGAGAGGAGAAGAGAGGAGAAGAGAGGAGAAGAGAGGAGAAGAGAGGAGAGGAGAAAAAAGAACAGTTTAATTTCTTTTCAGGACTGATAAAAAAAGGGAGTTGAATTTGTGTGAATGGAATAGCTTACATTTCGATCAAATCTTGTTTTGATCCAACATCTAATACAGATATTGCTTCTTTTGATCGTTAGGAGCTAATAGCAGCACTCTGGAAGAACAGCATCTCTTTTCACAGTAGTTAGTGAGTATTTTGATTCCACCCCTATCTTTAAACACCCCTATCTTTAAAAGTGAGAAGCCTTTAAGTTAAGGGAGATGCAACCCTATTGCACTCAGCCCCACAGTGCTCATCTGTTCCAAGTTCTCTTCCTTGCAGTGCATCGCCCCGCTCAGCCCTGCTGAGGCGATCCCCTGCTGAAACTGAGGCAGAAGAGCAAAGGAAATGACATGCTAATGAGGGCTGTGTACCATGAAGGTGTATGAGGAACTGCTATCTGCCAGGCAAGGTGAAGACAGTAATTGCTAGTTGATATCTTTCTTCCTTCTCCTTTGCAGAGATGTGATCATATCCACTTCATACAGTCAGCATTTGAGGCTGCAATAGCTGGTTTTATATGCTCTCCTAAAGGTTATTAATTCTTCCTACACCATTCCCAGTAAGCTAGAGTACCTTATAATATAACTTCCTCATTAACATCAAGAGCTGTGATTATGCGGTTGTGTTACCAAGGGCTTCAAAGCCACCAAGCCTAAATATAATCTTACAGTACCTTGTTACAATACAAAGCACATCCTCTAATACATTTTTTTTGTTTGCATAAAATGCAGCACAATAATGGTTCGCGTGACCTCTGCCCCCCGTATGCTTCATTGGGACATTGTTTGGGAGCACACGGTCTGCGTTTCACAGGGCACAGGTGCTCGGGTGCACACAGGCCCCGGGCCCAGCTCTGCGGCCCGGCGCACCGCTGCTCCCCCGGCAGCTGCACTCAGGGGACTGCTTTTGTGGCCCACCAGGAATTTCCTGTGATAGAATATCAGAAGCCTACTGGTGACTGCTAGGAGGTGACTTCACAGGGCAAAAGTTCTCCCTCCACAATAAACATTCTCCGCGTTGCCGTGTGGATTTCCTACGCTGGGCTGACAGCAGTGAAGGACTTGTCATCTTGGCAGAGAACAGATCGGGGAAGGCATCGTGGTGGCTGCTTGTAAGGCTTTGTCACCAGAGAGGTGAAGCTGACCCTCCGCTGCCATTTTGACAATACCTCCCAGGAAGAGGAAGAATTTGAAGCATTTATACTAATTTTTAAAAAAATGTACTGTAAAAAATATATATTCATCCACAGCCAAACATAAATCATATGCTTAGCATCACATATCCTGGTACTACAGTGCATACATCAGTACATGTATTATATCTATATAGTCTTAAAATTATAGAATCGAAGAATCATTGAGGTTGGAAAAGACTTCCATGATAGTCCAGTCCAACCATCAACCCATCCCCACCGTGCCCACTAACCGTGTTCCTCAGTGCCACATCTACACACTTCTTGAACACTTACAGTGATGGTGACTCCACACAGTACCGATTGCCAAAGAACTAACACAGCAATTAGGAACCTCTCCGTACATGGTTTTCCATGTGAAAAATACGTAGGGTTGTTCAGCTCCCGGTGGTAGCCCTCGGACTGTCACAGCTCACTTGGCCAAAACTAGGCAGAGGACTGTCTGAGAGCACCTGATTTGTTTGGCCAGCTGAAGTAACGTTCAGCTCAGGCAGCCTGCAGCGAGGTTTGCTGACTGAAATAGCTTTGGGGAAACAATACATTAATTTCCTGTGGAAAATACATCTATTAAAATTGGACAGTAGCCTTGGTTGAGTCCAACACAGTAAAACAGCACTCTGTAGAGCTTGAAAATAAACACAGCTCTGTGCTGGTTTCAGTCATAAAATGATGAAATGCACTCGTAATCCTCAGAATCAGGGCCATGGCAGGGTCCTCCTTGGTACAGGCTGTGAGGAAGAAGCAAAGATTTCCAGAAAGTGTCCTTTAGCTGTCACACCTCAGCATACCTCAGCGCTGATATACACCTTCCCCATGGACTTTCCTGATCACTGAGAAAAGTTTGACACAAAGCAATGTGTGTTTATTTTGCTGATGACATCTCATATCAGATAATGGTCATGACCACAGGTAGGTCTTAATTGCAACTTATCTGGAAGACGAGGAGGTAAAAAGGTGGTGAGAAACCTGTAAGAAACTTAGCAACTCTAGCGATGTTTGATGCCACCCAATTGTTTGCTGTTCCTGACACTTCTCCTATAACCACCGCCATTTGCACCATCACACCAAGCACTGCCTGTTCTCATTAGAGCAATCTGTGCCCATTTGTGTGGGTGTGAGGACAGAGTCAGCACCTCAGCTCAGGTGAGCACAGCCCTACAGTGGAATAAAAGCCCACTCTTAAGAGTTGCTTCTCTTTATATTCTTAAATAAACATTTCTTTTACCCCAGCCGTGTACAACCTTCCAAATAGCTTGCTTTCTATGAGAGCACTGAAATAGCATCCACCTTAAGCCACAGACTGTTCTTGATGGATTGAGAAGAGATCACATTATTTGGCTTCAACGTTCTAACCAAACTTTTAGTGGCAAATAGATGTTCATGCTGAAGGAAGACGAAATCCATCTGTCGAATGTTTTTCTTTCCTTTGTGATCAAGCTGATATTTTTAGTCTCAGTGACTGAACTTCAAACCAGTCACTATGTACTCAGGAGGAAGGAACCAGTTTGGTTAGCTTTTTTCTATTTCACAGCAAGCAGAACACTGTATTCCACTTCTGTGGACCGTGACATCCCATAGCATATTAAAAGCCTTATTCAAACTGCAAGACAGCCATATTTTACACTCAGTAGGAGACTGTAGGAAGAAGTATGAGGCCAGGGTTATTCTGACTCCAGACAGCTTGTCAGCCTGGGTACTGGGAACAAAGCTTAGGACATTCTCTGCTTGTTCATATGATCATGAAACAAATAAGTGGAAGATTGTCTCAGCTGGAATTTTCTTTATATCATCAGAGGCTCTGCATATACACAGGTTTTATTTCAGAATGGCTGAACCTGCACTTGTGCTTTTGTTCTAAGTCTCCATCCATTGTGCAATATCACAAAATCTGCGAAAACACCGAGGTCAGCTGTGAAGGGTTTTATTTTCTTGATTAGAGCAATTAAACACTAAGTTTTCAGCCAAGTTCACAGGTCAAGCTCACTGATATCTGGGAAGTCTTCTTTGGACAACACTGCAATTAATGATACCTCAAAACTGTACCAAATTCATTCGGTAGGGGAAGGGCTTGAGAATTCCTTCATTAGCCTTCTCAGATTTTATTCCAATCAATCTCTTCAAAGAGAAGATGACTTCATTGATAGAAACTGCAAGAATCTCTTCCAAATGCCTTCTGAAACAACACATTGCATTTATCAAACTCAAACACATAGATGTCCTGCATCACTCATCGTGTAAAGGCAGAGTACATTATATCTCCTTTGTCTACCCAGTTCACTGTGCTGGAAACAGGGCTCGTGCATTTTCACATGACAAGAGCCCTTCCTCTTCTTTTCTTCCATATCTTTTCTTCCACAGTCACTTAAGATGAATAGAAGTTGAAAAGTCTCTGCAAGTCTCTCCTTACTTTAAGCACATAAGGCCGGACTTAAGCTGTGCAGAAACTGATCTGCGTATTTCCAGATGATATTGCTCATGATTGTGTTGTATCAACTAGAGCTGTCATCCTTAAGAAATGAAATTATCCAGCCTTAGTCATGCACTTGAGTTTCACGCTTAAGATGCACACAGTTCAAATCGCCTCCTAGGCAATTCACTTCACCTTGCTCCAGAACGCTATGATACGGCTTCTTGTCTGCTGAGGCTTGTTGCAATCTGCAGGACACAAGCCAACAGACTTTGCAGTGATGTTTCCTTTTGAACATGGAAAATACTTTAAGGAGTCTGTCATGCCATGCAGGAGGAGAAACCCATAGATACGTTTCATTGTATTGAGGAGCAGAGGGAAGACAACTGTGACTGCTGTCAGATCTGTGCTGCATCATTTCCTCAGGGCCATAGCTGGAGGAGTTGAGGACAGCCAGTGCCAAAGCTTTTGCTATACTCTACAGAAGAAACTGGAAAACATGAAGTTGGCATTATATTTCCCCTCTAAAAAGGTGTCAGATTGTAGTGGTCTTTGGGAAAGCAGTTGAGAGTAGGGAAAGATTGGCTTTCCAAAACCCAGAAAACAAAATGTTGTCTACAGCAGAGCTAAGAACAAAACAATCTTCCACAGATATACAAGGGCTGCTCTGAAAGTAATGCTCCCTATTTTATTATGTGAATCCACGATGTCAGAGGTGAACGTGGTATGGCAGTAGAGGCTGAACCCTCCCATCAGTATTCCATTATGTTTTGTTGCCATGTGACAGATGGCAGCAGAGAGGCAGTCTGACAGAATGGTGTCTAACATGGAAATGCATGTGAAGCAAACGTGTGGAATTGAACTCCCCTGTGCTGAAAAAATTACACCCATTGACATTCATTGGTGCTTGCTGAACATTTATGGAGACCAAACAGTGGATGTGAACACAGTGAAGCAGTGGGTGGTGCATTTCAGCAGTGACAACAGTGATGTGAAAGACAAGCCACATTCCAGGTGGCCATACAAAGCTGTCACATCATGAAATGAAGAGCATCTCAATCAGCACATCTGTGTGAATCAGCTAATGGGGTGACTATGTTGAAAATAGTGGTTTTTAGCTGAGAATTTGCACTGCCGCTTAGTGTTATTGTGCTCTTTGTATCTGTTTTCGTTTCCAAGGTAATAAATAGGAGGCATTACTTTCAGAGCAACTTGTGTACTTATTCTGAAACACTGTACTAAAAAATTTCCCAGGCTTGAGGAAATCTCAAAATATGACTCCACGATCCATCCACATCTTTCCCAGACACAATGTGAAGAAGAAACAGATGGCTCACTGATGGTAAAGGGAAGATAGGCTGCTCTCTGTCCTAGCCTAACACTGTCAACTGCCACCGAGAAGGAGATACATCTATATTCTAGAAATACAGGGACACTGGGGAGCATGGAATTGGCCACTTTTTACCTGGGTCCAGAGGGTGAAAAGCAGACACCTTTTTCCATATCAGTATGTACTTACAGGGCTTCTTGCCACATTACAGTCATGGAGTGCACCTAAGAAAATTGGTTTCATGTAGTACTTCTGTTAACAAACATGAAAATGCTGTTCATTCGTATTGCATCTGATTCCAGGAGGCTACTTGTTCCAATGTTTGACTGCTTTCCTGCTGCACTAAATCTCTGCATACCTTTGGTTCCTTAATTTGTAAGCAGAGCCCTAGGGGGATGAATTGACACCCACTGAACAGCAACGGTAGAGGCATCTCAGTGGGACTGTGTGTAGAACCGTGTAGGGTAATATAATTCCAAGCAGGTTAAGAACTGGCCCGAAGATCTCCTGCTTAATGTATACTTTGTATCACCATTTATATATGGTAAGAGAAAGAAAAGGCAAATGCCTAAGGAGCCTTGGCATATTGTCTTGTCAGGGCTTCTTTTCCTGACAAACTTAAAGATCTCCACGGCGTCATTATTTCATTGTAAGGAGAGCATTCATCTGTCCATTTCTGACTTACAGATATCCTCAAAGATTGCGTTTTCTAACACCAGGAAATGTGAAGGTAATAGAGCAGCAGCTTTCCCATTTACGGACCATTATCTTACAAAACCCTCCTTTCCGCCCCCCGCCCCGAGTTGCTGCCTCATTTATCTCCATGCACGACTTGAAGCCTTAAAAGCTCTTTATGATCGATTTCTTACCAAGAGACGTCCCGGGGCACTGCCGACGGCTGTGAACAGCACCGGGCCCTTCGGGGCGCCCTCAAGGGGCACCTCCCACCCTCTCAGCCTTGAGGCGGCGGCCGCGGGCAGCGCCTGGCGGGAACGCGGCCCCACACCTCCCCCCAGCGGCCCGGCCACGGCCGCGCCTCAGGGAGCTTCGGAACGAGGAAAGAACCACGCGATGTACTCAACCGAGTTGGTGTTTGAACACACGTTGAGCGGTTTAGAAAGTAGTGGGCTCGGTGCTGTGAGAGCAGAAGTTTCCAGCTCTCTTTTTTTTTTTTTTTTACCTCAAAGGGCCGCCCGTTTTATACCTATCGTACGGCAAACAAAAGCGTTGCTCTCATTGCTGGTACAAGCAACGGTAGGACTGTACAACTGACAGACACAAAGGGAAAAACAAAGATGTTTCTCATTAACTTCTGATGGAATGATTTGTGGATTTGATTTCATTGTTTCCCTCTCCAGCTAGGCTGTTTGTGTGCATCCTTTACAGAGCTCCGGCAGGAGGAGACATGTGGCAACTTGGCAGCCGTACCCCTGGGACTGCACCTGCTGGTGCCTGCAAGAGGAATTCCCATCCCAGCCTGTCTTTCCCAGGCATGCCAGCTTCCTCTCCCATCTGGCCGCTTGGCTTCATGGGGCCTGGGGGAACACCCTCTCTTTGACATCTGCAGTATCACAGAATTGCTGGGGTCGGAAGGGACTTCAGGAGATCATCTTTGCTCAATGTCCTGCTAAAGCAAGTTCCTTACAGTGGGTTGCACAGGAAAGTGTCCAGACGAGTTTTGAATGTTTCCATAGAAGGAGACCCTAAAGCCTCCCTGGGCAGCCTGTTCCAGTGCTCTGTTACCCTCAGAATAAATAGGTTCTTCTTCGTGTACATATAGAACTTCCTATGTTCCACTTTGTGCCTGCTATTCCTTGTCCTGTCACTGCACACAACCAAAAAAAGCCCAGTCTCATCCACTTGACTCTCACTCTTTAGACATTTACAAGCATTCATAAGATAACCCCTCAGCTTTCTCAAGGCTGAACAGATCTGGGTCTCAGCCTTTCTCATACAGGAGATGCTCCAGACCCTTAATCATCTTCGTGGCCCTCCTTCTTGGAGATCCCTGTCTTTCTTGAACTAAGGAGCCCATAATTGGACACAATACTCCTGGCTCACCAGAGCAGAGCAGAGGGGGAGGATCACCTCCCTCGACCAGCTCTCCATGCTCTTTTTAATGCACCCCAGGAAACCATTGGCCACAATGGCACACTGCTGGCTCATGGCCAATCTGCTGTCAAGCAGGACTCCCACATCTCTCTCTGCAGATAAGAACCTCCATTCATCTGGCACACAGAACCTATTCAAAAGGTTTAAAAGAAATGGAGAGGAAGCAAAAAGGATGAGCCAGCAGGCAAGCATGTTCTGTTGCACAACACTGCTTTCCTTAGGATGTCAGACTAAAACAAAGGAAAACTTTACTGCAACATTCCCTGAAATTGATTAAGGGCTTCAGCTTCTGCCTGTAGGAGGCTCTGATAACAAACCATCCTACTTAGGAATGTCAGCTGGTGTCAGTGTTCACTACCAAAGCATGTTTCCTTTCATGTATTGTGAGTGGATCTGCAGCTAAGCGTGCTGCTGCCCATTGAACAAAGGGCTCTGCAGACTGCAGTGTCTCTTTCTTTGCCTGCACATCCCAAATGCTGTGACCAATGCATCTCTGACAGTCTTCTAGAAATGCTGGAGACTATCAGGTATCTAGGTCATAGTTTTATTTGAAAAGTCTGTAAAGTTGGGGGGGTTGAAACTAGAAGATCATTATGGTTATTTTCAACCCAGGCCATTCTGTGATTCTATGATTCTATGAAAGTTATACACGAGTGATATATCTACACTCCCCAGGCTACATTTTGTAAACATTTGTGCACTGTGCTTTTACTAAAATAAATCCACAGCAACAGAGTAGCATACTGATGGACTTTGATCACCAGACAAGGCTTAAAAAAGGATAATATTTTTGTAGTAAATAAGAGACGTTGTTGTAGATTTGTTTTCAGATTGGATATGGAGGGCAGAAAAAGAAGAAAAAAATAAAACTCAATGAAGATACGTAATCTAATTACTCCAAACAAACTAACAAAGAGGGGCTATCAGAACAGAACTGTGTCACAAGTCAGAAGATTTGTGTCCTGCAGGAGCCACAGACATCTCTCTCACCTGGCCAGAGGCTTTAGCTTCCTAGTAAGGATGGCACAGAAGAAGTGGAAATGGATGAAAAAAAGGGACACCTCCCAGCAACACCAAAAAGCTTCTAAATTTCCTTCCATGTCACAAATATTTTTCACTTACATGAGACCTTTATATTCTCCCTTTGACATTGCTGTCTTTTAGTGTTTTCTGTTGATGTTAGTAATTTTAACAAGTTGCTCAAATATACGAAAAGATACTCAGTCATTCCTTGGTGAGCACAAAAGATGCATTCATTTTCAATAGCACTGTATGCTGTATATCCCGAGTCGGAAGGGACCCATGACAATCATCAAGCCCAACTATTAAGCTTTTATAGGAAAGTAGAATTAGGAATTTTCAAGAACTTCTGTTTCAAAAAGGAGTCAAAAACACCAATAAGCAGTCAACAAATACAATAAGCAGAAATAATCATGTTGCCTTCTTCTAATAAAGAAAACTAGTGGAAAAGAACACAAAGGTCTCTTCCTTACCAAGTTTCAATGTTGAATTATGTCCTTCCTGATGGTTTTCTATTAATAAAACAACAACAACAACAAAAACACGCTACAGTCTTAACAATATAAAAATTCTATACCTTAAGATTCATCACTTGTTTTTAGAACACAGCTCTGTGCAATTCAAGTGAACATTCAGTGAGGACACATCCTGAGACTCAGGAAGAACTAAGATCAAGCAGGAATGCTTAGGTTTGACTTTCATTTAACCTTAATTTTAGATGTGATGGAAATTTGGATATGTCTTTGTACTTCATATTTGCAAGTGCGTGATGAATCCAGTTACACTGTAATTAAAATACAGGTAAATCCAAGTGAACTGCCAGGAAAGTTTGGAAAATAGAACAGAAAGTATACATATAAATTGCCCAGCTCCTTGGACAGAAGTGTCACTAGCAATTTTGGATACTAGCATAACAGGAGGAAAGCCCCAGCACTACGTGCCTTACTTGTTGATTCCAGCACTACTGCACAGAAAGTTCCTACGAAGATATTTGAGTCTGAAAGATGAAGCTTTTTGGTATGCCATTATTTCACCATGTTAGCAGGCAGAGGTAGGCCTGTGAGGCCTGTGATGGTTCAGGTGAGATTTGACATTATTTGAAGAAAGAAAATTAATTATTGCCTATGAGAGTGTGGTAGCTGGTAGTCAGGGCTGTGCAGGTGAGCTTTGTTGGAGGAGGAAAGTGGCCTCAGGGTAATATATGAGGAAAATGTCCTCCACTTGCAGGAGTTGCAGGCTTCAGACAGAGGTGGGCAAATAGCGCATGGGCAAGTCACCGCTTCTGTCCCCACAGGACAACTTTGCCTCAATAAGTAACTGGGACACAGTAAAAGAGAGACCTAACTCTCTTTAACAGCTATCCCTTCTCAGAATCTTCCCCAGCTCTAGTCATACAGCTTTCCTGCAGAAAGGGAACAATCCCTCCACTACTGAACTTGTAGACTTTCAGGCAGAACAGTAGGATGAGGATTTCCATGCCAAACATACACAAGACAAGTGTTTGAACAATGCTCTCAAGACATAGGGTTTGGATTTTGGGTAGTTGTGTGGAGCCAGGAGTTGGGATCGATGACCCTTATGGATCCCTTCCAACTCTGGATATTCTATGACTCTATGAAGGCTGTTCCTTTGGCTTGCAACCCTGCACACAGCGGGTTTGTTTAACCCAGTGATCTAGGTGCACCAAAGCTGCTCCCCTCTCAGATTATAACAACAGGAAGGATGATGTGGTCTTGGGCTCCCCGTTGATTTCTGCATATGCACCTGCATCCCCACTGCTGGAGCTCTGTGCTTGGTGGTACTTTAGGAATGCATGGATCTGGCTCTTCACTAGGTCCCCTGCTCTGTGGGTAATACTGCAAGAGTACAGTGACCTGTACCTACCCATAGAGAAGCAACTGTAGGAGGTGCTCTCCTTTTCTCTCTATAATCAAAAACTTTACTTTGATAGTGGAAAACTTTACTTTTCTCCTCAACGCTGCTTTGAACAAAGACAGGAATTCTGCCCTAGAAATGTGAAATAATGAAAACAATTGGCTTAGTATGGCCGATTAATGGAACTCCCATTACCTCCAGAAAGTAGGGGGGGGGGAAGAAAGAAAGAAAATAAAATAAAAAAGAAGAAAAGTTAGAGGATTCACCAAATACTGCATTTCTCCTAAATACAAAGATTACATTCAAGGCCCTCAGGGTCACCAATATTTAGATTTCAAAACTGACGATTACTTATAACTGTTCGAAGTTAAATTTTACCTGTTCTATGAATCATGGCTCAGAACAGATCATTAGATCTTCAGTGTGAACAGTATTATTATAAGTTTAGAGCTTATTTTCAAGAATTTTAAAAATAGTTATTCCAATTAATGATGCAAATGAGTTCTCTTTTAGCCCTCTTTCTTTGTGAGCTCCTTTTGAAGAGAAACTGAGGGCAGCTGCATAGAGCAGTGAAAACACAAAGCAGGTTTTCATTCAGGCACGCATTGCTGGGTGACAACACTGAGACATTTGACAAATTGCACCAGCAGTGCCCTGACATGAAGAACATGAACATCAAACTTACACTAACAAACACCTACAACACTGTTCCTATCTCTCTCTGAACAACTATTGGTGCCATTTGGATGGTTTGGAGGTAAGTATTCCTCAGGGACTGGACTCTACTGCCTTTGGCAAAGGTTTTTGCTTGGGGAATTTGTTAACACATCCTATCAGAGGATGTGGATTTTAAAATGCAGAACCTTATTTTTTTTTTTTTTTCATGAGCTAATTAGAAACACACCACAGGTACAGAACCTGAGCTGCCGATAATGTTCTGAGTCGGAGATAGGAGGTTATCTGAAGGAAAAGAAGCCTGCTTTTTCCTTTCAGCAACACAGGGCTTGTGCAAGTTCCCAGTTATTTCATTCAGGAAGAATCAAAGTTTCCTTTCAGCCACAGAAAAACATTGAGCTCCGACTCTGTATAGCCAAATACAGTGCTAGGAGCAATGAGTAACGCTGAACCAACCAAAATGCTTATTTCCAACATTTGAAGAAACTTTCAAAAGACATTTAAAGGTAAAAATTTCTCCAGCCCTGAGGATTCCTCCAAGTCCTGTTACTTCAGGGCTACAGTCTATGGTACCACGTGAAATCTATTAATTTGGGGAACTCCTGAGAACATCTGCAGTCTACTTTTGGAGTCAGACATTTTTCTTGCAAGGAAAGTTCTAATTTTGTTCACAACTGAGTGACTCTTTCCTTAACTTCATGTGGCTACTTCTTTCAACAAAGGTCACACATACATTCTTATATATTATCTTATAATATATATACTTACATGTATATATATTGTATACAATCTCATATATTATGCTCTTGAAATTTTGATTTGGTAACAAGCATTCTGGAAGTATCTTTTACCTAAATTTTACTCTTTGTCTTTGATATGTAGTTCAGTGAGGTACAGATCCCAAAGTATGTCCAGCAGTACCTGCAGAGATCATAAAACCAGCAGTGCTTTCCAGGTGGCAGTGTCATGGTGAGATGCTGTCCTTGCTCAATGGACAGAGGATTTTGCTGCTCAGAGAATATCCCATCTTGTTTGGTTTTGGATTCATCAAAAGAGGAGGAGCAAAGAGAATCCAAACAGCATGATTTCACTGGTGGAAAAAAACACAAGAGGACTGTGCTATCAGTTGTCTCAGTTTGCTTAGAGCAGCTGCAAGGTGCAGCTCCAATGAGAGTGTGTGCAAAACCTGCACGGCTCCAATATTTGAACAAGACGTCAAGCCACCTTAACTCGACCTTTAGAAGAACTATTCACTTTGGAGTTCAAATTTTCCAGATTGAGAGACGACTGATGAGTGACCAAACCAGGACTGGGTGAATTCCCTCAGGAATAAATGCATCTGGTCACTAGGTGTCAGCATTGTCTGTACCAGAAGGACAGTAGACCTGCCCAGCCCGGTGAGTAGACGCAGCTCTCAGCACTACAAATCAGAACAGTCTTACAATTCGGGTAAAGGATGCTGTTTGCATAGGATGGTTATGCACCAGGTAAAGCAGTGTATTGTAGAATATCATAGGTGTGTGTTGAGTGTTACTTTCACACTGGGAAGACATGACTGAAGGTTGAGTGTAGGTACAGCAGAGGAGTTATGCTCCCAAATAACGAATAAAACCTAGCACTCGTATAAGATATGAATCAGTAACTGTTCTGCAAGCCTTACAATATTTACTGTTTATCCTAAAGAACAAGTTCCTGGAACAATGCCACCACATGGAAATGCTGGCACCCGCTTCTTAGATTTGTTTCTAGCCCTGCTGGATACAGGAACAATGCTTGGAAACAAGAATCCTGCGGGGCTGAAAGCACTGAGGACAACAAAGAAAACCTAAAATGTATTCTTTAAATGATTTCTTGAACATTTATGGTCCACAACAGTACAGTCAGCAAAAAATATACAGCAATTAAGTATGTGGCAGAGTTTGAATGGTGCTGGCAGAACACTCAGAAGTTTTATACTTCTGGAATCTCATCAGATAGAGAACTTCATACTTTGTTTCCCATATTCTCAAGTCTATGAAAATTTATATTTTATTCTACTGGGGCTGACTACAGTGCCAGAGCTGCCTGTCAGTGCCCATAGTGGTCTGGTAGTATTCCAGGTTCTGTGCATGGCTTCTTAATATGCTGCAAGCCAAGCCATCCAGCTTTGTTGAGAGCAACAGTTTAAAGTGGGAAAACATGCACTTACACAAGATGTAGCAAAATGTCTTGACAGCTCCCTTCCCTCCATTTTCTTCTTGGACTCTCTTAATGGACATATTATATTTTCCACGGTTAATTGACAACGTATCTCTGTGTTTGGTTCCTTCAGATGCATACACATGAGTGCAGAAGAACAGACATGGGCAGAAATGTGCTACATGTTCACATCCTCGTTACGGTAATTCATTTCTTGATAGTAAACACTTGGCCGGAGCTTTCCAACAACAACAATAAAGGCAACAAAAACCAACTGCAAAGACGCAATAAGCCCAAACATTCCTCAAGTCCTAGAAGTCAGGGCAGCAGCAGCGTCACGTAAGCCAAGGCTAACATAAAACCAGTAGAATAATATTTTGGCTGGAGCAGTTTCAAGTCTAGTACACGGCCCATACCCAGACTGCTTGCTGTGGTGATAAGTACTATTTACTTAGGAAAAAAAAGAAAAAGATTGTCTGACCTGAAAAACAAATTTGACTGTGGGGTGTGAGGAACCCAGAAATCATTGACATTAGGAGGAATGGCAAGTCAAAATCTATAAAGGAGCAGTCCCAAATAGGTCTTCTACACATCAGATCATCAGAACTCATCCCTGCAGTTGCAGTGTGACCCTAAGAGACACAGACTATATATCTCAGACAGCAGTGAGACAACACTTACTTTTAAATATCTGTCACCTGCTCTGATGGCTGCATGCACCACTTGCTGAAGCACACACTGAAGGGTGCCGACCTCCTCTCCCATTTTTCTGAGTTGAGTGTTCAGGTGGCTCTCATTTCCATGTTTTGCATACAGAGGAAACACATACTTTAGAGTTAGCACAAACAACAGCAGCTGATTGCACCAAGAGGGTCAAGAAGATAAGCAGTTTCTGAATGGCAGTACCAGTGCAGAGCTGGGAAATGGGAGCCATCCACCTGGAAAGAGTCACAAAGTCTGCTAGGAGGTGGGGGGGGGAGAGGGGGCACTGATCTCTGTACCTCAGAAAAGCTGCTGTCTCCAATAGCTGCAAGGTAACACTCATCATCTAATTGCCAGAGCTTCATCTCCTGTGGCATTATGACCTCCAGCTTGCTTTTTATTGCACCAGCATGCTAATTTTCAAGGACTTGGTGCGTCAAGCTTCAGAAGTTTCTAATGCTGAGCTAGGAAATGTGGATCCTTAAGATCACCCCAGTTAACGCTTTGCAAGTCACTGAAGACACAGAGATTGGGATTCAGCTCCAGATACTTCATAGCACAAATGTGCTATATGTCATAACTACTGATAGAGAGAATGGAGCCTGGAGAGCACTTCAGCTGCTCAGGTGCCAACTCCAGACTAAATGAAGTGAGCGAGCATCCAGGCTCCACAGACCGACAATTTCTGCAGACCTCAAAGTTAGCTCGAACAATTGTCTGCTTGTGAGCAAAGTAGATTGTTCTTGCATTAACTTGGAAACTTAAAAACAACTCACAATATCCACTTTAAAGGGAAATTATATGCTGGTGTTTGATATGCTAATGCAAACTTGCCCATGTTTATAGATAAGAGATCAGTCACAGCGATCCTATCAGGAGACTACTATGAATCTTACAGAGGCTGGGTTTCCAAAAGCGCAAACACAAATTGGTTTGGGCACAATACACAGGAGCGTCTGTTGAGATGTGGATCTAGTGTGTATAATTCTGAACTCAGTGCATGGAAACCCTTCCAGGAGTGCTCCTTTACTCTGACTGAGCTCTGAATCTGTTGCTCAAAGAGCTCTCCACACTGGTCAGCGTGTGTCTTGGAATCTATGAGGTTAACAAGTAAACAACTCTGCTGTTGACATTTTTAACAACAAAAGCAACACCAGTCCAGGAAACTCAAGCCACGAAAAACTCCCTCATGTAAACAGATGCAGGAATGATCAACACTTTTCCTGCTCCAGAGGCACATTAAACAACCAGATTTTCAAACTCAGAGTGGGCCAGACAGGATGACACTGTGAGAATGATTGAGCCCTCCAGTTCCCACAACTACAACGGGAGAAGTGAGAAGAGACCGCTGAAAGACACAGATGCAACGGAGGAGACAGAATAGATCTGAGGAGAGCTTGCTTCCACCGAGGAACCGACAGCTTGTTAGACAATGCCACACATTTCTGCTACAAAAGACAATGATGGCCACATGGGCTAAGATGAAGGAGCTCAACGTTCACAGTTTTCCTCCGATGGGTAAGGATTCTGCCACACCAAGAATTCCAAGTACATCTTTTCACGTAGTGAAGGACAACACAATAAACTTAAGTACAGACCATGAGTTCAGTAAAACTACTCCCATCTGATCTCCCATCAGGAAATTTTAAGAGAAATCTGCACCCACAACACGAAATTGTCCGCTTTGGATAGATGTTGCATCTCACTTATTCTAGAGATATAGAAGGATAATATTAATATTTAATACTTTAAACAACTAATTGTGCAACTACTTCAAATTAACGTAGGCAAATCTTACCAAACTTTTGATAGCTCAGCAGTACAAAATTAGCTTTGAAGTAGCCTTTTAATTAAGCAGTGAAATAAAACCCAATAAAACAGCAATGGGAAGCTATCTTCATAATTGATCACCATTATATGACTTCCTGGAGCACTGACATCAATTATGCTCGTATGTCAAAACAATGTTGGCACTCCGCCAGTGAAGATTCAGGCCAGGGCCAATAATTTATGCCTTTGTGTCTTCGGAAATCAGCGACCGGTTTGGTCAACTTTTGACTGTTAAACGCTAATAATTTAGTAGGCAGCGTAATGAATGAGAAGTCGGTAGCTCTTTGAAGAACAGTCTTTGTTGTACACATAAGTTCAAGGGAAAAGACATTCATTTTAACTAGCTTCACTTCAAGCCTGCAGCCGCTTGTAGGTACAATAGACACAGACCTAATAGTTACGGAGCTAGATGGTTGTTCAGAGGCCTTTTTCATTCCAGTCTCACATATGCAATCCGATTTATCAAGGAACCATTGAAGCCTGAATTTGATTTTAAAAAAAAAAAAAAAAAGAGCACCACTTTTGGTATTTTATGGCACTAACAAGCTTTTTCTCAGCTAACTGGTTAACACTTTTCAGTTACAGCAGATTCAGTGCTTCTTGCAGTGCAATGAATTGTTGCATGTGGAAAACAAAACCCTATCAAAACAGGATATTGAAACCAATCGTTTATCTTAGGAACACGAAAACATGGTACAGATTCCTAGGCAGAGGTTGCCCTTAGATGCCAGTGCTGGCTTGTAGTCCTGCATCGAAGGGGCTGATCATCAAATACATGACAGCCCACTGGGAGGCTGTTTATTACAGACTTATTGGAAACCTTGTCAGTAACTTGCATGTGCTTTTGATAATTCTGCATTCAGTTGCCAGGAGACTTGTGCTCCTGATGAGATAAAATGAACAGGAAATCCTCTATAGCTTTGTCACTTTTTTCACTAGTAAATAAAATCAGAACAAGTGTTATAAAATGCTAGCTACTATAAACAGAAAAAAAAAAAAAAAAACCAAAAAAAAGATGAGCACTGCATATTTTAAATAAAGCAACATACAGCCCCCTTTGCCCTCTCCAATTATAAGATGATAAAAGATCACCTTTATAAAGTAGAATGACCGGATTTTGTGGAACGTGGCTGTTTTGGCTCCAAGGTATTTGTAGCATTATAGTATCAGAGCCAGGATACAGCTGCCTTGTGACTAAGATGTCGTTCACTTGAATAAGTGCTATCCAATCACTCGACGTCACCAGACATCTGTTTCCTGTTTTCATTCTTTCTTTCACTGTTATCATTTTATCCAAGTTACCCTTTCACCTGAAAACCACTTAGAAACCTATAGCAAGCAGTGCATACACACGCGTGTGGGTATCAAAGAAGCTGATTTAGGAAAAAAAAAATCACTGAAAGCAATTTGTTCGTCTTAATACAAAAAGCAGGAGTAGAAACAAAGTTGCCTTCCCCCTTCCCTCCTCCCAGAAATACACAATGATACATAAACACTTTTGTCTTCTGGTCTTCACTAACATGACTAACTTCCTTCTTTGCTTCCAGTTAAGTAGCTTTCCTGTTGAGTGCCACCACCTCCACATAATACAATTGTGAATTGATTCATAAAAACAGAAACATTATGGCACAAATAAGGGAAGGCAATAAATACTCTTCCCCCTCCAACTCCTTCCCAAATGGAGGTGGCAGCATTGTAACAACAGCAAGGAAAAATATAGTAAAAATAAGTATTGCTTGTCACTTAAGTTTCCAAACCTACAATCATCAGGATGCAGAACAGGATACATCTAAAGCGAGAAAGTTATTTACTTCACGTTCAAGTTAACAGTAGCTATACTTATGTTGGCACGCGCTGTTACTTGCCATGTGCCACAAAAGCGTTGTGCACCTTATAAAATACTGCTGTTAACAGCAGTGAGAGCAAATTCCTGCTATTCACAATCCAGTCTTATATTGGTGTTGTTTTGCTATGCTTCACCTATACTTAAGCTATAAATCAGGAGAACGCCCATTATTAATAGCATCTCACACACATTAACAGACAATAGAAACTGAAGTGTAAATTGTAAAACAAAAAAATTACTTACTTTCCATTGCTAACCTCTGCATTGTGTGCTAGCTATTCTGCATGAGAACATTTCACTTTGTCTTGTAATTATAGATGTTCACGCAGATTGCCAACACCACTTGCTGAGTGAAGCAGAAATCCGAGGGGTTGACAAACACCAGCAAAAAAAAAAAACTTCACTACTTCTTTTATTCTCTGAAAGAAGCAGCAAATGCTTTTCTTGTTGAAGCACACAAGTGAGTGAACTGCAGGTGTTACAAATCAGAAGCAGATTCTGGCACTTGGAAGGCTTCCCCTAGGTGATGGGCTGGTTTGTCTGCCACAGGAAACTATAAGCATTTCCAAAGGCACATAAAAAATTGGAAAGCAAATGTTATTCTTATGTTCTGGTCTTCCGGACTGCTTCCTGCATCTTCATATCCAAATTATCCCTACTTCAATGCCAAACTCAGCTTCCATTAAAAGTTCAAGTAATTATGAAACATCCCACTAACTTGTGAAGAGTCAGATCGACCACTCACGGATTACCTTAAGATTCGCCTTTCAATTTACTGCATGGTCTGTCATTCCAAAATGCCCAATCCTAAGCATCCAGATGAAACCTAGGATAATAATACTTCAGTATTATTGATAAAACAAGCAGTTGTTGGAAAATATTTACCCACTTTGTATCAAGTTGTTCTTGTTACATACTATGTTCCATAAAAATAATTTGCTATTTTTTTTACAACACTAAATTAGTCTCCTACCACACACAGCCTGTCACCAAGTTGAAAACTGCATCCTTATTGAACGTTTTGTCCATCACATACTTCCTTCATACATCCTTCATAATCTAACATCTAAATGCACTGTTAATATGAATAAAAATAGTTGTTAAGACAGTTATCTTTTGTTTTTGAAATTCAGATGAAGTTCTTGCAAACGACACACTATGGCTTTCTCAATTGCATCTGAAGCAATGACTGCAAGACAAAAAAAAGAAGAAAATTGAGATTTTTTTTGGCAGTGGCAAAATCCAAAACATTGCTATGAACTTGAAGAGGTTCATTAATTCTTCCGTACTTTGATGGTTTCCACTGTTGTTTTATTTTCCCTATCCAAGAAAAAAAAAAGATGGTTTATGTTTTGGAAGTGTTCAAGGTAGCATTTTCTACAACATTAACTGGAATGCTGTAGAACAATTTTAAAACTAGTCTTTGTTTCACACAACTGCATTTCAGATTTTTGTACTGAAGGGAAAGAATATAAACTAATTATTAAGTCACGCCGCTCCTCAGAAACATCCACTGAAACATATAACACCAAACTTTTCTGAAAACAAAATATTAGGCAAATAATAGTAAGAGAAAGTGCCCAAATACATGCTTTATTTCAGACTCCACACTGCTTCCAACTGTTAACATTTTTCATACGCAGTATTATGACAATCAAAAACAGCAAAAGCGACACCAGTAGATTACATAAACAAAAACTTCTGTTTTGTCTGGTATAACAGGAGTCTTAAAAAAAACAAACACCACTTTGTATCCATTATTTCATATCCAGATGTTTCCTGTACACCTGCAGTTGTCTCCAGTCCTGAATTCACGAGCTATAGTATTTTAGCAGCCTCTCATCAGTTGGCTTCAGAATTTTCTTGTCTGCCATGTTTACGATCCATCCTGGAGCAAGACCAAAAAATATCTGCCTAGGGTCTTTGCGCGTACTTAACATTTTGAAGAGCTCATCCTTAGTTATGTCTGGTAAGGTATATCCGTACTTCTTGGCAAGTTCAAGTCTGGCTTCTGCAACCTTAGATGGATCTGCCAGGTACCCACGATTACTGGCATCTGTGTAGTAACGTACTAGGTCTTCAGGGGGAAGCATTCGCTTTGGAATAGGCTGGCCACGCAGAAAAAACGGGACTGGCCTAATTAAAATCTCTGTGTGCACAGAAAAGAGATTAAATATGATCCTTTATAAGCAATATTTAGAGACAATAAATTACACTCACTTAGTATTTTGTGCTCAATAACTTATTAAGCTAACTTATTAAAAGCATACCAAGCAATAAACAAATCTCATTCAGAACGAGATGCCATTTTACAAGTTTCTCCTATCCAAACGAAGAACTGTGTCGTTATAAGTATCAGTTAAAACAGTCTAGATGAATTATCATTTCTAATACATTTAGAATGCCCTCATTGGAAAGATAACACTGAAGAAGATAGCGAGTACTTCAAGCCAAAAGATGCCAAGACGTTAAAAATCCCTATTTACACAGTCAACGAGTGATAACTTCAGTGTTTCCTTAAGTATTTTAGATAAAGAATCAATAGGAAGTTTATTTAGATTGGACATAAGGAAGAAATTCTTTACTCAAAGGCAGCGTAACAGGCTGCTCAGAGAAGCTGTCCATGTATCATTCACTGTCCCTGTTCAAGACCACCCTGGGCAGCCTGATTGAGCGGGTGGCAACTCTGTGCACAGTGGGGGATGGGGAGATAGAACTAGAGAATCTTCATGGTCCCTTCCAAGCCATTCTATGAGGCTATGAGACATTTGTGAGACTGTCCTCGCCTCATTTTTTGCTACAGTTGACAAATTACATTTCAGATGTTTTTAAACTACATATTTGATCATTTCCTGGATTAGGAAAAAAAGGAGCTTGTATCAGTCCAGGACAACATATTTTGTACAAAAGAAGCCTGCTCTTCTCGTCCTCAGCCTCATTCACACATGAAAGTCCCATTATTGTCAATAAAAATGGCATGAATGAATATCAGGCAGGATGCAGCCTCGAGCAAAGCAAAGTCACATTCTTCAGTGAAAGTGTTCTCAAAACAATAGCCATTTTTATTGGAATGATTCTGACCTTCTCTAACTTATTTATTTCCTCATTCTGACTGGAAAGTAATTTTAAATTAAAAATATCATCAACCAAGCGTCGTTTAAATCAATCTTCCCCTGAATTTCCCAAGGGTTATTAAGTGTATGGAAAAATTCAAAGAATCAATCCTTTATTAGTTCCTCTGTTTGCACAGCAACTCACATTTCTTAAACTGGCTGACAGGTAAATAACCATTAACACCAGTAGGGCTAAACAGATGAACATCTTAAGAAAAAAAAGAAAACGCAGGAGACATTGCAGTTCAACATTTATATAACAAATCTTTTACTTAAGCTTTCGGAATGGATGAAGTGGATGATTTTCCAATAAAAACTACATTTGAAATTTGGACCCTTAATCTTCGTATTTTAAGAAGTCAGAAATGAAGAGAAATTCTTACCCAAACTCCTTGGATCATAGAACGATGTCGTAACAACACCGCCATTTTTTTCTATAGCTGCAATTGCTAATTCGGACGCCCTCTGCACTTCAATATTTATTTTTGCTGCAAAGATATCAGCACCCTGTAAGTTTCAACACACATTAGAGTAACATCAACAGGAGTATTTTAAGGCACACATACATTCTTCTCTGTAAAGTTATAAGAAACATTTTATCCTGAAAAATACTATGATTTGTCTGTTTAATGTCCCAAGAAGGGTAACCGAATTGCTCTCCTTTAGTCACCCGGGTTCAATTAAAAATGTTTGCCTGTCCAAAATCTCATACATTCATTTTAGTATGTTCTAATCTTCTGCCCCAAAATATTTTTTTACCTATTGTTATGTTTTCCTTAACTATTACTTTTGAATAGTCACTCTGGTTTTAAAACATCTCCCTAATATTTTGCTTGCACATACTGCCCTCTACTGGGTTTGTTATCATGAATTCTACAGAAAACTGATTTAGAAAAGCAAGGATGCTTCCAAAGCAGAAGGACAGTTGGACAGTCTAGTGTGAAAAAACTGAAAACCCATAATATATTTGTATTGTATGCATACCTCCTCCACCAGCTGGACACCATAATCCCGTTTGAGAGGTTGTACTGTTACACCTCTAGCATTAGTAAGCTGTGTTAAGTCAATTGGTTGCGTAGGGTCAACTCTACCCAAATCAATCAGGTACTGCAGCTTCTGAAGACTGAGTGGATGATACTGACGTCGGCAGCTGGCAAGGAATGAGGGGGAAAAAAAGGAACAAAAAGAAACGTACAAAATTCAAACTTTAATAGAGCTGGTCAATGATATACAGCACATATTCAGTTTTCTACCTAGTCTTAAAACAACCAAGTAAGTGCTTAAAACAGACTCATCCATAAGCCAAATTTGCACTAAGTTAAATGTACAAGTCCCAGTTACAGACCACGATTGCACTATGCGTTTAATTCCCATCCTCCAATATGACATTGATCCTTTTGCTGTTGACAGGCTGGTTAAGGAATGAATTAAGGAATTCATAAGGAAATTATAAATTAAGTATAAGCATTTCTTGGTAATTCAACAAGATTCTAAATAACCATCATATTAAAGTGAATCCAGCTTGGTAACATCACTGATGCCTTTGGAAAAATCTTACAAAAAATAAATCAAGACAAACTACCACCAAAGAAAATTCAGTGTTCTGTCAATAGCCATCACCTCCAGCAGAATCTTCTGTTGCCTTTTATGAAGTTCTAACTTAACTACACAATCCAATCCTCAGAGTAGTTTCCCCAATTCCAGTGTCTCTGCCTACTGCATAGGATTCCTGCTGATGCTCAAAACTATCTTCATACAATCAATTTCATTACTGCTACTGGAAATCTGTGAATGCTTGTAGAAAAACTGAGAAGTTTATCTAAACTAAGTCAGGGAAAAAAAAAAGAAAAGCAACAGAATTAGCGCAGTCAGATAGCTCCTAACAGAGCAAAAGCTGAAAAAGTAGAGGATTAGCACTGCAGATAGGAAAGAAAAAAAATGAGGTAAAGATAGAGACGTTGTTCACCATGCTATTATTCTACCGCAGTACTCTCTGGAGTGCCCTTAAGTTGAAAAAGGACCTTTTGTTATTGTTTCCATGTGTACCCAATGCGATTAAAAAGCAGTAGGATCCTTTTATTTTTGTCACTGCAGAAGTTTGGATTTTTGTTGTTGTTGTTTATTAATAAACTTATGACCACTTCTAACGTGAGAAAGCTCAATGTTTGCATTCTGCAGTATGTCCTTGGTGGATGAAAAGTGCTTCTTATTCACTCCTATTGTAAATTAATCAAAGAGGAAGAAATGACAGTAAATGGAAATACAATTTACAACACTTCAAAACTAACAAGACTTGTTGAGAAAACCTTTAGTAATGAGGACAGCTCTGTATGAATTCATATATAAATTGAAAATATAAAACTGAACAGCTATTTGCTGAAGTTATATCAGCAAATGAAACATTAAATCAGATTGCAAGTTTAACAACTAACAAATAAAGACATCAGCCTTTTCGTTCTTAAACTGTCTGCATTTGTGGCATGCTTCTGTTACTAGTACCTATAGCATCATTGTATGGATACAGAATTTTCTGTGACCACATATGTAGAAGGAACAAAAATAGACAACAAAAACCTAACAGTTTTCCATTTGTCAATATAGTTAAGAAAATTAATATGAAGACCAGCACACAGATCCACCACTAAGAAAAGAGACAGAAGAAAAAACAAGTTGGGTGAATAATGTTAAAAAGCTGGAAGAGGGACAATGGCACAAATGAGCACAGTGTGAAAAGGGGACAGAAGCATTAGACAAGGCAAAGCACCTGATGGAAACACTAGCAAAGGACAATTTAATGTCTGGCAGATTTGTTATTAGTGAGCTTTTTGAGATACTGGGCAGAAAAGATGGAGCACGGATAGACATAAATGGCACTACTGCAGGGCTAAGCAAGTACAGCAATGAAGAAAAGCAGAACTACTTGGCTGGCAGACATCAGAGCTCCAGGTGAATAAAGCAAACTGAAATAGCACAGAAAAGCTAAACTCTGAAGCCTAACATCTTCACAGGAGTTCATTAAAGGCAACGTGCTCACTTCCAGGCAGTCCAATCGGCTACCTGCTGTGAAGACAGGCATAGAAAAAAACAGGCACGTTTGCAGGAGGGTTCTCAGAAGAGAAATGGGCTTAATTGTAGGGGATAGATTGCCACAAATGAGGGATTATGCAAAAAAAGGGGCAAACAAGAAGAGCTGCAAAGCAAAATGAAATAATTTATTAAAAGAAATAATTATCTCATGAGAAACAGGAGGTTCTGCTTGTAGGCAAGGTAACTATCAGACATACCTAGTCTATAACAAGGCCTGTTTTGGTATACTAGACAGATTCTGGCTTCATGAGAAAGATTAAGAAAAGCAGACTGATTAATTTGTGTGCTAATATGAAAGAACTTACCTATGTCCCTCATTAAACCCGTATTTTGGTATAGACAAATAAAATGGAGTTTGGCCACCTTCAAAGCCTAAGCGGGGGCGATTTCCTCTTTGTCTTTCCCCTTTGTGACCTCGACCACACTTTCTACCTCTGTATCGTCCACGGCCACGTCTTCTCTCCTTGAAAATAATGAATGATACATTTAGTTAACTACTTTCTAGGGAAGAATCTATAAAACGTAAGATTTCTGAGACATAACCAACACAACAAAACGCCAATTCTTAGGAGGGGAAAAGAGTTAGAAACAGCTCTTTCATAAGGGGAAAAATGCTCAGAAAAGCAGTTAATGTGGGCTTTTTTGACAGTCAGCTCTAGGGAAGAATCACAAATAGCTGGAAGTTTACATGAACACATACTGCAATAAAAGAAATAGTAGTACTTAATCCTGCCTGTTAACATTCTGAACTCCCCAAGTTAAGTAATTTTGCTGAATTAACTGTTGACATTCCCTCCTGTTTAATGAAAAAGTTGCTTAGTGCTCAGAAGTTTCTGAATACTAACAACGGAAAACAAAACACTTTAAGATGCAGAGGAACAGAAAACATCTGCAATGCATACATATAATTCTTTTCCACGAACCAAGACTTTTTGGAAAGTCTGCAACTACTGACTACAAATCAAAAGAGAAGATTATATTTCAAACTTTTTTTACTGCTTAAACAAAGACTGTGAAACTAAGCTGAAAGATTCCTGGGCACTTCAACTTAGCACTGCAGCCGTAAATAGCATTTTAGCAATCCTCTTGCAACAGCATTTGTACAGCTAAGTGGCAAACAGCAAATGTAAAAAAAATATCAGAAAAAATTAGTTACATCATTCAGCAGAACATGAGTATGCAAATATCTATAGCATCACAAGATAGGCATTAAACAATGGTGGAAATGAGCATGTGGGTGTATCAGCTTGAAATGAAGCAGTGCCAGCTCACACTGACCTAGCTATTAAAAATCTACTGCATAAGATTACTTTATCTCAGATACCAAAGGTCTTGTGGCACTAAGGCTCACTTTGATTTTCTCATGCTTTGTCACGGATAAACCACAAGCTTCATATTCCTCACCACTGTGCTGTACAGTTAAGAGGTTGCTACTGAGCTCCAAGAGGCACAGCCATATCTGCACATCACTTTGATGAATGCATTTGATTCTACAAAGTTTTTTTCCATTTAAGCTAGCAGTCACTGGAGTGCAAACACGCAGAAGGAGCAATGCCATATTGCTTACAGTCTCATGTCTCCACAACTATTTTCTGTTTTCCACTGTATTCTTCAATTTGAATCAGTCATACTGGGAAATACGTAAGGCATCACATTTTAAACACGATTTGTAATGTTCATAAGCAAATTTTGATATGCTAAGTCACTCCATAATCACTGTTGGTTCAAAAGAATTTAAATAAGTCATTAGCAAAAAGATTTCATTAAGTCTCTTCACATTCTAATTTTTCATATCCAACACTCAGGCAAACTGTGGGCACACCTAATGCTCTGCAGTTATACAGCAGGGAATATTTAGTAAAACCAAGGTTTGAGGACTGCCACAAAGACACAAAATCCATTGCTTTGTGCTTTTTATTAAGTTATGGAACACTTAATGTGCAACGGCATATTAATAAAAAAAGCCAATGTGGCTATAAATAATTTAAAAAAAATCATTAACATACTTGAAACAAGGCAAGGCTTACCTGTATTAAGATTAAATAGCACAGAGTTCAAGTGCACATTCATGCTAGACTACACTAATGCCACTAATGGAAGCTGTCTCATCCCTAACCCACACATTGTGCTGCTTTATTTACAGAATCTCTTGTGCTGTATAGTTCTGCATTAAATAAATCAGGAAATTAAACTGGATGAAAATCAATTTTGTTTAATTAGTTTTCAGCGGTTTCATTCCTTGATTTGGCTCTCCACACAACCTTTAGCATCAGCACAAATACACAGCAGGAGTGAAAGTACTTGGAGGCACAGGGAGGGCATTGCTGGCCCATCCTTTCTAGCAGCTGCCTACACATACACCAGTTTGTGGTCAAAAACAGAAAGCAATTGGTATGTTGACCAGATTTTAGCTTGTCTGTGGGGCTAATCAAAACGTTTTGGTTCATAGAATCATAGACTCGCTAAGGTTGGAAAAGACCCACAGGATCATCCAGTCCAACCATTCACCCATCACCAATGGTTCTCATTAAACCACGTCCCTCAACACAACA
Organism: Gallus gallus; assembly: GCF_016699485.2. Classification (NCBI taxonomy): domain Eukaryota; kingdom Metazoa; phylum Chordata; class Aves; order Galliformes; family Phasianidae; genus Gallus; species Gallus gallus. The sequence goes on along the minus strand of NC_052533.1, from coordinate 110,084,168 downwards.
TCTTTTCACAACATCTGTTTGTGAAGTAACATGCACTTAAATACACTCATTTGAACTGATTAACCACAGAGTAAAACCATCATGCACCAAAACAAAAATATCAGGGAAAGCCAGCTGAGGTCAACTGTACAAACTCTAACAGAAAGCCAACAGGTAGCAGGAACATGCGGAAAACAAACATCAATCAACCCACATCTCATTTTCTATCTGAAGTTGCAAGTCACTTGCTGAAGACCCAATGAGTACATAAAAATCTCTACTTACAAGAAACAATAAACGCTTTTCTAAACCCAGCAGCTACTTTGAAAAACAAAAACTTCTGAGAAAAAACACTGGGAAGAAAAAATTAGTCCCCTATACCTCAAGTTCAGACAATATAGTTGCAATTAGCTTGAAAAAGAAAAAAAGGACACCAGCCCCACACGGGGTCTCCTCTTCCAGGTCATTATGACCTTGACAAAGCTGCATCTAGAGAAGCAACTTGACAGGAGAACCCCTGATAACCGCAGTGGGGGAGAATATTTGTTCTCCTGCCTTGCCATGAGCCTGTGAGATTACAAATATGCAGAACTCACCAGGTCTGTTAGCATCTCTGGGGAGCACTGCTACGAATGCCCTGCCTGGTGTTCTGTTTGTTCTCTATTCCTATGACTCTCCTTGCCCCCATGTCAGCTGGGCTTCTTTTCCTTACTTCTCTGTTGTTTTATAAGTAGGGATGGGAAGAGAGAATTCAGTTTTGCTTTGGAACAATCACTCCTATTAACAAATACTGGTTGGAACGACTTTCCCCTTCTCTCCTTTTTCATGCACACTATTACTTCCAATCATAAATGTTTGGTATTCCATATATTTTTTAGTGTCTCTCAACCACTACAACGGCCTTAAGGCCTAGATAGGGCCGCCCATCAGCCAGTTGTCTGTGGATACGGCCACATGCACACAGGTTTAAGGGATACGGGGCCAACACACAACGTCACCACCCCACCTCGTTCCGGCTGGGCAGCTCTCCCGGGCACGCCGCGGTCTGCCAAAGACCTTGCGACGGCCCTTGAGAGCAACAGGGAACCCAAGACCCACCCGACCAGCCACAGGCACTTACCGGCTTTTTTGAACCCGGATTGGGCCTCAGGTTGGCCAGGCTGACCTTAGGCAGCGACCGCAGCAGTTGCAGAGCCCCATGCACGCCGTGCACACCATTCCCGCTCATCGCCACTGCCCTCCCAAGGACGACGACAGCGCTCCGCAGGCAGAGCTGCTTTACGGCAAGAGCCGTAAACCGCGCCTCCCAGCACTGTCGTGCGGTGCCATACCCTGGGAGGGCGAGAGCGCGCCGGGGGTGGCACAAGATGGCGGCGATTAGAGGCGTGCATTTGCGCTCTGTCAGATAGCTGCCAGTGGGCTACGTCCTGCAAGAGCAGGGAAGCGCGAGTCCTCTCAGCAGACAATACCAACGGCTTAGGTCACAAACTGGACTTAGTTCTTCACTATTCTGTTATTTGCACTGCCCCCAACCCCGTGTTTTAAAGCCAAGCCTTTAAAACTGTTAGGCTGCATATGAACAGGAGTATGCTGGTATGGGAAACCATCTGTGTCGATTTCAGCCACTAGAATAGAGGAAATACACAGTTTAGAGCACGTTCTGCCTTGTAAAGTTCTCAGTACCTTAAATTAGGTAGAAAAATATTCATATGCAGATAACTCACTGTAAAGACATCCAACTCGCAAGGCTTTGAAGGATTCACAATTCAAAAGCTTATACTGGTTCCTTCAGGAAGCCAAGCCCTGTGCTGTTTGCCTGCAGGCAGCAGGCTGCCCTGTGCCCCACTGCCCTTCTGCTGTTGTGCAACTCCCAGCCGCCCTATGTGCGCAGAGCTGTGTTGCTCTGGCAGTGCTGGCAGTTCAGCTGACGTCAGTCCAGATGCAATGATCAACCGCTTGGCCCAGCTGTCAACAGGCATCAGGCCCTGTGTTGCATCAGGCCACCGCAGGAGAGTTATCTTTATTGAATAAGAAAGACAATCTGGTAAACATCACTGTAGCAGATTTGAGTTGGGTACCATACGTGTGACAAGAACTAAAGCACGGAGATAAAACGTAGAAGCCTTGTTAAAATTAATTTGGCAACAGCGGGAACTCCCTGCCACAGATACTAGATATCAAAACAGCATCACAATCATGGCAAAAAAGGTAGTGTAAACTTGAAGTTATACAGTTGGTGCAAAGACCTCTCCAACATAAGTTATGCAGCCATGCTGACAAAGATATTAAGACTTGAGCAGAATTTACTTAGTAGAAAACTACCCCTGCCTGGTATGGAACGTGTCAGCAGGATGGATACGCAGTGCACTTTCAGCTGCTGTTTGAGTTGCCAAATAGCATCTGTGCTAGGCAGATACCACCCAGCAAAATACAACGAGCAGATTGACTTCCTGGGAGGAAGTATCTGACAAAGATGCCTGGAACAGAAGACAGAGGACAAAGCATTTCATTCTGGCAGCAGTGTGTTTGCCATACTCATTCAGAGTTTGTCTGAGTTCTTGAAATGAACAGATGAATAAGAGGCATTCATTCTTTGGCCATGAACCACAATTTAATTCACTGATGCAGGCATCTGTTCTGACAGGGACAAATGAGTTCTGTCCAACAGTGTTGCCTGCTGTTTTTTTTTTTTTTGCTGTTGTTCCTGCTTCCCATAACTTAATATTTAATATCTCCACTAAAGAATATTGTGATTTCCTTTTTCCCCAAGCCTTTCAAAGCACAAAAACTGATTTTTATAAGAAACATTCAAATGGCAGACATGAACAAATTATGCTATGGAAGTGCAGTGTAATCTGGCAGACGCTCAAATATGAAAGCCCATTTGAAAGCTAGTTTTAAAGGTGAAAGACAGCTCAGTCACAGAATCATACAGATGGGGAAGATCACTAAGCAGAAAACCTAATCCAACCACCAACCCATCCCCACCATGCCCACTAACCATGTCCCTCAGTGCCACATCTCCATGTTTCTTAAACGCCTCCAGGGACGGTGACTCTACCACGCCCTGGTAGCCTGTTTCAACACTTCACCACTCTTTCTGAAAATAGATTGTTCCTAATATCCAATATGAACCTCCCCTGTGCAACATGAGGCCACTCCCTCTCATCCTATCACTGCTATCTGGGAGAAGAGGCCAACCCCCACATCACCACAACCTCCTTTCAGGGAGTTTGGAGAGCAATGAGGTCTCCCCTGAGCCTCCTCTTCTCAAGACTGAACAACCTCTCAGTTCCCTCAGCCACTCCCCATAAGGTTTGTAATCCAGATCCTTCACGGCTCCACTGCCCTTCCCTGGACGCACTCCAGGGCCTCAATGTCTTTCTTGTAGTGAGGGGCCCAAAACTGAACACAGTACTTGAGATGTGGCCTGACCAGCACTGAGTACAGAGGGATGATAACTTCCTTGCTCCTGCTGGCTGCACTACTGACACAAGCCAGGATGCCATTGGCCTTGACCACTTGGGCACACTGCTGGCTCACGTTCAGCCAAGCGCTGACTAACACAACTAGATCCTCTTCCTCCATGCACAATCCCTTCGTAATCGCTGCAAACCCCAAAACAGAAGCAGCTATGTAGAATCTGAAGAAACCCAGCGCTGTAAGCAGCGCTGCCTTTCCCTCAGAGCCGCCAGCTCACGGCACCGCTTCTCCCACCCCACCCCGGTCTCCCGCCAACCCCACCACAGCCAATCGGGGCGGGGACGGCGGGAACAGCCCCACCCCCGGCCGCCGCCCGGCCCGCCTCCAGCCACTGGCCGTCGTCCCGCGGCCGCCCGGCAGTCCGGTGTATGTGCGGCAACAACATGTCGGCGCCGCTCCCCGCCATCGTCCCGGCCGCCAGGAAGGCGACGGCCGCCGTGAGTTCGGGCGGAAAGGGGGCGAGACAGCACAGGCTTCGGGAACCCTGGTGGGCGGCGGCCCCCGCCCCGCTTTGTTCTCCGCCGGGCCGGGGCTGGGAGCGGCGACGGCGGCCTGGGGGTGACGCCGCAGCGAGGCCGGGCCCGGCTGGGGGCGGGCGGTGAGAGGCCCGCGCAGCGCCACAGGTCCTGGCGCTATGGGCTCGGAGCGGCGTCCGGTGCTGGAAAGGTCGCGGTGTCAGCGGGCGGCGCCGCGCGGGCGAGGCGGGGCGGGGCGGCCGCGGTGCCGCGCGGCGCTTCGGATGCCTCCTACGGGCGGCGGGGCGGGGGCGGCCGGGGGCTGCAGTCCGGTAACGTCGCCCTGCGGCCCGCGCGGGTGTGGGTGCCGTGCGAGCGGGACTCTCGCTTTCCTTAAGTCGTCTCATAGCGCGATTTTATTTTTCGTAGGTGATTTTTCTTCATGGACTGGGAGATACCGGGTGTGTATGTCGATGTGTTAGTGCCTGCCTGTAGCTGCGAAGAGTTCCGGGTGTAAGGTTGCGTGCCTTAGAGATGTGAACTGCTGAAAGTTGCTTAAACTTCGTACTTTGCCGCATCCCCTCGGCTGACTGCACGCTTGTCAAAATCTGAAGAAAGCGTGCAACACAGAGGATTGTTCTAGAGAGTCAGCGTACATGTTTATGCAATGCAGGTTTTGCAGTTTGTCAAATCAATCTTTATACGTGGCTAAAAGAAAAAAAAACTCCAAATTCTTATCTAACTGGGCCTTGTCAGTCATGTTTTTCCTTCAGATTCTTCTTTGCTCATTTGTGCTTTATTACTACCACTCTGCAAGTAAGATCATCCACTCTTTGTTAGTAACGTATATAAAAGTGCTGGTAGGAAGCAGGTTGCCATCTCCAGCCTGGATTTCAAATGCCACTCTGTGTTTGAAACCTCCTTAACTTCACGCATCATGCATTAACTTTTTAGGATGATCCTAAAAACAGATATGGTCTTATGGCTCGTCTGCTGTTGGTTGAGTATGTGCAGCTACATCACTGAGTTTGTTACAGGTGTTTTCTCCTTAGAAACATCTCTCTGTTACCCAGTGTGCTGAGTGAGTTAGGGATGCTGAATAATGAGAGAAGTCAGGAAATCCAGCGACTGTTGAATGTTTGCTAAAGCAAAGTGCAGGCATTGACAGCTATTCTGCACAGATTTGTCTTTGGGTCCAGTTGTGCTCAAGTGTAGCTCAGCTCTAGCATGAATCTCACTGAGCTCTTAATTTAAATAATGGTTCCAGTTACCTGATTTGTAGGAAGCTTGATGGCTCATGTCCTGGTCACGTCCTGGGCTCTGCGCATTCATACAGCATATGCTTGAGATCTGAAAAACTGCCTGATTCTGAGAGCATGCAGACTGAGCTGGAGTCAGTACACCTGGTTTGATTAGGTTTGCTCTACGTGGTCCATGCTTAGGTGTTGGTTTTCTCCTCTCCCACTTCAAGAGACGCAGTCAAAAATGAGAAAGCTGCCTGTGGAAAAAAGCTGCCTTAACTCTGCAGGAGCAGCACAGTGAGCTCTGGGCCAGTGCTGAGCCTGGAAGCAGCATACGTTCATATGTTCAAATGTTGCAGTACTGAAGCTGTTAAACCCAGCCAGGTAAAGAGCAGGTTTTAAACAGAGCCAGAGTGGTATATCTGCAGCTGTGACACAACTGTGATAGTCTAGATAAAATTAGATCAAGTGTCCCTGGCTTCATATATGCAACAAATACCCAGAAGCAGGACAAACCTTTTAGATTTAGTAATGTATTCATAGTATATTGGACTATCTGTAGAATTCTCTCAGAAATGTTGACCTTATTCAGCATTTTTGATATGTGCTGTATAATTGCAGCAATGTAAATGCTGGAGCTAAGCTAGTACATAAATGACATGCAGTGTGTTTTTTGTTAACAGGCATGGATGGTCAGAAGCACTTGCTGGTATCAAAAGCCCCCATGTAAAATACATTTGCCCACACGCGTGAGTTTGTAACTTCTCTTGTTTCATCTTTTCTGTACTTGTGCAGACAGTGAAATCACATGGGGTTTGGGATGGCTACACTTTTCAACTAAGAAGACATTTAAAACAGTTTTGATGCTATTAAACATTTTGTTGCTTTTTAGGGAACCTTTGGACAAAATTGCATTCCTATTTTGCTTTTGTTACTCATTCAGACTGAAAACAAATTGAAAGCCTTTACATATGAAGTTAGATTGTTTTGACTTTATGCTTTCACTGGATTGAGGTCTCTCCTCACCCCCAGTCACCTGTTAAAAGCCATTCTTAGCAAGGAGTAATTTTTTGTTTTATTGATCATTACATATACTTTGCATTATACACCTGCACATCTTAAACCTGTGTGTGTGTAGTAGTTGCAACTTACATGTTACATAATAGTGCATTTCAAAGGATCACAAGATATTCTTATATCTACTGCAAAAAATACATTTGGAGCTCTCTGCGATTTGAGAACTAAAGTACTGAGCAGGGTGAGGAGTCAGTAAATAATCCTAGGTGTATCTTAATGCTTTTAGTTAATTTTTACACAAAATTGAGATTTTCTTCTTCTCTAACAACAATAAGTAAGCTGTTCTCTTTGATTGCCCTTTGTCTCCTTTCAGTCTTCCCTGCAAACTTTATGTTCCTCTGTTTCAGTGGATTAAAACAGTAGCCACATTTGATTCCTCACGCAGTCAAGTGAAGTTATCTGAGAAGATGCCATACAGCAGCAGCATGAGGGTGGGAATGAGTCTTTGAATGGAGTCAGGCATTGCTTAAGCAACTTCTGCTGCTGAGGGGAGCACGTGTGGCTAGGCTCTGCCATTATGCTGCATTTTGCTGATTGTTAGGTTTGCTGTTGCTGTGTCGGGTGCCTTAATCCATCAAGCTTGTCTGTGGAACTGTGATATACAGTTCTTAGAAATAGCTACATGGAACATACGTATATGCTTGTATTTTATATGTATGTGTATATATAAAACAGCCCGTTAATGTTTCACTTGCACTCCAAGCATAGGTCAGCCCTGAATGATAAATGTGTTTGGAGAGACTGATTTCAAGGGAGATTTCTTGAAGAGACACTACAGGGTAGCTAGTGTTAATTGTGGTTTGGAAGAAAAAGACAGAGGTAATTCAATGACATAACTGCATCTGCATAATTAAATTTCAGTATGAACCTTACGTCAGTGTTGTTCATTCCCATTCTTAGGCCATTTATGCCAGTTACTTTGAACATGAACATGGCTATGCCATCATGGTGAGTATTTGTTAATCTGCAAACAATTTGATTCAAAAGATATCTAGAGGTCTGAGCTCATTGTTCTTAATTAAAAATCCTGAGCTACCTGAATGGCTTCTTTTAATTAGATGGAAGTATAAAAGCTTTTTGCTTTAGTTTCCTTTTATGAAAGGGCTCTCAAAGTATACTGCAGTTTTCTGTGTATCTGTGGTAATGGTTATCCTTCAGTACTAATCTGCATGCATTAAACTACCTGAAAAAATAATCCCATATCTATAATCTGTAGTCTATGTTGTGTATGCATTTGTAGTCAGTAGTAGCAGAGGTTTGAACATAAATACCATTGCTACCAAGTGAGCAATATTAGTGCATCAGTAGAATTAGGATGTCTAGCAGCTGTTCTTTAGAACATCCATTCTGAATAGAAAGAAGGAAAAATATGGTAATTTCAGCATTCTTAAACCAGCCTGCATGATTTTTATTCTCAAGTAACTTGAGTTTGTTTCTTTGAATGCTGTTTTAATTCTGTATGCCTGACTGTTAAATTTGTGTCCCTGCTGATGTTTTTGGAGCAAGTATCAAAACTGTGCTGTTTAATCTGCAATAAATGACAGAAGAAAGCAAAGCTCTCAAAAACTTTGTTGACTAGGTCAAGCATTTTATCCACATTCGCAGATTGTTCATGATTTCTTGTAAACTGTGGATAATTGGTATGAAATATGTCAGCTAACAAGCATCCTAGTTCAGAAAGTATCTCAGTTTTGTGCTTTAAAGTAGTAGAATGGATGCTCTAATGAGTAATGCTCTTGTTGATATTTTTGTAAGGTTTGATATCATTGGACTTTCTCCAGATTCACAGGAAGATGAAGTTGGGATCAAACAGGCAGCAGAGAATGGTATGTTTAGGAATATATTTAGCAGTTCATCAGTGAAAACACTTTACACACTTCAAACCTTCAAAGATGAAATGGGCAGGGAAGCCTGTATGCTTATTTTTGTTCTTCCCTTTTAAGAGCCTCTGGATAGCATAGCGAGTTAGAGCTATATGGGCATTCATTTGTCACACTGGATAGTTCGAACATGATACCATTTTCCAGGCAGTGGAAGACTTCCTTGCATGTTTTCCTGGTTGGAAGTGATATAGTGGCACTGGAATTTTTGATTGCATCCTAGATTTTTTTGATACTCTTTTTATTGCATAGCAGACAAGATTTTTCTCTCATGAGCTTTATATTGACATCAGGGAGGTGGTCTCTCTCCTCTCTTAGATTTTCTACAGAATAGAGTGCATTTTAATTACTGGCCTTTGTGTTGCAGTTAAAGCACTGATAGATCAAGAAGTAAAAAATGGAATTCCTTCTAATCGAATTATTCTGGGAGGCTTTTCTCAGGTAAGGTGTGGTTAGAAAGAACCACCTTTTTCTAGGGGGATAGATAGCTTAGCTTTCCTGATGTGGGAAATCCAAACTTGGGTGTTTGTTGCTTTTGAGGTGTCAGTTTCTCTTTGCCTGAACAACCAAAATCTGTTAGTTTATGTAAATAATTAATTTTCACTGACAAATGAACCTGCGGAAAAAAAAGTTACTAAAATTAATAGCCTATTTAAAGTTGTTATGTATGTAGCTTCTATAGTGTTGCCTGAAAATCTTTTTTCTTTAACATCTCGCTAGCATTTTAACCTACCTTCAATGTGATAGATATTTCATGGTCTGGATTTGTCTGGGGAATATATTTCCATCATTTGTACTTCTAAAATATCCTAATTGGCCAATATCCTACGGATCTATTAGGTCTATACCTGTAGAACGTGTAGAACTCCGTAGAACGTGTTGAAGTGAATTAAAATATTGAAGTTGATACTGTCATGAGTGATACTGCTTTCTTGGGTTTCAGCTGTCAGTTGTGGTACATCTTCTGTTTTACTTGTGAATTGATCACATGGGCTTGGGGGGAAAAAAATGCACAATAAGTACATATAGGAATACTGCTTTTAGTATTGATTCTAAGGAAGAATAAACTGGAATAGAAGTTCTTTAAAGGAGAAACTAAAGATCCTGGAACAAACATTAAAAGTAACGTTACCTTCACCATTCTAATACTAATCTGTTTACTTCAGGGCGGTGCTTTATCATTGTATACAGCTCTTACAACGCATCAAAAGTTAGCAGGTGTTGTAGCCCTCAGCTGTTGGCTTCCTCTCCGGACTTCTTTTGTTCAGGTATTTATTTGTTCTTTCTGAAGCAGTTTTGCACTGGTACAGTGAGTTTATCTGAAGATTGTATCTGCAGGAATTGGTAGCCATTGTTATTACTGAGTATTAGCTGCAGCTGGATAACTTGGCAATTCTCAGAATAGGGCACTGGTAGTTTAAATTCTGGCAAGAAAGGGAATTGAAGAAGTACTCAGCAGTTACCTCTGCTTAATGTGACATTCATATGAAATCATATTTCTTAAGAACTGTTCTGAAATCAATGCCAATTTTGTTTTGCAGGACTTCTTGTTCACTGTTTTTCTCCCCTTCAGAATTCACTTTTGTCACACCACAGGGAGTAGTGCCCTGGGGTTATTTTCTCCCAGAGATGTTAATGTCTTACCCTGCTTACTTTCTCCTCTTCTCACCCCTGACAGGGTGCTGTTGGTGTCAACAAGGAGATTCCTGTTCTTCAGTGCCATGGGGACTGTGACCCACTCGTTCCTTTAATGTTTGGTTCTCTTACTGTTGAGAAGCTAAAGAGTATGATAAATCCAGCCAATATAACCTTCAGAACTTACTCTGGCATGATGCATAGTTCATGTATTGAGGTAAATTTCTTAATATAAATGTTTTAGCTAAGTATGGTTTTATTTTTTCCTCAAAACAATTATAGGGCTTTTTAAGTTTATTTTTTTCAATTAAAAGTGCATGATGCCACTGACTTGTTTTACTGAATAATTTAACGCCTGTCTGAAAAAACATTCAAGGGAAAAGTTTATATGACCAGTGGGAAATTCCTCAGAGGACTGTATTTTTGGGACTGGGCTGGCTGAGCTATACAAAAATCTTACTTTTTTTTTCCTCATCTGTATTAATCACTTACATTAATAATTACTGAATTAGAAGGCGGATTGAATTCTCACAGCACCAGTGCAGCTTGATATTTTGAGGAGAATTTGGTGTGGTTTTGAATGGAGACATCAGAAAAATGTGGAAGGAGGGTTGCTATTAGGGAAGTGGCAGCCTCAAAACGTGTTTATGGCTCTGGCTCAGCAAACAGTTGAGCTGATTGAGTTGAGCTTGCAACTGCCAGAAGAAGGTGGACTAGTTCCTTCTGCTCATGATCTTCTAGTGCTCTCTTCTGATGTCGGTTCTGGAGCTGATCAGAGGCTTCTTTGACCTATCTGAATTTGAAAAAATAGTAAAGATTGCTGGCTTAAGTTTTGCTGCTTTAGTGAGGTGAAGCATCTGAACTCAACAAAGTAAATGGTAGGAGTTAGAAGAGGTGACAAGGAAAAGGTCTTCCACTTGTCTGCAGCAGTAACTTTGTTAATTTGGATTGCTGCGTCTCTTGAATGAAGTCTTTGGGATATTTATGCAGTTTCATTACATTCAGGCAGTAAAAACATTGAGTTGTCATGCAAACATGTAAATATGTGCTCTTTCTTACAACACTTAGTAGTACTATGTGATGTATTTTTTTCATTATTTATATTTTTGGGGCCGTAACTTCGTGTATGTTCTAAACTTGCTTACTTTTCTATTGTCATATACTCCTATTGTGTATTCTGACGAAGGAGCTGATGTAGTTCAAAACTTCTAAAACATACATTTTTTTTTAATGTGGATTGGTTTTGCAGTCTAATTCACTGAATTGCTTTTCTGAACTTAAGGAAGGAAGCGGCATGAGGGTAAAGCAGTTTGGCTAGGAGGAAGAGCTGCTGGCTTTTCATGCCACTGCTAACTTGCAAAGTTTAAAGTACGGATGAAACTACAGCTTTAGCTACCTTCAAATCCAATCCAGCCTCAACCTGGTGCTTTTCAGATGACGTGATTAATATGTAATAGAGAAAGTCAGAGAAGGTGACCTTTGCTCTTTTTTTGTATTTTAACCATTTCTGAGGAAAGATACATTTAGTGCCTTAAAGAGTTAACAGCATTGACTTGCTGTGTGCGAAGTGATTAAAACATGTCAAATAACTAATTAAACACTCAATATTTGTAGCCCAGCTGCTCATAATTGTAATTTTGAAACATTATTTAGTGAGTGTATATTAGCAAGGAACTTAACTGATACGTGCCTTTATCTTTGAACAGGAGATGATGGATATAAAACAGTTCATAGACAAACATCTACCCCCTGTGGACTGAAATGACACGTGAGAAGCCTTCTACATAAACACCAGCATCAACTGTGGTAGAATTAGTCTTTTCACATGCCTGATAAGAAAGCATTACTTCTGTACCTGCAGTGTTACTACTGTGTTGCAAATTTATACTTAGGACAAGGAGTAAATTGTACACACGTTCAATAAATGATAATCTTTTTAGTATTGATCATTCACTGATGGAATTGAAAAATGATGTAGCTAGGTAACAGTGATAGAATGTAACCTGAATGTAACTATTTTAAGACTTTTGATTGCAGAATTTTAAACTATTTGTACAATCGAAGACTAAACTTATGTGAGCAACATAAATGCGACCGGTTTAGTGTACTTGAGACATGATTTGTTCTTAGTACTCATTGAAAGTAAATTAAAACATTTTGTGTATGTAATGGATGTATAAAGTGCACAACATGTAACAAAGTGAGCATATGATTGTAGAATAAATGTTACTGAGGACAAAGCTTTAAATGTTAAGCATTAATTGTTGCTCCAAATAGGAAGGGCTTTTCTTCGAGAACGACTATTATAGTCAGTAGAAATATTTCCTATATTTAAAACACCTCAGTTTTAAATGTTTTCATACAGGTAGATACTACGGAAATTATAAAGGGACTCATTCCTCATTCCACCATCATTTGTTGCTGCGCTGCTGCCATTTGTTTTAGATTACTATAAATTTATGCCAAATGCTGACTCAAACAGAATTCTGAAGAAGTGCATAGGAATAATTTGAGTTTTGTTTAAAATCACTATTTTCATATTGAATATTCATCTTACACTTTAAAACTGTAGCTTTCACTTATGTAGAAATGTTGATGATATATTTTTACATGAGCTATTCCAGCAGATAGTTTTGACTTTACTGCCTGCTTTGGAGTAACTAAATGAAAACAGTACAGCTGTGTAGTTTTTAGTTTTGTGTATTGTTGAAGTCTCATCTGTAACACATTCTTACCGTCTACTACTTTCTTTACTTTATGTTGACACTTGAGATTTGTCTGGAAAAGAACACAATTTTATTTTCAATTGTATGACTTTACATTTCCCTAGATTGTTTGTAGCCTAAAAATATGGTGACCTACTACTGGGGGGAAAAAAATCTTCAAGATACAAAATGTCTCTTCTTTCAGAAGCTCACAATTCTAGAGTGCACTGAATTACAGGAATCAATGCAACAGTTTTCTTTGTTTTCTTTTGTGATTTACTTTCTGAAATAGGTGTTCCTTAGGGTTTATAGGCCATCACCACGTGAGGAATGTTTAAAAAAATACACAATGGTTTTTACTACATAGCATGCTGCATAACAATGTTCTATACTAAAATATGTTTGCAAGCAAAGGATGTTCCTGTCTTGAATGCATCTGTGATGATCTGTTTTGTCAGCATTGTGATTCATACCAACATAAAAGGTACTTACCCCTCAGCCAGATTAATCAGTCGTCCTCTTACAGTACATTTGGATTTATATCAGAGGCATCTGCCAGTACAAATATATACATTGGGAACTGCGGTCTTTAACATAGCTGCTGCCAGAAATCTGACACGTTCACCTTGTCTGAGTTCTCAGATTTGAGTGCTTTTCTTCATATGCATTGCACTTTGTTTTCAGGAGGCCAATTTTCTAATCCAGTTTCTCTGGATTACTAAATATCTCTTAATATGTAAAATTTAAGAAATGATTTATTTGCATGGTGTTGAAACAATTCTAGAAATTCTGTCTGTGCTGAGGAGAGTATCAAGTTTGAAGTTTAATTAATCTTTTAACTTGGTCACTGTGTTCTATATACTTGCCAATTTGTCTTTCAGCTAATTTTCACAGAAGGAGCCATAACGTTATTGCAGTTGTGCCAATGTTCTGTTGAGAAAATAGTATTTTCTAGCTTGGAGTCATTCCCAAATTGTATTAGCTAATTTTGCAGCCCTGCTGAATTGCAAACTTGGTAAAAAAAAAAAAAAAAAAAAGCTGTATATTTCCCCTACTTTTTAGATGGCTACTCATTCCTCTCTGTCTAAGTTATGCCCTGAATATTGGCGTGTTTCCACAGTTCTATATGTTCTTATTTTTTTCCTGTACTGTTTTCTTGTCCTGTTTGTAAACTGTTCAGTAGCACCGTTCATCTGCTCTTGTTCATCCTCTAATTGACTGTATACTTGTTTGATATTTTTTTCTTCTGTTGGAATAATTTAAAAAAATACTTCTAAGAGGCTAAAGTGAGATCACTCCTAGCTTTGTTCTATCTTAACGCTTTTCTCTGAAGCACTGTGTTCATAGTTTGCAGTCAGTTTCTACTTCATCTGCATTTTTAGCTGTCAGCTTCAACTGTTTTCTCCATGGTGCTTTCAAATGTTCTTCTATAAATGCTTTATATGGTAATTGCATTTGAATACCTGGCTATCATAACAAGGTTTTTTGTTACACTGTTGTTTTGCTGCTTACTTAAACCACAAAGAGCTGTGTTACCAAAGTGAATGTAAGTAAATGTCATGACTTATTTGAATTTCTGTCTTTTAAGAAGAGTCCTTCCTCATGTTTGTGTTGCAGGGGAAGATGCGTATGTTGTAGTTAGAAGTTCCTAAATAATTCAGAAATTAGAGAAAACTTTGTGGATGTATTTGAAGCCTCTCTTGTCTCTTCCCATAGTACAGTGTCCTGAGTTCCTGACTTGACTTCTTTAACTTCCCAGCTACTTGGAAAGCTGCGTGTGATCTTGTAACTGAACTTATTCACTGCCTGATGTGATTTGATGGTAGGATTGTTGTCATAACTGGTGTGTATGATGATAGCTTGGCCCATTGTGTTTGTTTCTACAATTTCCTATTAAAATGGGGACGTTGGGCTGTCAGCGTACCATATACGAAGATCCCATTCTCAGAAGCTGCAATTAAATCTGGCCAAGAATTAATTTTATTTTTGCAGTATTAAACTTCCCCCAAAGGGTATGATGTCTGTCAAATCTGTTAAAGCATTTGATATGAAAGTGTCAAATTTTTTTCAGGGGGTTTCTAACTCCCTACCACATTTCAGTTTCAGCTGGTACTTACATTCAGCTGCAGTTTTGTGCAGTCAGAAGTCTGACTTCTTGTTAGAATATGCTGCTCATTTTTTAAATAAGTGCATCAAGTTATGTATTATAAGCCAAGTCTTTCAGCCAGTCTTGAAGTAAAACTGTGCTGAGGCCACTCTGGTTTCTTATTCCTGCCTTGTGTGATTACAATGCAGTAGATTGATGAAAAAGTACTGTATACTGTAACTGATACTAGAATTGTTGATTAAAATATATCCTTTCTGATAGGGTATGCTGAACTTGATTAAAGTTCTTAGGATGCATCTTTTATGTAGGGGTGCTATTTATGTTAACAGATGTGACTGAGAACAATCTTGAAGATGTTAACGAAGCCATATGTGCAAGGCCTGTGTATCTTAAGTTTTTGTAAAGAAATACTGAACACTTGCTCTTTATGTTATTAAGTATAAGCCATTTATATTTAATATAAACATTTAAGAAGTAAGTTAGTTAGTTTGATCATATATGACAAGGAATCTTAACTTGGAAAATTACTTCTTTAGTAGGGAAAATGTAAAAACTTCCAGTTTTTATCATTTGTGAAATAAATATCGGTCGGTGTTTGGGCCAAGTGCTCACAGCTGTTTCCATGCATACCTGACAGAAGCTGAGCTTTCATGTGCTGTCAAGCAGGCGCTTCAGAGGCCTCTTGCAAATGTAACGCATAGTAGTGTGTGAGTGATTCTATCATGTAATACAAAAGCATGATGATTTGTAGTTATCAAAAGTAAAAAGAATATTAGTTTTTGATTTGCTACCTTGTTGAATGCTACCTTGTTGATTTTTTTTTTTCATATTCTAGATTAACTTTTACTAAGCTTGCTTGAAGTGTGGAGGGAAATTAAGGAAATCTAGTACTCTTACAGTAGGACACTAAATAGCAAAGTCTTCTCAGTATGTACTTTTAGACCTTTTTGGGGGGGTACTGTAGTGTTAGGGAAGCTTTTGAAGTTCCGTTAGGTTTAGCATACATAACACTTAATATTTTTGTTAAAGAAGCAGATTTATGTTTGGAGTAGGGATTACATGCTCTTCAGGTTAGCTAATATTTGAGGCCGATTGGTGGTATATGTAGTTACAGTAGTATGAGGTAATCCCAACACAAAACATGGAGATTATCTGGGAAGAAATGCTGTGAAGTGGTTGTCTGACAAAACCTGAGAGGAAGTAAGGCCTTCCCGTGGTAAAAGTAGACCTTCATCCACTAGCAGTTTAATTAGAAGTCCACTTGTCTGCATAGACGCATGTCTAGAAGGTAGTGGAGTACGTTTATGAAGTTAATAAATGTATGCAAATCCATATTAGATGTAGTGCTATATGTGAATATATAATGGCAACATGAGAAATAGCTAGTAACAATAAAGATGCAACAATATACAAAGTAATTTGTCAGTTCATATGGAAAACTTTTGGAATATTTTTCAACGTCCATTTACTTTTAGCCCTGGCATCCTTTTCTGTAGTTAAGTAATCCTGAGGAGAAAAGTTGCCTACAATTAGCGTAATAGTGAATTGGAAGCTGGAAGGAGTGGCTGACGCTGGAAGGCTGCACTGCCATTCAGTGAGACCTGGACAGACTGGAGAGTTGGGCAGAGAGGAACCTGGTAGGTTCAGCAAGAGCGAGTGTAGAGTCTTGCACCTGGGGAGGAATAACCACTGCATCAGTACAGGTTAGGTGGCTGACCTGTTGGAGGGGTGCTCTGAGAAGGACCTGGGTGTTCTGGTGGACTACGGGTTGGCCATGTTGAGTGGGTGTCAAGAGGGTGGGGCCAGACTCATCAGTGCTGCCCAATGCCAGGGCGAGGGGAAACAGGCACAAACTGGAACACAGGAAGTTAAATGTGAACATGAGAAAGCACTTATTTACTGTGAGGGTGACAGAACACTCTGGAACAGGCTGCCTAGAGAGGCTGTGTAGTCTGCTTCTCTGGAGATACTCAAAATCTGCCTGGATGCTTTCCTGTTCAACCTACAGTAGGGAACCTGCTTTAGCAAGGAAGTTGGACTCTGTGGTCTCCAGAGGTCCCTTCTGACTCCTACAACTCTGTGTAATATTGTACTAAACTTTATCCAATACGGTATGAGACCATTGGTGTGGTAAATGAAGAAGGTGACAACATTTTCATAATGTCAACTCATTAGTTTGCAAATGGGATTCTTTGAAGAAGAATAATAGGTGTTAGAAGAAAAGATTTCTTTTTTCTTTGCTTGCTGCTCACGTTACTGCCATTTGCCTTGGGGACAACGGGTTTTATTAATTCTCTTTGAGTGAAATGTGCCTTTGATGTAACTCATTAAAACTGATTTAATTGAAGTGCTAACATAATTTAATTGACATCCACAAAATAAATCAGTAAATAATGGGTTTTCTTTTAGCTCCAGTTGCTGGAAAAGAGCAACGCATTTCCTCCTTTCATCTCTGTAAAAACTCCTGTCCAGTTTGCAGAGGTATAGTCAACTTCACTTCAGGCATGGAAGTGTGAGTTCAGCTTTTCTGTGTAGACAAGGTAGCTTTCCCTCGAGGCAGTTCAGCGTTTCTGAAAGGCTTCTTGTGTATGTTAACAGAGGGAGATGATGGACTTTAAAAGTCAGAGTTTGAAGGTTCACTGGTTGTGAATGTGAGCAAACTCTTGAATTACCTGATACTTGAAATGATTTGATAAGCAGTGCTTGAAATGATGTGGGGGTGGGGTGAAAAGTCTTTAAAAGACTTGAGTATTTTGAATCTCTAGTATAGAATAGTCTCCAGAATAGAGAGCAGGGCTCATCTGAGTGACAGTCTAATAACAATGCCTTAAAAATATGTATATATATCAGGTTTTCTTAAATATTTCAAATTTTCATGTATGAATGCCTCCAGTTATTGATTTCAATTGGAAAAGGTGAGAATAGCATTTTAAAATGATACTGCTAGCACATGACTTTAAAAATGACACTTGGTCATGCCATTATAATCTACAGCCTGCACAAGGAAATTAAGGATCCTATCTGCTGAACTACAATAAAAGCAACTAATCAACACAAATGCTATAATTTCAGGTAGTTTTGAGGCAAATCTCACATTTAATATAGAACTCCTATTTGATACAGCTCCCCTGACATGTCTAATCTTGGACTAATCGCTCTTCCCCTGTGCAGAGCGAGGATCTGCTGGCTGATGTAGACCTGTTACAATTCTGTTTTGATAGACTTAAGTCATTGTTACATACAGTGCTAAAATAAAAAGGGGAGGCACAATGAGTGTAATTCGTTGTTCCATAATGCCCTTTGAGATGCTGTTAATTTTGTATTTTGCATGCTTGCATTAACAGTTAATAAGAGGAGCTTTTTTGTATGGATTACTAGTTTTGAAAATGGAGGATTTGAAGTGCATCAGTTGAAAGATCCTTCATTACAAATTTTTTGTGTGCTACTGTTTGATCTCCCCTTGGTTTCTCAGTATGCTGTTTCATAACAAAGGAATACCGTAGTATTCTATAACATTTCATATGTGCACCCTGCTAGGAGAGCTATCTCATAAACCTTACTATTGTAGGAGGCCCTGTGGTCCTGTGTGCTACGGAATCAAAATGGTAGTCAGTTATGTGAGCTGTATTTTGTTTTCTTTTAATACAGACATTTGCAGAAAAGGATATGCATTCCCATCTGGTTATTCTTTTATTTCCCTGCTGAAATATTTCCCTGCTGCTACTTTTGTTACTTTAGATGTTGAAGGTATGATTTGTTTCCTTCTTACGGTCCTGCTACTGCCTCTTTTAAGTGCTATGCAGCATTTGATTTATAATCATTTCCTTACCTAACACGGTTTGAGCGTTAAGAAGATTTCATCTGCATTTTTGAACTTTTTCAATGTATTTCCATAGAATAAGGTATTTATATTCTTCTGAACTATACTTGATGACTTAATTTCAGAACCTAATGTTCAAAGTAAGCACACTGGCAGACCTGAGATTGTAGTTCTCTGAGCGTTATCCCTGACCTAACTTGCACCTATTGTAGAACACAGATGAACTTAACGTACAGTGCAGCAAAGGCTCTCGGCTGATAGCATACACTGCACTGCTTTTATCACTGATTTGGTAGTGAGAAAAACAGTGGTAAATTTCATTTCGGGTTAACATGAAATTTAACCTGAATTCACCATTGCTAGTACAGGGTTACTGCCTCTAGACAAAATGATCCAAACCTGAACTGTCACAGTCCTTTACACGTTGTGAAGATTGCTGTTCTGTTTTCAAAATCTGTCAATGAAAGAAAAGGCTTTTCTTTTTCTTTTCCTGAAGGAGCCTGCCTCAGTTTTCTTGTCTGGGAGCATAACAAAGGAAAAAGCTACAAGGTTTCTTTATGCTAGTCCTGTTCATGGGCTAGATCTACCCTCTGGGAGGATCCCACATAGCTCCCAAATACATTTTATTACTTCTAATATCTGTGCATGCCTAGGCCTTTCAATGGCGGAGGCTGCAACCATCATGTGTGCTGAGGGCCGTGCAGAAGTGCCTTAAAAGCACCTGTCTCTATGGCTTCAGAATCAAAGGCAGTCTTGCTGCAAAGCCCACAGCACATAGCTGCAGTGGCAGCTATGTTCTCATTGCTTTCCTGAGAGTCGCTTCAAGGACAATGCTCATCTTACCTCTTCTCCAAAGTGTTCATATTTTCCTGCCCTTGGTTTACAACACAGACATCTGCAGCATTACAAGCTTACTAATAATAGAGCCTAAGAGGCATGCATGAACGCCCTCCTGAATCTTAGCAGGGGATAGTCTGTGTGTCATCTTTATGTAACCTGCAGACATACTGACTGCTTTCTTGAAGTAAATGCAGTGAAAGCAGTTGAATGATGCTGGGTTTGTTTGTTTGTTTTTCACCCAACAACATAATTAAGGGTGACAAATTAATGGACGAGTTAACTGATGCATATCATAGATTTACATCAATCTTAATCAATTTATATCCCAATTGGACACAGACAAGGTTTGGGCTAGTGTGAAGACCAGGAGGCATTTAGCACCCTGCAGCATAGTGTGGGGCTCAGGTAAAGGTGTCTGCTGTGTCTCTGTTGCTTTTGTACTGGATCTGAGTCCTGAACCTCATCTAAAACTGCCATCTGAAATCCTCCATGACACACCCTTCATAGCCAGACTTTCTGAAAGACCTTTCTGGCTCCAGGGAAGAAGAGATTTTCCCCCAGCTTAAAGCGGAACGCTGTAATTGACAGCTGAGGGTAAGCTCGAAAATATAAAATGACTGAATGATTTCTGGCGGCGGGCCGAGAGGCCAGGCTGTAACGCTGCGTGGATGGTGTGTTTCTCTCAGGGCTGACGAGCACCGCGAACTGGAGAGGATAACGCAGCGAGCAGCTCATCTAATTGCACTTTGTTCTGTCTGGCAGCCAGGGCCGTGCCCTCAGCGCTGTTTCCCTCTCGCTCACACGCCGAGGCGGGTACGAACGCTGTTCCCGCGGCCCGCCCCCTGCCCGAGGCCCGCCCCGCCCCGCCTGCTGTCGGCGCGCCGCAGCGCTGCCTGTGGCTCCCGCGGCCGGCGCTCGGCGGGCGCTGCCTGGCGCCGCCGCTGGGGCTGCTGGGTCGGGGCGCTGCGCCGCGGCCCGCCTCCGTCCCGGCCTGCCGCCGTCCCGCCCTCCTGCCCGGCTCCGCCGCCGCGTCCCAGGGCTGGGGGTGCCGCTGCCACGCCGGCCCCGGCAGCCATGACGACGGAGGACGAGATCATCCGCATCGCCAAGAAGATGGACAAGATGGTGCAGAAGAAGAACGCGGTGAGCCGGGGCGGGGCGAGGCGCGGCCCCCAGCCGGCTCCGCGCTGCCTTCTTTTTAGCGGGCCCCGCTCGGCCCACGGGGGCTGCCGCCGTCCGGGGAGCTCCGCGCGGCCTCGCGGCGCTCGGGGGCGGCCCGGAGAGCCCTCAGCCTGGCGGTGGGGTCGGGGTCGCTTCGCCCGGTCCGGCTCCTCGCGTCCCGCCGCCGGTAGAGGCGGGCTCGGGTGTGCCGGCCCGCAGAGGTGTCCGCGCTGGGCCCCCCGGAGCAGGCGGCGGGCGTCTCGGGTACGCGGCCAGCCACTGGGTGGGAAACGCGCGGCCGGGTCTCTCCTCCGGATACGCTGTTTTCGTGTTCGAGCACTGATGGTGGGGTGTTCCGTGGGGCTTCAAAGCCACGAAGGTGGCTGGGGAGCCCCGGTCCTGCTGGCCAGGTTTGTGTGGGCAGGGTTCTGAGGCACACGTGGGCAGAGCACCCCCTACCCCCCCTTATTTTTTTTGTATCAGGCACTTGGCCTGATACGGTGACACACAAAGCAGCATACAAACGACAGCTAAAAGCTGAACTGTGCGATGCTTCAGTTTACAGAACTCTACAGCAGGCACAGCAAGATTTGTTTTTCCTGCAAAAGAAAAAAAAGATCAACAACACTTAGTAGGGTTTGCATATTTGTAGCAATATCGGTTGCAGCAAAGCAGTGACATTTATTTGGTTCCCACCGGCTGGACTGAGGTTTGTATAGCCAACAGCAGCGCCAGATACTTTAAGTAAGGTTGGTGCAGGAGGGACGGCAGCCTGCAGCTCCTGCACCCAGGTGCTGAAGTTGTGGCAGCAGTCCTCCTCACACTGGGGGAGCTCACATCCCTCATTGCTCTTAGAAAACTCATCTGCAGGCTTCAGATGTTCAGAATTCATGATACAGTAATTCTCAATTCTTCCTTCCCCCCCCCCCCAGCTTTTAAGCACAAAAGGATTCATTGTTTCACTTTCCCAGCTCTGATGTTGGAGTAGTGATTCTTTAGTGGGATGTATCATAGGACATCCAGTACGTACAGGAAGGCTGGGAACAGACTCTGTCAGAGAGCTTTGAGAAGGGACAAGGGTTAATGACTTTAAATTAAAGGGCTGTAGATTTAGATTAGATGTTAGGGGGGAAACTCTTTACTTAGAGGTGGTGAGACACTGACACAGGCTGCCCAGAGAAGCTGTGGTGCCCCATCCCTGGTGGCCAGGTTGGATGGGGCTCTGGACAACCTGAGCTGGTAGTGGCAACCCTGGCCACGGCAGGCAAATGGAACTGAATGGGCTTTAAGATCCCTTCCAACTCAAACCATTCTGTGATTCTGATAAAAACATATTGACTGCAGAATGTTTGAATATTACGATAGTGAGATACAGTCAGTTCAGTGTTATCCGGAAGGCTTCTGACAACGGAAGGCAAGTGGCAGCTCCCAGCCAACATGGCAATGGCCACCGGTGCAGTGATCCCGTGGATGCTCCTGATGACTGACCATCATCTATTTCTTGGGGATTTGGAAGCTTAGGGCTGTAACTCCTAACAGCAGCTGGGGATACGCTCATGCTCTGGTGCATGTAAGTAATTATCTCACAGCTGCAGGGAGCAGCACCATGTCCATAGGGTAAGCCTCAGTGGGACGCTTCCAGGGGAGGTTCAGGTTGGATATTAGGAAAAATTTCCTAAAAGAAGGGTGAGGCATTGGGTCAGTCTGCCCAGGGGAGTGGTGGAGTCACCATCCCTGCAGGTGTTCAAGGACTGTGGAGATGTGGTGCTGAGGGACATGGTTAGTGGGCATGATGGGGACAGGCTGACAGTTGAACTAGATGATCTTAGAGGTCTTTTCCAACCTTAATGATCCTATGATTCTAAACTGAACAGGAAACTTTAAACTGTTTCTTTGTGCTGCCAACACGCATTTTAGTCTGAAACACTTTTTTGTGTTTCAGTGTGCGTTTAGTGTGTGTTTTTGAGAATGATTTGATGAGACCCATCAATAAAAGAGGCTTTGATGCCATTTCTCTCTGAAGTTGTCAAGAGCCTGATGGCAGGGAAGAATCTCCTACACAGGGTGTCTCTGTGCTTGTGTCAAAGAGCTGTGCGACGTTTCTTTTGATGGGATGAAAAGGCGATCAGAGCAGACACCCATCCTGAGTCAGGCTCTCAGTGACTTGCTTTGATGAAGGGTTTAATTGTATCTGGGCAGATTTCATAACTATTTTACTGAAGCGGTGCACACAGTTCTTTTATTCTGAAGGACAAAATAATGATGCAGTTTTGTATTTAATACCCAGTGAGATACGTATTCTGCTGTTACTTCAGGTGGTTGCATTTTTTGAAATAGATGTCACTACTTCTTCAGAATTAATGAGATTTGGTTAAAATGCACGTTGTGCCTTCCTGTAGCTCTCATTTGTGTGTAAGTATGCTCTTCTTCCACTGAGTTACTTTGATGAATAGGTATAAAAGACAAGGTTGCACCTATGGCTGATAAAACAGTTGAGTAAGCTCAGAAAAGAAAACATAAAGTTGTCTATGTCAATAAATGTTTGCTTCCTGAAGTAGATCAGATCTATAACTGCATAGGTCTGCCATCTTCAGAAACATATTACATTTTCTGTGGCCTGAAGCCTAACTTTAAACTATACATGTAGAACACGTTTCTGTTGTTATGATCTGATCACCTAAGGGAGGCTGAGAGGGATAATCTGCTAAACGTGTAGATGAACGGTAAGGTAAGCTGGAAGCCACCTGCAATGGGACCTTGTCTTTCAATTCCTATGAAATTACAGAATTGCCTTGGAAAAACAAAATATTTATAATAATCTTTGTAATGTGTTTTTAATTCATATTTGATTGTAAAGCATCTGGTATTTAGTACACTTGATGTAATCGACTAGAGAAGAGTTAAGGATTAGAAAGCGTCAATGCATGACAAATTTTGAGAATCTGAGGGCATGACACATAGATAACTACTGTGTAAAGAGTGCTTCGTTTCTTCTTTATTAGTATTAGTTGCATGGCTTGTTCACGTGCTGTAAGTCCAGCTGTTTTGGAAGGCGTTTAGGCTGGAAATAATCAAATTGTTCTGGCACCAGCAGTTAGAAAAAAATATTAGAGGGGGAGAAATTTGGAATGGAATGTATTTCTAAGATGAGATGAGAAGCGTGCTATAATTCCTACTTTGCATTACAGCATCGTTGCTATGCTGTTCCAGAATGCAATATCCTGAGTTTATTTTGAAATCACGTACCATGTACAGTTTGCTAAGTTAATTGCTTTGGAGGTAAGTGTTACTGGATTGTATTTTTGAGAAGGACATATTAGTTTTTGTAATACGGTGCTCATTTTTGGCTCAGAAAATTGTCTTGAATTTGATTTTATTTTGTATCCGTAAAGCGAATAAACTTATTTGGTTTGAATCGGTGTTTGCATAGGAAGAAAACGTGCATATGAGTGGTAAGAGAAGGATATGGATTAGCGTGGTGGCTCAGTTTGGAGAAGCCTTGTATTTCATGAAAGAAATTAGATAGGATTTTTTTCTGTAACAGTAGGGGAGCTTTGGTTTCATGAGTGAATTGGGTTTGTGTAAGATAGGAAGTAATTACGTTTTTGGTTTTAGATGCTTGTCACTCACAAGAGGTTGTAGCAGAACTTGAAAGCGTCCCAATCTCTGTCTGTTTGGATGTGATGCTGAAATCTCACTTTTGGTTTTCTCAGCCTCTCAGTGGTTGTTTTTGTGTGTTATGTTTAGTGGTTAAATTGTAGGACGGTGCAGGTGCAGCAGCAGATTACTTGAGTTCCCTTGCAACAAGTGTCAGAAGTTGATTGGGGAGAACTCAAAAGCAAGGACAAATGCAAATAAAGATATGCAAAATGTATATTTTAAGTATGGAAAAGCAAGTATGGTAGGCAAAATAGGACACGTTGAGTGAGAGGTAAGGAAGGAGAAGGGAATTGAATTTGAATGAAGTGAAAAAAGGGGATTTGAGGGTTTGTTTCCAAACAAATTTAAATTAAAGAAAAAAATGTCAGAAACACGGGGATGTGATGAAGTTAGCCGAGGTACAGTGGCCTCTTAGGAGAGAAGTCCTTTGCCTTCTTGCTCTCCTTAAGTCACAGGCTGAGAACAAGATGCACTTGAATAACAGCAGGCACGTCTTAACTTTTATGAGGCTGCTGTCATCTGCTGGGCATCCCTGTGTGTGGTGAGGAGTGGGTGCTGC
Source organism: Gallus gallus (assembly GCF_016699485.2). Taxonomy (NCBI): domain Eukaryota; kingdom Metazoa; phylum Chordata; class Aves; order Galliformes; family Phasianidae; genus Gallus; species Gallus gallus. Next base: position 110,059,566 of record NC_052533.1, on the reverse strand, counting down.
AGAGCTTTGCTGACATGAATGAGTAGAATATGAAGCCTGTTGCTCACCTGTTTGAAAACTTTTAAGTAAGGCCAGCCTGGCAAGTGAATGACTTGTTAAAATAGCTGTGTGTATGGATAGTAATTAATTAGCAGCAGATTAGCTAAAAGTGCAGTCTCTGAAAAGGACTCATCTGTTTTGAAAATTATTGCTCATGCAGTATTTGTTTGTATCTTTCCTTATCATAGCAGTGCAAAAGGAATAAAGAGGGCCATGTGGCAGCCATATAATAAACAAATGTGTTGGTTCAGATGTTGTAGTGTATTAGAATGGGCTCTGGCTTCCATTTGGGAAAACGTTGATGCTTGGCCAGTGTGATATAGGATGAATGCTGCTGTCTGTCTGCACTAACCTATATGACCTAATGTATGTATATTTCTCTGAATTAATATTTAAAGTGAATAGTTGAACATAAGACTTATAAGCAAGTCTTGCTCGGCTTTGTTACTGGGACATTTGTTAGTAAATGTGCTTACATAGATGTCTCTTTCTGTGGTGGACACTAAACCTGTGTCTGGTAAAACAGCATAAACGTTTTTAAACCAGTATAATTTTATGGCTGAAATTAATCACTCTAAATACAGATAGGAAAGCTCGTTATAAGAAGCTGCGTTACTGACGGACTCTGCAGAGTTTCTCAACTCCAGGTTCTTGTTCTCAAACATGTGAGGTTCTTCGCTGAAATTTGCTGTTTGGTTTGTTTCTGTTGTTAAGTGACAACCCTGAGGACATTTTCTAGAGGATGTGTGGTGGTTAAGGAGCAATTTACAGAATATGCTGGGAATTATAGAGGATAAAACTTCTCTAGTCTTTCAGTGAATAGTGTGAACTCCGAGTTCAGGCCTGTTAATTTTTAGAGTTAGTGAATCAGAACAGTACTTTTCCTGGGGGTTTTTCTGTGGATAAATTGAGAGCTGATGGTTTGGATCCAATCTGGGACCTTTAAGACTAAGAACATGCTGTTGGTACTATATTTGAAGTTCTTGATTCCTACTAACTTGACTTTTTTTTTTTTGGTTTTGCAGGCTGGAGCTCTTGATTTATTAAAGGAGCTTAAGAATATTCCCATGACCCTTGAGTTATTACAGGTACTTCTTTTATTGTTACGTTGCAAAAGTTAACTCCTTAATAATGAAAGTGAAGCCAGCAAATTTGGAAGGTTGCATTATTTAAATGGATTCCCGTGGAGAAACCTCTTGAAGAATCATTGCTGTTTTGGCTAAGTAGTATTATTTCGCTATGATTTAGGGCTCTGAAGTGCTTTCTTCCAGTCGCAAGTTCTTAAAGTTGAGCTTTGATTTGAAAATAGTGAATGGTTTTAATCTGTACTGGGAGACGCTATATGAGTTTTTAAAGATAATTTATCTGTTACAGCAGGTCTAAAGGGATCAGCTGTTTTTGTCCACTGTTACTTAGTAAACTAACTGTAGCTTAGTCAAGTTTTTCTGAACTATCCAGTCCTGTATCCAAAACACGTCTTTGGCTAAATAAGATTTCATTTAGACTGAAATCTGTGTTATTCTTGTTGAGTTTTATAAATCTGTAAAGTCTGCTGTATGTTTTCTAGTAGTCTCCCAAAATTGCTTAAGCAATGGGGCACTTGGAACAATGGTTCAAAGATGAAGTAATCACACTACTGGCTCTGCTAGCGGTCATTGGTGCCCTAATGTCAAGGGGGGTGACAGTGAGGGAGTGGGAGCACTAACTTCCTCTGTGTAGACTGAGATATCGACTGATATATTTGGACTGATGGAACATGGGACATGAGGGAAAACCATTTCAAAACTGCCTACGCAGAGAAGAGCACTTCTGACTGATGAGATAGTTTCATGCTTCCTTTGCAGTAAGAGAAGTGACAGTTCATCTTATGGCATGGCTGTCACTTCACTCTGAACTGGGGGCATCCTCTGACAATTTACAAGTGTGCGGGATGGGAAAAGTACACTTCAGCAATTTGGGCTAGTGCTTGTGTCACAAGTCTGTCTTATTAGACTTCCGTCACAGAAAAATGAAGCGATTACATACAGTAATCTGTTTCACATCCCACAAGTTATGTGTAAGCTTGCTCACCGGTGTGAACAGCCAGCAGCTCATGTCACATGGAATTTACTAGCAGCTGCAAAATAATAAATACGTTGGTTCTCAGATCCTAATTGTGGGTAGCGCGCAGCTAGACAGTGAGTGAGGTAGATGTCTTCATTTGAACCAGCAGGTTTTACTGGAAATTACACACATGCATGTGCACACCCCTACACAAAACTGAGCCACGAAATGCAGTCCTTGTTAATTACTTGCTGGTTCACTAGTGAGCTGTGGAGACCTGGGAACCTGGATGTGGTTATTCTCAAGGGCTTTATTTGTCAGTCCTTTGGGCCAAGTTCTCCAAATTATCTGTCTTATTACTTCAGTGCAATTTGAAGTTGGTAACATCTCTGCTTGCTTTAGTGATTGTTGTTCTTCCTCAGCTGCTTGGCCTAGCTGTTAGGCCTACAGCCTGAATGCTTTGGTGGAAAAAAACAGATGTTTATGCAAGTCTGACTTTCTTTACTTTTCATAAATAGAACACAATAAATGCAAACAAGAAATGCTGAGGAATTTGAAGGAGGGAAGAACGATTCATTTCAACAGAGGAGAGTTTTCAGATACCTGCACATTATAGACTGGCACAGAGTTTCAGGAGTTAAATTGGACTAGACAGAAGTACCAGAGTCTTTGACTTGAAATGATTCTCATCGTAACAGTTCCTTAGGCTGGAAGACTGTGGAAATTTCAAATGCTGATAGCTGATGTGTAGTCGAAGCAGTCAGTTGGTGAATATAACAGCGACCTTTTGTGATTGCTTTCGTTAGTTTGCAGATAAATAAATTGGAAGATCGTTCCCTCCTATCTTTTAGATGATGCCAAATCAATTGTTCTGTATAAAAACAAACAAAGGAAGTGTGCTTACATATAACCTTCAGAAAACTGAGAGTTCAGGCAGTTATCATCAGTTCCACTAGCATGATCAGAGAAAAAATGATGAATCTAATTAACTCTGAGTTTTACTTGAGTTTTTGAGTTTTATTTCTTTGGCTATGGCTGTAGGTTTGGTGTCTCTTCCCTTCTCTAATAAGACTATTCCATGGTTATGCCCAGTTATCAGAGAACGGTAGGGTTTTTTTTTGTTGTTGTTGTTAGGTACGTTTTTCTCATTCAGACGTGACAGAGACTTTATGGAGTTCAAAATATGTTATCTTTATAGTCTAAATATCATCATAGAATCATAGAATAGCTTGGATTGGAAGGGACCTCAAGGATCATCAAGCTCCAACCCCCCTGCCACAGGCAGGGCTGCCAACCTCTACTCTTAATACTAGACCAAGCTGCCCAGGGCCCCATCCAACCTGGCCTTGAGCACCTCTAGGGACGGGGCATCCACAAGCCCTCTGGGCAGCCTTTGCCAGCACCTCACCACTCTCATAGTAAAGAACTTCCCCCTGGTATCCAGCCTAAGTCTTCCCTCCTTCAACTGAAAACAACTGTCCTACTATTATCTAACCTTTCAAAGGGTTGGCTCCCGTCTTGTTTGTAGGCTCCCTTTAGGTACAGGAAGGCTGCAATGAAGTCACCCCGCAGCCTTCTCTTCTCCAGGCTGAACAAGCCCAGCTCCTTCATCCTGTCAGTGTATGGAAGGTGCTCCAGCTCTCTAATCATTTTTGTGGATAATATCCAGCAATTGGTCAGTTCTGCTCTGTTAGGCCTTTGTGTGATACTTAGCTAGTTGCTAAAGCGTATCATAGAAAGAGTGTACAGGCAACAGCAAAGAAATGCCAAATATCTGCCCATGAGTGAAGTCCTTGACCTGTCCTCAGTGCTCTGTCATGAGGGGGAAAGGTGAAATGGGGAAGAACTTCTGCACCTCTTTGATGCTTTGTGTCAGTGTGTATGTGCACAAAGTCCATCCTGAAAAACCTTAGTTACAAGTGAGTAGCCATCTGTTTTCTTTAGTCTAAAATACGTTCAGTACCAATGTTCAGACCTGAAATTTTGATGTGCTTTCTTTGCTGAAATATCTACTGAAGATTTCAGTACATTTCCAGTCATTTCGCACATCCAGAGTGCCTAGAGAAGTGTTCTGTGTGGGCTGTAAGGGGTAATTTACAGGAACAAATTATTTCCTTTTTTAGTGTAACGCTGAGATTTAACTTTTCCTTTAAAGGAAAAGGAGAGGATATTCATGGCAAGCCACTGCAAAACTAAATAGAAGAAATTGTACTTAGTGAGTCTGGCAGTTAGTAAATGCAACAAAGCTGGGCATGTTAAGAACAATATAAAAATGTAGTTATCAAATCAAAATATGATGTTGTAGTACAATACTTGTACTAAATGCTTATTTCCCAAAAGAGAAAGTGTGGAAGTGTTCTATTTTTTATATTAAGATGATAGCAAAAAATATTCTAAAATGAAACTTTTACTGCTGTTTATCTAAATTTATTTCCACGAGGACATAAGTTGTAGATCTTAAAAAGAGTAGCTCAGAAATAAATCTCATCTTCACTCTATAGGTGGCAGTAGTGCCAAAGCTTTAAAGCCTGTCGCCAGCTTGGCCTTTGCAGAAGGATAGGCTTTTCTTACTGTTTCTACCTAAAAGCAGAAACCTCTGTGCTTAAAATTTTAATTAGTCTCAGTATTGCCAAAATGACTCGGAACCTGAAACGTGATCCCTATAATAATAGTACAGCTTCTTCCATAGCCACTAAATGGGAATTTGAAAAATATGAAGTTACTGAAACATTTAGCAAGTTTCTGCTTGTACCAAAATATAAATGCAGTCATTGTGTCACAGAAAAATAAGATTTTGTGGTTATAACCTTCACTAAAGTATTGTTTTTTTTTTTTTTGTAACATTAAAATATGTAGATTTTCGTGTTCTTAGTCTGAATGCCATACTTAGTTTAGGTCAGTAGTCTGTAGAGTTTCTTTGAAGTGTTTTAGGGGCAGAAATACTTTGACCAATTTCCCTTAACTGTGAACTTCTGTGATGGAGACAAATGGTTGTGTTGTATTTCTTCGTAAAATGTACTGTGTGTTTTTAAAATAAGTTCTGTAAAGGCTTGCAGCATTTCATCCTGATACTCATAAAGATAAATACATCCCTTTAAAATAAAATTGTCTAGAATGCAGCTTTGGAAATGTTAATTTAATCAGTTATCTTCATGCCACTTTTTATGGTGTATATTTTTATTTCTGTTGCAGACTACCAGAATTGGAATGTCAGTGAATGCAATACGCAAGCAAAGCACAGATGAAGAAGTTACATCTCTAGCAAAATCTTTGATCAAGTCATGGAAGAAACTGTTAGGTATGGCACAACAACCTTTGTTTTTAGCTACTTTTGTATGTTACAACTATATGTAGACTTCATACAGATCCTTATACTTCCATTCTTCAGAAACAGTTGTGCTCCTGCTTAAGTATTGAAGCTATCTGTGCTGAGGTAGGTTTTTGGTTTTTTGACCTCTTTGACTATCACAGATGATTACTGTGAAAATATAGTCAGAAGCAAAGTTAATATGCGTTGACTAGTGCTGACAAACAGTAGGAAACCAGCTTCTGCAACATGACTCATTTCTCAAGCCTCACTGCATGCTGTTGAGCGAGCAGTACTGTACTGCAGCACTGAAAGCTAACGAACCTTTTCTTGACTATTTCCTCTGTCAAATGTAAAAAGTACTGTGAAGAATTCATGCAGAACCTCATGTGAAAGTGTAGACTCTTTGAAGTTTGGTTATAAACTCATTTGTGAAGAGAAAAAAACAGTAAAAAAAACTTGAGTTAAAAATTCTGTTAGGGATAGTGAATGTTTCTCTAAATAAACCTGTACTTTCTAAAACCTTAATAGTTTTTAAAAAAATTACTAAATAGTGAATCTATAGTTTTTCTTTCATTTCCATTACTGCAATGAATGCAGTTACCAAAAGCTTTCTGTAAACAGGGTTTTGTATGAGGATATCTTGTAGCACTTACTGTATTTGAAATGATTCAAAGCTGTGTCTTTTAGATAGTTGTGTTCATAACGCTGTATTGTAGTCAATTGTGTTTCTTTATATCCCAATTTGGATAAATTAAGCTTCAGGAGGCTTAGAATTTTGAAATAGGAAACAGTTGTTATTATTTTCTACTGATTTAAATGTTTGATTTTCTGTCCAGATAAATGTGCTAAATACGTGGCTGCCATTTCAGTGCCAGCCTCAGTCAACCTCATTTTATCTGTTTTGTTAGCTTCATTTTATCCCAGTTAGCTGTGTTATCAGTCATGAAGTATTAGCAAATATTTTATTACTCCTTTTGTAAATGGCATAGAAATGTCTTTGTTTCAATTTCCCAGTGTCAAGATATGCAAAAGAGGACAAATTGTGACAGTTTTTATAATCTGCTTTTCTATAATTTGTACATCTTTGTAAGCAACAGCTTCTGTAGCAGAGATATTTTTAACTCTTTTAAACATTAGATAATTCTAATTAGGCTAGCAATAGTAACTCTTCTTGATGTCACTACCCAGTGAACAAAGGAATTGCTATTTGTTTGTTAAGATGATAGGAGTAGTCTTCTGGGTCATTTTCTTTAGCATAATGTCTGAAGTCAAATTTGTGTTAATGTATTGTTACCTGTGGCCGACTGATGTTTAACTGTTCAAACATTGTGAAACACTTCCTCAACCTCTGAGCGTGTTCTTGCTGTGGAAGACTGGAATAAGACTGGGGTGTCTGATGGTAGTGGTAGGTCCATCCAAGCGTAGGTTGCAGCTGAAAGAGGTTTTCCTTCCCTTCTTGCTCATTCCTGTGCTAAAGAGGTCAGAAAAGGGAACTCAGCAGTGGTAAACGAATGACTTTGTTTATTTCTTCTGAATTCTTTTCAACTATCAGTTTCTTGATCCAGCCCTTTTGCAGTTCTTGCAAAGGGACTGTAGCAGTAGCACACAGCTGGGGAAAGGTGGAACTTTAAAAGGTGCCCCTTTTAGTGGTTTGCTTCATTCAGATTGTTTTAAGACAATTGTGAGAATCTACTTTTAGGCTGCTTACATTGGATGATCTCAAACATGTGAGGAACTGGAAAGTAAATAGCAAATATTTGACTACAGTCAGAACTGAATATGTTCTTCCTGGGACAGACAGTATGTTACCTTTATCTTACTCTAATTTTTGTTACAGGGCAGATGTTGATGCCTGTACGTGATTGTGCCAAGTCTGTTACACTTATGGTTATGCACTTACAGTATAAAATCAAATTATTTTTGAAAATACAACACTGCTTGTATTAAAATCTGACATAATGAAGTTCTTGTTGATGACATTGTAGAGCATATAATAAAGTGCAGTAGGTCAAATGCTTTACCTTTTGTTTCACTGCTTGGTAATTATAGGAACTTAACTTCCAGAATTACAAGACTTATCTGGGCCGTGTGACTTACTGGGTGGGAATCTTACGAAGTGCTCTTATTCTGTTTTATCATTAGTTTTGACTTTCTCAGAAGAATACGCAATACCCTACGTTGAGCTGCTAGAGAAATCAGTTTCAATTATGCTGTTTATAGTGCATGTAAAATGGTATGGATCAAAGATGGCAACAGAAGTGGACAGCTGTTAATCATACCAAGCATTGTACTCAGAGATCTGAAATCTTTGTGAGTTATTTTTATAAATGACATTTTGAATTTAGGAAGGAATCTTTGTTCAGGCTGCATGTACTGTCTAAGTTGAATGCTTTTGGAACTTATGTTTTAAGGATGCATGGGAAACTAGAAATCAAAATAAGGCTGTGAATCACCAGAGTTTTTTAGCAGATTTTTATGGCTTGCTTAAAACTATGCCGGGTTACAAATGGATTTTCAAGTGAGGTCAGAAGCTGCCCAGCAGAGGGCTCGCAGGCATTATCTGGAGTGAGTCACTGCGTGAGCTATAGTGAAAGACTGCTTTCAGATGTTGCTATAAAAACGTTAAACCACACATCCTAGTTGGTCGCAATTTAGATGAAGAAGCAAATTCTGTTCTCAGAATAAAATAACATTGTGTCATAACATGGAATTTGCAAGGAGTTATTGTTTTGCCAAGTAGTTGAATATGTAGATTATGTGATACAGATGAATCGATGGATATCAACTTTGGTTATGAGGAGTTCTTCAAATATATATGAAGAAAAACCACAAATAATTTCTTACTAAAATCTAAGAGTATACAGTGAAAAAGAATGTCTAGACCTTTAAGTAGATCTAACCTCTTTAACCTCAGTCAGCTTATGTACTGGGCTGGAAATGCAGAATTATTGGACAGTAATCTTATCATTAAGTGTCAGTCTGATCCTGTATTGCCAGAAACAAACAAACAAACAACAACAAAAAAACAACCACAATGAAAATGTGTCCAAGAGCACTTTGAAATGTCTATTTAAAAAAAGTCTGTCTTAAAATTGCTCAAGCATGCTTAATGTTACCAAGTTTAACACTAGCCAGACTATGCAGAAGTGTATTATTAAGTTGAGTTTGTGTATAAGATCCTCTGTTATTTCAAACTTAGTTTTGATTCTGCTGGAGCAAGTCTGGTACAGTCTAGGACTATCTTGCAGCTGTTACTAGGTTAAGTTGTTCAAGGACATCTAAAAACTTACTGGTTGAGTTCAAATATTTATTGAGAAAACAAATTCCTAAATTACAGTCTGTGTTCAAGAATAGTGTTTACTGTCAATAAGTATAATATGTCTATTTATAAGATATCAAGTGCAAACGTAGTTTTAGAATTCTCTCTTCTTTTACATATCACGTGTGAGCTGTAGAATCATCTGGTTTGGAAAAGATGATCAAGATCATCAAGTCCAGCTATCAGCTTAACTTGCTGAGTCCCATTGCTAAACCATGTCCCTTAATGCCCTGCCCACACGTCTTAAACACCTCCAGGGCTTGGGGACTCTGCCTCTGCCCTGGTCAGCCTGTTCCAACAATTGGCTCCTCTCTCTGAAGAAATTCTTCCTGATATACAATCTGAACCTCCCATAGCAGAACTTGAGACTGTTTCCTCGTGACCAATTACTGGGCACGTGAGAAAGAAAGCAACGTCCTCCTCTATAACTCCCTTTCAGGGATTTTTAGAGAGCAAAGAGATCTCCCCTCAGCCATCTCATCTCCAAACTAAGGAAGCTCAGTTCCCTCAGTCACTCCTCATTAAACTTTGTTTTCTAGTCCCTTCACTGGCTCTGCTGCTCTTCTCTGTCCCTGCTTGAGCGACACAGTATCCTTTGTGTAGTGAGGAGCTCTTAACTGACTGCACTACTCAAGGTTCAGTTTAAACAGTGTGGTGTACAAGGGCACAATCGCTACCCTAGTCCAGCTCACACTCTATCTCACGCAAACCAGGAGCTATTGGCCTTCTGGGCTACCTCAGCACGACTGGTTCACATTCAGCCAGCTACTGACCAGCACACCCAGGTCCTTTCCTGCTGGGCAACTTTCCAGCCCATCTTCCCCTGGCCTCTACTGCTGGGAAGTTGCTATGACCCAAGCACAGGACCCAGCACTGGGTCTTGCTGAATGTTAGATAATTGGATGCCACCAGTCCCTCTGTACAGCCTTCCTACCGTCAAGTAAATTGACAGTCCTGCCTAGCTTATTTTCGTCTGTCGCTTTACTGAGTGTGCACTTCATCCCCTCATCCAGATCAGTAATAAAAATGTTAAGCAAAACCGACCCAATGCTCACTCATGGGGAACACCACTGATGACCAGTGACCAACTGGATTGAGCTCTATTCACTGTGACTCTTTGAACCTGGCCATCTAGCCAGTTCTTCACCCAACATATTGTACAGCTGTCCAAGCCATGAGCGGCCAGTTTCTCCAGTAGATATAGGAAACTGGCAAATACTTCACTAAAGTCAAGGTATACAATATCAGCAGGCATTCTGTCATCCTTTAAGCAGGTCATCTTGTTGTGGGAGGTCAGGTTAGTCAGGTAGAACTTGTTTTTCATATATCTGTGCTGGCTGTGCCTGATCACTCGGTTGTCCTGTATGTGCTGTACGATGACATTCAGGATGGTCTGCTCCATGGCATTCCCTAGTATTGAGGTTAGACATACAAGCCTATAATTCCCTGGATCCTTCTTCCTGCCCTTCTTGTAGACAGGAGTTGTGTTTGCAAACCGTCAGTTAACTGGATATTATTATAAATTCACTTCTGTTATTTAGAAAAGGAAGAAAAAGCCTCAAGTGTGTGTGTGTGTGTGTGTTAGCTTGTTGTTAGTGGGCTTCTGAAGCAGCAGTAGCTAAAACTGAAGTAATGTTTTTCATTTCTGAAATTGATGATAATTTCAGTTTGTTCCTGGAAAAAAAAAGGGGGTTTTGTAAGTTATAATAGCTGTACACTTTTTTAAAAAAACATGCTTCTTTGAAGGAACTTAGATAATTTAAATTATAATTCTAAATATTTATCTGCTGCTTTATGTTTCCTGATGTGAATCACTTGCTCATTTGAATTTTTAAGTATCTGTCACAGGCTGCTTTTCCATCTTTCTTTGCTAGATTTCTATGGTTGTTTGTAATTCCCATTAGCTGTCATTCTTCCTTTGCTCCAGAGTCTGGCCACTGGATGTAGAAAGCTAATTAGAAGAGACTTCAATTTCTCCAGGATAAATATATATTTTTTTCCCAAAGGAAAGCTGAAATGCTGCCCAGCAGACTGTTAAACATTGTATTGACAAAAGAACAGTATGTAATTAATAAATTAAAGGATCCTTGTTCATGTGTGAGTTTAAGAATAAATACTGCTTGGCACTGAATCTCTTCAGTACTTTCAATGTATGGTGCATAAAAGTGAGTGACTTAGCATGAATATTTCTACTAAGCAGAGAATGTTTTTATTTTCAGATTTATGAAGTTGGATTTGAGAGACATATATATAAACTCTTCTCTGAGAGATTAAAGATAGCATAGTTTTGAACACATATTTGCTGAAGATGGTTCAGTTGTCTCAGCTGTTGAAGTTTGACCTTTTGTTTGAGACACGCTTGCATAGATTGCTCCACAGGTTAGAAAGAGCCATGATTTTACCTCCTACTCTATCCCCTGGTTTCATGTATGCTTTGCCCTACATAAGTGAACGATGCAATCACGGTATCAGTAAATGTTCACAAGTGCTTACCCCAAGATACATACTGATAGATCTGTCTAAAAACCTCCGGCAAAAATTGTCATGTGCTTCAGATGGGAGTAGATGAGATAACATGCATACATAGAATATTTAAAAATGTATTTATCATGTAAGTGTTTGTAGCCATAGAGACTAGTTGTGAATGTGCGTGTTAAAAATGGATCATGGGTTTGTTTCCTTTCTCTGAGTATAGTGTCTTTGGGTGTCATAGCAAAAATCTTCTGCAGTCCATTCTGCTTATACTTTGTTTGTTTTTTTAGTCACTTTTTTTTTAATAAATACTTTGATTGAACCAGTATCTTTATTAGGATTTTTTTTTAGTAACTCTTCTAGTTTTTTAAAGACAATCATTCAAAATGTATAAGGGAGCATATATAATAGTAATGTATAAGGGGAGTGTGTGTATATATATACTCTCCTATAGGGAGTATTCTGGAGAATTTTATGGACTTGCCTGGGTCTCAGACTGTTTTGTAGGCATTAATTTTTGGTTACAGCTGGAGATGGAATACTTGATGTGTGCTTTAAGTGCTTGAATAAGAGGAGACCTGAATATCTGTGTTTCATACCACACGTTCCCATGAGAAACATGGGGTAGGATCCTTCAGGAAATGAGGTTCCTTTTTGATGCTTAAGCAAAGGTTTAGATACCCAGTTCACAACCGAGCCTTTTCTCTATTTTTCTTTGAATTTAGTTCTCTTTTAAAATTTGTAATAAGTTCATCCAAGTAATAACAGTCTACAGAGTTAGGTGTGTAATGGCAGACCTAGGAAGGCTTGGAAGGAGAAATTCACAAAAATAGGTGAGTGATGGCAGTGTCACTGGGTTCTTTCTGTAGGCAGTGGAAAAAGCAAGCCAAAGCAGGCGGCTGACTTAACATCAAACTCTTTCAGAATCTTTTTTATCATGCCTTCACTGCCAGTTAAAGCAGATGCCGGACTTTCCCTGAAGGATTTGAGCGTTGACATAGATTTTGTTTGCTGGGTTGGCAAGGGTGTGAGAGGTGGAAAGCTGTACTGCAAGAGAGAGTCAAATCAGAGAGTAAGAGCTGATAGCACATCTAACTGGCTTGGAAGAAATTATCAGAGATATTCTACCACTGCTTTTAATTGATTACTGTGTAAAAGTTTCTCATGTTTTGTATTCCCAGATGGACCTTCAACTGATAAAGATTCTGAAGAAAAGAAAAAGGAGCCTGCATCTTCCTCACAAAACAGCCCCGAAGCAAGAGAGGAAAGGTACTTAATTCTTGAGGACAGATACCCTTGTTCAGTATAAATCAGGATTAACCTGAAAAATCAACCAGTTTTCACATATATTTGGGCCAAAAGTTTAAATGTTAGAGATTACTTCCACATTATTTTGTGAAATATGTACAGTTGTACAAAAAATGGTGTGTTGCTAGGGAAGAAGATCCAGCTGCTGCTGACACACTAAAAAAAGATGAAACCCACAGGACAAGATACGGCCAGACTAGTTATTGTTTATTCTGTCTTATCTGTCAGAGACTCCTTCCTCTCTCGATACTAGTACTGAGCTTTGAAAAGTGTAACTTTCAGTTACAAATTTGTGGTAATTACATACGTTAGAGGTTTAGAATACTTCTTTTGTCTGTTAGCTTTTATGTTTGATAAACAGTCTTGTTCTGCACCTTTTTTGGTAAAGACAAAACTTATGTTGTCAGAAAGATGAGCCCATGTAAATGGCACTTGAGGTGCTGAAGAATATTTGCAAAGTAGTATCGACAAGTCCAGTTTATCTACGTACTTCTGTTTGTAGTGAATCAGGTTACAGCAGCCATTTCCAAATGGAAGTGTAGCCTCTAATTATTTGTCCCAATGCAAGAAGAAAACTTTAAGAGTTTGCAAAAGCTTCCTAAAACCATAGTACCACTTCAGCAGACTGACTGTTAGCATGGTATTTCTTCACTGGTTTTTAAAGTTCCTTGAAGGAAAAAATGGTTTCATGTTAATGTAGAGGACTGAGAATTAAAACTTATATAAATAACCATATTTATCTTATATATCTTATATAAATAAGAAATGCTTCCTGTCTCTGTTGTGTGGAATACCCTGGTAAAAATTCTGAAGACACTTTTAAAATTGTATTGACTCTAGAGCTATAAATAGCTTTAGATGGTGTCTTGTGTTCTTTTTTATTAGTATCATTAAGTGGTTATAGCAAAAGATCTGTGTTTTCCCCTCAAATAAAGTGATTTGAAGAAAGCAAAAGACATTTAATATTAGGTTGGTTTCTTTTTTGTTTTTACTTTTTTTTAGCAGTTCAAGTAGCAATTCCAGCAGCAGGAAGGAGGAGGGTAGTGCTCCATCAAATTCTTTCATCCCTTCTTTTCCTCGGGCTCCAAGCACTTCGGATTCTGTACGAGTGAAATGTAGAGAAATGCTCTCTGCAGCTCTCAGAACAGGAGGTGAGCTCTGTATACAATATTTTCAATTTTTACTGTTTCTTCCTTCTGTTCTTGCCCTGCCCCTGTTTACTGTACCCTTTCTTATGTCCGATTGTGTGTGCATACTCATAGGCCAGTTCACCCAAGATGCAGTAAGCTGAGCAACCTCGGCAACATGGGACTGAACTGAACTACTTTTTTGTTGCTGGTGATATGGGACATTTTGTGGCTTCTGTTCATCTGATATCTTGCCTACAGTAAAACTTCATTACAGGAAGTTATTTCCTCTGTAATTCCTCATTTGACTCTATTAATGGAAACTGCTGTTTTTCATCTTATCTCTGAGTGAGAACATCACCATAAGCGTGACTGCCTTTCTTACTCTAGAGGTCCTGTGAGCCTTTAGATTCTAGATTTTGAAGGCTGCCTTTCTGTTTTGATTTAACCTTGAAGTTTTGTGGATATAGTCGCAGTTAATCTTACATTGTTTCATCTTCCTGCCTTTGAGACATATGCAAATGGCTTGATTTTTTTTGTGTTGTCGTTGTTTTGTTTTTCCCCATCCTGTACCCTTGTGTGTCTTTAAACTGATGAATGATATGCTAAATTGTGAGCAAATCAAGTGTTGTACTCAGTGTCCTGAATTCTTTCTTACGCATTGTTCTCGTCTGCAAGAACTTTTCTCTGTTGCTAGCTTAGTGTAACCTGACTCAGTGTAAGCAGACTTCTGAAATGATCTGTTTTTACTCTATTTCACTCTGTTTTGTACTTCACTTTTAATTCACATGAATTCTGACACAGGCAGAAAACAAGGCTGACTAAGGACCATTAGTCTATTCATAAGGTCTTTCAGATATGTAATTCAGAGGGCAAACAGGTTTTTAGAAAGTTGCATATAGCTTCTTAGTTTTTGTAATTATATGTAGTTGGAATTTTCACTAGGTTTCCAAGAATTCTTTTTGTAATGTTACCTCCTATTATACATGTTAGCTAATCATCCATAAGTCTAATGCCAATCTCAAAATATAAGCTTATTTTCTGGTTCTATGGACTTATGCGCGAGATCAAGAAGAAACTGTGTTTTTATTACTCATCAAAGTCTACCCGTGTTAGAATGAGGAGGAGGAAAGCACATATTGTGTATAATTTGTCCCAGGCTGTGTTGGAAAGGCAGCTGTCTTTATGAGGAAGGGTTTGGGTCAGAAACAGTAAACAATTATCTGGAGATGTTTTAGGTCGTGTTGTGTTGTCCTCAATATCGCTATGGTTCATTTCTTCTAATTTGCACATTTTATGACCATTCCCTACTTGACATGTTTTTAACAATAATATTTAATTACTATATTTCTAGAGAAATCTTTTCTCTTGCATGCATACAAAACATAGCTAGTGTTGTGTGGGCTGAAAGAATTGATAAAACTCGATACAGAATGTTTTCTCATTATAATAGCCTATTCTAAACACAGATGCACTGTGTTTAGAGATGGGTAATTGCCAAGCATAATAGAAGACAGTGGGATTTTTTTTTTTCTGTATAGCAAAATTGTTTTTAATTACTATTTGTATTTCAACCAGAGATAATTGTGTCTGAAATAGTTAAGGTGATTCTACTTTTTTTTCTTGTTGCTCTTCATTTCACTGATTTTTCTTCAAAGTACTGTTCACAGATTTTTATAAATCAACCAAACTTTCCTTATCAAAAGAAATACATTGTAGTTATTTATAATTCGTTGTTTTGATGTTCCGAGTTGGATCTCAGTGATATAAAATAACTGCTGAGATCATCAGAGTGCTAATATTTAAATTTTTGTTTTCCTCAGATGATTACATTGCTATTGGTGCTGATGAGGAAGAGTTGGGTTCTCAGATCGAAGAAGATATCCTTTGCTGGGCATATCTGTGCTCTAGGATGAGGGTATTTAAGATGAGAGTATTTAAGAACACTGATACTGTTAAAAAATAGTTCACTTAATCTGTATATTGAGTATTTTATTTCATTCAAAACAAAAACAAGCAAACTGTGCTAACACATCAGTACTGAAATTCAGTGTTTAGAAAAGTACCACAAACTAAACAGAGGGATCTGTGTGTGTGTGATTTCTATTTTTACTTTTAATACAGAAATTACATTAGAAATCAGATGAGATCAAGGAGCTGGGCTTAAGTCCTTGGGTGATTTTTGAGAATTTTTGTTAAAATCCTGTTGTCCCCAAATTCATGTTTTGCCAGCCGTGTGCTAAACAATGAGTAGGCTTTGGCAAGATGTGAAGTACTGTCTGCTGTGTTGAGCAGAGAGTAACTGTTGTTTGGAGATGGGAGTGTGAGGAAGGACTTTTCTTTAAAAAGGTTGTTTCCCCCCCAAAAACAATCCACAGTGATCTGTTTTACTTGTTTTGTTCCTTAAATCCAAAGCACCTATTTTTCAAGAATTAAAAAACACTGATATGAAATACAAAAATAGGGTACGAAGTAGGATAGCGAATCTCAAGGATGCAAAGAATCCGAACCTAAGAAAAAACGTGTTATGTGGGAACATTCCTCCTGACAAATTTGCCAAAATGACAGCAGAGGTAAGTAAAGCATAGCTCTTGAACTACTTCCCTACTGGACTTATGTCCTGGCCGCTAACTAATAAAAAATGCCTGTACTTTTGAAGGACTAAGACTTGTTCATGGCTTGCACAGTCTGAATTATAGAGGGCAGAGGAAATGAAAGTGGTGTATTTTAATGGTTCCTGAAAATGTAATTTCTCTGTGAGTCAGGTAAGCTCTCTGCCAAATTTTCTGAAATACAGAACAGTGGGCCTCAAGCTCAAAGAAGGTAGGTTTAGGTTAGACGTAAGGAAAAGAATTCTTAGACAGAGGGTGGTGAGGCACTGGAACAGGTTGCCCAGTGTTGTGGTTGATGCCCTGTCCCTGGAGACTTTCAAAGCGAGGCTGGATAAGGCCCTAAGCAACCTGATGTTGCTGTGGCGTCCCTGTTCATTGCAGGGGAGTTGGACCAGATGGCCTTCAGAGGGCCCTTCCATCTCTAAGGATTCTATGATTCTGTGGCCTGATGGTTTATGCTCAGGGTAGTGACTGACCTCAAGCTGCTAAGCCATTCACCCTGCTGGATATGTAACACTACCATCCACGTTAGCCTGTCTTGCCATTTGTTTTTCAAATACTGGCCTCTGCTGTTATTCTCCTACGAAAGGTATAGCACTGTGCTTTTAAAGATCAGTCCATCTCCTGTTGGCATTTTTAATGTTGATTTAAAGCTTATCTGAGATTTGACAGATTATGTAAAATGGATTATGTAAAATGATTTTGAAGGAAAATCTTTACAGTAAATAGAATACATAAATGATACGGGAAGGAAGCTAGGAGAATTGGCCTTTGAATCCAATTAAATTTGTTATTGAAAGAACATTTTGAACACTTTAACAGAAGCTCCCATTCAAATAGATGCTCACTGTCTTGATTTGTTTTGATATATAAAGAAAGTCAGAAGTGAAAAATTAAATGTTATAGGAAAGAAAAATAAAAGCATGGATAATATTTTATTTCAGTTTTGTAGTTCTGCTTATGTGTGTTGGGTTCTGCTACTTCTCACCCTCCCCTGTACCCAGCCCCAGATAGGTATAAAGGAGTATATAGAAATAAAAATCATGGCTGGCTTTGATTTCAAGGAATGGCTTTTTCTGTAGCTTTATATAGAGGCCAGGGAAAACTGAGGCTGGCAGAGGAATGGGGAAAGAAAAGCAGGTTGTATCTGAAGCGTGTATTTTCAGTGTTTTTATTCTACGTGTGTGTACGTACAAATGCAGAAACACATTTCATGTTGCCCTGTGCTCCTTTGTTTTAATTAGTATCTTGGACCAAGTTTTCAAATTGAATGGCTATAAAACCTTATTATATAATTATATCATAAAGATGATATCTTAAGGGAAGTGGCATTAATACAAAATTTTGTGTTCCACATCAAGGCAGAATGCAGAGTAAAAGTCTACTGAAACAAAACGGAACAACTTTTTTTTTTACTGTGCCCGTAATGCTTACTATGTATTTTTGAGATCCTGCACGTTGGAACTATGGTTCACACTTCATTTTCTTTAAAACAAGAACTCCCTGGTAAACTCTGCTGTTTTTTTCTGTGACAGGAAATGGCAAGTGATGAGTTGAAAGAAATGCGCAAAAATCTGACCAAAGAGGCTATCAGAGAGCACCAGATGGCCAAAACAGGAGGTACCCAAACCGATCTGTTTACATGTGGCAAGTGCAAAAAGAAGAACTGTACATATACGCAGGTATGTGGTTATTTGGGGTGTTCATTTTCCTTTCTCAAAGCTGAAGTCCTGTATAAACATGGTCAGAGAAAAAAGTTGTCGTTACAAAATGCTAACAAAATACAAAGCATGGAGACAGTTGGGTCTACGTAGGTGTGCTTCCATAAAGAATATTTGTTGTATTAATTGTATTAATTTACCAAATATTCTATGTAAATCCAAGCAGATTATGTATGTAGTGTGAGATGCCAGTTTATTTGTGATGCTGAGTTTTTGCTAATTCTACTGATTAAATTTTTATAATATGGTTCTATATGGAGCACTATTTCACTGTTTGTAACATGTAACATGTAAACGTCTTTTTTATGGAGGTAGTGAATATGTATATACAAAATTATCTATTATTTGACCAGACTCTGAATTAGAATTTTTTCATATTATAGTATATGTGCAAGAACTGTAGTGGCGCTGCGGGGCATGTAGCACGATCACAGGATCAGCTGTGTTTATAGTTTAGTGTTGTGTGTAAGGTACTTCAAACAGAAAGCTGTGTTTCAGTCATGAGACTTTAAGCCTTTGTGTCAGTATCATGTATGTAAAGTTGAACTGTAGCTTTAAAGTGTAGCTTCACCACAGATTTTTTTCCTAGAAATATGTGAACAGTTCCTTTACTGAAATTGGTTTTTTAGTGCTTCTAAAATTGTCAAAACATAAGCTTATGATCACTATGTAGTCCAAACAAAATAATGTGGTTTCAACTAGGATGCAAAGTTAACTTATATTCTTATCCAAATGTAGTTGCTTAATGTTAAACTTTGATTTTAAACCTTTACATTGAACACACACTAACAAAAGTTGAACTTCCTAATTTTCCTTTTCTGCTCTGGCTCTTGCTTTTGCTAAAGGTTCAAACCCGCAGTGCTGATGAACCTATGACAACGTTTGTTGTTTGTAATGAATGTGGAAACAGATGGAAGGTAAGGTTATTAGACCGTTCTGCATACCTGACAGCAGACAACCAGGGTCTGTGCTTAATTTCATGTTTTACCATAAATGACAGTTGAGTTTCTGTTGACTTGTGGTCATTTCTTAACCCATACATGATACTGTATGTTGATATTCCCAAATAGCTTTATATTAGAAAACTATCTGTGGCCAAAGGTGTTGAGAATGCACAAGTTCTGGCTGAGGGTAATTAGGGGTAGAGAAGTCAGGATGTTGACTTAGACCTTGTGACATCTAGGTACAATACTATGCGTTGCCATAACAAGCAGTGGCAAGATAGCCACTGTATTTTCCCAGTCTTCTCCCAAAGATTTTCTAACCTTTTTTTTATCTCTGCTTTGACGGGTAGAATAGGCCCTTTTAGGCATTTTGTTGGATTTCTTTTCCCTTTTATTCTCTACTCTAAAAAGAAGAGGAATGTAAAAAAAAGGTGACTGCTTCCATATTCCTGTGTTGAGTTAGGTGTAATACAATGATAATTTGCTGTAGTATTTCATTTCTTTAAAACAAACCAAAACAAAAACAAAACCCCAAGAAATGGGAATTATAAAATGTTAAAACAACAACAGAAGTTGTCTCAGGAACGATTGTAGTGTAATGAAATAGACAAACACTGAAATGAAGGCCTGTATAATTTACAACTTAAATATAATATAAAGTTTAATATTGCATGCTATCTTCATTTTGTTAGGGTTTTTTTATATGAACAATGCTGCAAAGCATATATTAGGATTACTGCATTAGGAATTCTTTTATGTGTCTTGCTTTATGTTTCTTATTACTGAATGCAGTTCAGATCTGTGTTCCAAGATATCTAAATAATTTATAAAGCTTAGAAGTTGTTTGATGCAGCACAATGAAGAAGTTCATTTGTCCTTAAATCCCCTTGTGAGGTAGTAGTTATAAAAGTCTCTATATAAAAATGCTTGAGTGACAGCATACTTGTGTGATATAAGCAAATGCTTTGAATACTAATTTCCATATCCAAAGAATGGTGTCACATAACTGTTTCTTCTTGCAAAGATTTAGAATTAAGTTTTATGGAGACCTCATAAAATTTCTTTTCTTTTCACAGTTCTGTTAGAAGAAGAAATTGTCAAGACATCTGGACCAGTATGAAAGAGGATTTTGTAATTAGCTTTAAAAACTAGGCTAAGCAGCTAGCTTCCTGCAAACAAGAGGTTATTTGGTTTTCTTTTTCCTTCTTTTTTTTTCTTTTCTTTTTTTTCTTTTCTTTTTTTTAAGCAGCATACATGCCTGAAGTTAGCCTTCATTTTGACACAACCATCATTTCCTTAAATACCTTCCTATAGCTGATAGTCAGTAGGGCCAGGTTGCTCAATTGTATGGTGAATGTTAAAATATTTTTTCATTTTTGTAAGTAAGTTGAAATTAAACTTTTACCAATGAAATATTTTGATAATTTGCTTGGTTTTTTTTTTTCCCTAACTATGTGAATCGTCTACTGCATTTTTTTTAAGGCTGAAATATGCATTCCCATAATGTATTTTATTTTATTACACATAGAAAAAAAGTGGCTTTTAAGGTGGAAGGAAAAATGCTTAAATCAAAGAAGCTGAGTTACATATCTAAACACTTTTTAGGCACAAAATAGCTCAGCATTTCGAGGTTTCTTGCATAACTTTGCATAAAAACATTTTAAATTCAACTTACTTGATAGTATGGCTGAAATTCAGAAAGTATTCCTTTTTCTAGTAGAAGAATAGATATATTTGATATGTTTTTTGCCTACGTGTGAGTCCTTTGGCAGAATTGCTTCTTAGAAATTATTCACAGGTTCATAATTGATTTTTCATTTAATTTGCTTTAGACAGCAGCAAACTAATTACAGACGTTTGCTATCGAGGAGAGTGCTGTGTTTGAGTGCATTTCTAGAGGAATGAGGCAAAAAAAATTATGTTAAACATGATCGCAGATTGGATGACAAGTAGCCCTAAATTTCCATTGCTGTTCAAAACACATACAGGACAGGCAATGTTGGCTTATGCAACCTTCCTAATGCTGTTTGTTCTTTAATCTTTGTGCCTGACTGTCGCATATAAGAAAATCATTAAAAGAGCTACAACTGTGGTAGTGCTTTCTCCGTTGTAGATATATCGTAGAATCATAGAATTGCTCAGGTTGGAAAAGACCTTATAATAAAGATCATCAAGTCCAACCGCAACCTAACCATACTACCCTAACTCTAACAACCCTCTGCTAAATCATGTCCCCGAGCACCACATCCAAATGGTTTTTAAACACGTTCAGTGATGGTGACTCAACCACCTCCCTGGGGAGCCTATTCCAGCGCTTAACAACCCTTTCTGTAAAGAAGTGTTTCCTGATATCCAAACTTACCCCGGTGCAACTTGAGGCCATTTCCCCTTGTCCTGTCACCTGTTACCAGTGAGAAGAGACCAGCCCCACTCTCGCTGCAATCACCTTTCAAGTATTTGAAGAGAGCAATAAGGTCTCCCCTCAGCCTCCTTTTCCCCACACTAAACAGCTCCAGTTCCTTCAGTCTCTCCTTGTAGGGCATATTCTCCAAGCCCTTGTTGCCCTTCTTTGGGCCTGCTCCAGCCTTGTGGCTGTGGTAGCAGCCTCAACTTTTCACTCCTCTGACTTCAGAATGAAGAGCTGTCACAGCAGAAGAGTGAAGTCCAAGAAATGGACTTCAAACAGCACAGGTGCCTAAATTCTAGTTACGCTTCATTCTGGTTATCCAGATCCGAAAACAGAAGTGCTGAGCAGTGAGCTTTTCGTGCACGTCTTTTCAACAAAGAAGAGTCTGGAATGTAGTTGTCCCACTGCATAAGCTGAAGTTTTTCCATTAGTCCATTAGCAAAGAAGAGGAGGCCATATTCCTCATAGCGTTGGAGTGGGATTAAGTGCCATGTTTCTTGAGAGACACTGCTGCTCAGAAGATACTGAAGGCTTCGGGATCATTAGCTCAAAGCCATTTCCTCATACATAATTCTGTTAACTTTCACAGGAGAACATTTGATTTTTAAATGGTGTTGTCCTGACTGTCTTTTTGACTTGCACTAAACAGAAGGTAAACAGCTGCTCAGTGACCTAGGCTTTTGTGAATCCCACTTTGAAGCGGCATTGCATTTCCCAGGTATTGTCAAGAAGTGCCTATTTTTTTGAATTCAGAGTTCTGGATTCCCCTTGTGATCACATACGTTAGATTACATTGAGGTGGACTCAGATCACATTTTCTGTTTCAGCTGTTATTAATCAGGAAGCATGCATAGTGTTTCTCTGATCAATTTTAATTTATATAGTAGAACCTTTCAGCCTGTGTATGTTTAGATGTTTTTTTTTCCCTCGATTTGTACTGTACTAATTACTTTGGAATTTAAAGGTCAGTATAAAGCACAATGTGTTGGCTGAAGGAGGCCATACAATTTTAATACTACTTAGCAGGCTCTTGGAAAGAGCAGTCTTTAACAGTATGCATGTTCTGTGAGAGTTATTGGCTTGTAAAGTGCAGACACTGAAGAAAATACCAGTGGACTGGAAACTTGTTATAGCTTAATGATATCCTGTGGTTAAATAAAGGCCAAGGCAAACCACCCATGCTTCTTTTCAAGCTAGGATAAGTTGGCTTTGTGGTAATTTTATACTTTATGAATTATAAATAATATCTTGTGTCAATATCATTGGTTTCTTATTTCTATAACATCTTGCTTATAGTAACTTTTCTATATAATTCACATTTGCCATGGAAAAGATTTGCATAATTAGCAAGTACATCATATGAAGTGTAGTTAAAAACTTGTCTTCTGTGTGAGTTTTGTTTTGCTTTTCCTTCTTCTTTTTCCTTCAATTAAATCCAGCATTGAACAGCCTCAAAATAATGTTGTTTAAGGGAGAAGTGATTTATTTTGTATGAGATGCTCTCAGAGTACCGAGGGATCAGTATTGAATGTGAGCTTAACTCTTAAAACACAGCATTAAAGTTTAAGGGTTTCCAAGAAAGATGAGCATTGCAAATATCAGCACGCTGTAATGCAGAAATAAAATGAAAATTGCCTTGAGTATTTTAATTATTTGGATGTGGAAAATGGAAAATAAGTTTAGAAATAGCTACTTTTTCTTTTAGTACTCTTGTGTTAGCCATAGAACTGCCCAATCCAGTATTGTTTTATCTCCCCTTTAATTTAAGCATATCTTTTTTTTTTTTTTCACAGGATAATAGAATGCATTGTCTACTATAAAGTATGAGCGTTCCGGCTGTCTTCCAGCTTTTAATGAGGTGTCTTTGCAGGGAAGGGAGATAACTTAAAAGAAACGAAACAGTCCATTTCAGTGAAATGACACACTTTGAACTTTTTTTGATGTGTGTGTCTGATCTTTCCAGCAAGCAGAATCTGACCTAGTTAAACTTACTTTGTCAGCTTAGAGTTTTAGAGCAGCGTTACCCAGTCTGATTAAAACAGCACCGATGGCATTCTCAGTTTGACTGCAAGCTCCCCTGAATACTGCCTTACCAAGAGGTCCAGCTTGTTCCTTTGTTGCCTATCATGCTATACTTTATATAACTGAGATTGTACTGGTAGCGCTTTGGGATGTGCCAAAGTCAGTTGAGAGAATCTGTGTTCATACATGAACCAGCAGCGTGTCTGCAGTAGTAGTAGATAGAAAGGATTCCTCTTGACTTGGTCCTCCAGGTCATCCAGTGTTGTACTAGAGGAGAAAAGTACTTTGCTTTCCAGTCTTTCAAGGTGGTTAGTTTTATGGGTTTTTGTTGTTGTTTTTAAGTTGGTGTGTTGAATTGTGTTTCAGTTTTGCAAGGAGACTGTAGAAACTAGTCCACAGCTATTGTAAACTTACCTTGTATTAGGTCTTCTCCTGCAATGAAAAAGCTCCTTATTTGTTTGATAATGTGAAATGCAGTTAGGGGAGATCATGTCTCCTACCTAGTGCACTGAGCAGACATATTAATATTCTTAATTCTGCTTTGCTATTCCCATTTCTTTTTTTTTTTTTTTCCTGAAAGTGCTCTTTTCATGCTTTTCCTGGTGCTAGAAGTAGGGGTAGTGTAATGCCTTGGGTGAAGTGTAATGAACTTAAGCTTATTAGCTGATAAAGCTGTTGCTTTTCTTTTGGACAGTCTGAAAAAGTGCTATGGAATGAGATAGTTCTGGTTTCCATCTTTGTCAATGTAAGGTATGAGTATTTGTTACCTAAGCCTTCCAAGCTCTGTCAGCGAACAAGTCAACTTAGTATGTACACAACCAAGATGGCTGATAGTGCCACTCCTTCAAGAACAAACAGTGAGATGCCTTTTACTCCTACCTACAGAGGGAAGATAAAAATATGTGAGAATTGTGCTTTATTTGAGAATTTCAATCCCCGGACTCTTCTTCCTACTAAGTAAATAATTTAACGTTATAAACATGAACAATATGAACTTAGAAATGCTCTCAGTGGACTCCAGTAGTAAAATAACAATTTTTCCGCAAAAGGTTTTTATAGGCAGCATTAATTATTTCAACAATTAGTTTTCAGAAACTTGAGATCACCATACTGATTTCCAATATCACACCGTATACGCATCAGATAAGACAAGTGGGGTGTACCTGCACCGAGCACAATTCATACAAGTGGTGAAACTTGGTCTCGTGTAACCCAGAGAGTGACGGTACAGCTGTTCTTACTTTGGTCATAGTGTGGATGGAGCAACTGGTTTGATTTTCAAGAAAACTGTGACAGTCCACTTAAAATTAGTTTTCATGCTCAGTACTTCAGATATACATTGTAAGAGACTTGTGTCCGAGTTGTACGCTGCAATGTAAAAATACTGCTTTTTTTGAACAGAAATGTTTGTTCTTCGTTCTCTTTTGCAAAGTAATACTTCATTTGATCAGAAACTGTAGTTAGCTGATCATATCAGAGCCTTGTGCGGGTTCCAAGCATTCAGTCTGTAGTAAAACTTGCCTGAGTTGTTTCAGGTAAATGAATACTAAATCCCCTGCTGATCGGGGTAGCCCAGAGTCCCATTTGTTTTAAAATAAATACACATAAGAAAAAAGGAATCCTATGCTTCGATGGATTTTTCAGACAAGGACCGAAGCAAGTCCTTATAAATAGCAGAGTTCATGAACCGTGGGTAGGAGTCTCTGTGCATTAAGGTATAGATTTGAAGCTGTGCGTCATCGAAGGTATGTTGTGAGGGTTCCAGCATATTTCGGTTAATCACTTCCCTTACTCTGGAGTCCAAGCTGACCTGCATGTTAAAATAAAATGACGTGTAAGTAATAGTGGTGTACAGTAGCTGGTTTATTTGTTTGCTTTTATTTCTGTTGGCTTAAAAAAATATATATTTTTAATAGTTTCAGTTGGTGTCCTTCAAGAGCATAAGGAGTGCTAAATATATGTATATTTACACTAAGAATGACTGTGTTGAAATTTGGCAATAAAAAGCTGTTGAATATCATCAGAGAAACTTTCTCATGGAAGCAGCGTTACTTGAACAAGGCTGCCTGCAACCCTCTTGCTACTAAAACCTGAAGGACTGGAAGATTATTTCCAGACTGACTTCCTGCTCTGTAGTAGAGAGGATTTGTAGTGTTTTGTGACAGCTGGTTTCCTTGGGAAGTAGTGCTGTGGTAAAGAGACTGACTTTGGAGTAAGCAGGATGACACAGATGGAAACTGTAACCTGGGAAGCTGGTGTTTAATCAAATCCCTATCTTGAAAAGCACGATGAATGGATGTGGACCACAGGCA
The DNA here is from genome assembly GCF_016699485.2 of Gallus gallus. Taxonomy (NCBI): domain Eukaryota; kingdom Metazoa; phylum Chordata; class Aves; order Galliformes; family Phasianidae; genus Gallus; species Gallus gallus. Next base: position 110,033,930 of record NC_052533.1, on the reverse strand, counting down.
TAGCTATAGAGTGATTCCACACAGCATTCAAGTGATGTTTTATCTTTTTTCCTGCAAGCACCAGTCTGTGGAAAGGTGTTAGCATTACTAGAATGGATTGACCAGATTTAAATGGCGTTTTTATCTGCATGTACTTTGGACCACAAATAATGAAGTGTACAAATTTTGCATTAAAATCCCTGCCTTCTTCTAGAATTGTACTCAAATTATGAACCGAGACGTGTTTGAAACTTGGGGCATTTTTTACCAGCAAAGTGACAGGTAGGCTTGACAAATTTTCAAGTTAGTGTTTTTGCTGTGTGCCATATTCTGAGAGCTGCTCTTTGCACACAGGCAGTTTGTGCTGTGCAAATAACACTTCATTACTGTGCTTTTGGAGACCTGATCTACGTGCACTGCAAAAGAAAACCCCACTGACGCGTCCAACAAATAAAATCTAAGTTGAGCAAGGATCAAATCTTCATCTCTGTGCTGAACTCCGTGATCTTTATGGGTCCCTCCCAACTAAGGATATTCTGATTCTGTGTTAGTTGTGCCTCAAACTGAAGGCTTCACGTCAGCATGCCAAAGCAGCGTAGGAAGAATTTTCTTACAGACAGCGAAAGTAGTTCTGACCATCTCACCTCAGTGCTGGGTTTGTCTTTTACCCCTACATCTCTACTACTTAGCAGTGGAACGTGGGGGAAAGAGAGTTGTCCCTGGGTATTCCTCTAGCTTTAAACACCTCAACCATGCAAAACAGCATCAAAGAATGGGGAAAGTAATATACCTCCTTTGGAGAAAGGATAGAAATATAATCTTCATAAATCAGTCTTGCTTTTTCCTCGATGACGCTTTTGTTGGATTCCTGTTTCAGCTCCTCACAGGCCATCCAGAAAAGCATGTTTTCTTCACTGAATTCTGTTCGTAGAAATTCGCGAAAAGCATTTCGACCAGCTGGCGTAAGCATCAACTTGTCAAATGACTGAGCCCAAGCATTCACTTCTTCAAGAGTAGGAGCGGGGCTGTGGAGGGAGGAGGACGAACAAGAGAGAAACGAACAATTATCACTTACACTGTTTTCATCTGGTAGAAGGCATCTGCCATCGTGATGGAACGAAAATGCAAAGTTCATGAACCTCTTTATTCCTCACTGGAACTACCCCAATGCAAACTGCAGTGAACAGATGCATCCTTTATAAGATGATTGCCTGTATGTTGATTCAGAAATTGCGCTTTACTGCTCAGAGTAATTGCAGTAAAGAAACCCCTGGGCAGCAACTAAGCTTTTTATTATTCGTAATAGTCCGTATTGAATCATGGTGTTACAAAGTGAATGAAAATATGTAATAAGAAGCAACAATCCAAATATCACAACAGACACCCTCCTGTCTACTGCAGATTCACAGCTCCTCCTACCTGCTCGGGCAACCCTTAAGAGACAACTGCCTGATTCTTGAGAGTATCTGAGCTCCCCTTTGGATCTATTCCTTTTCTAAGGCCGAGCTCTGCCAGTTAGCTCCAGTTATGTATTAAGTGTGTATATGTAGAGTGGGGAAAATACTGTTTTTTTTCTGAGTAAGGACAGACTGTGTTTATAGTCAGGCTGCCCAGAGAGGTTGTGGATGCCCCGTCCCTGCAGGTGTTCAAGGCCAGGTTGGATGGGGCCCTGGGCAGCCTGGTCTAGTATTAAATGTGAAGGTTGGTGGCCCTGCCTGTGGCGGGGGGGTTGGAGCTTCATGATCCTTGAGGTCCCTTCCAACCGAGGCCATTCTATGATTTACTATTTGTGGGGTTTCAATTTATTTATTTATTTATTTATTTATTTATTTATTTATTTATATCTGAAAGCACTGAAAGTTGGAACATGATTACACACTGCATATAAATATGATGAAAGTTTATATATCAGACTCTTGGTTCTTCGAGGGGCAGGAGATGGATGACTTGCAAAGTCAGCTTTATTATTATCCATTTGTCATTTATTTGCATATGTCAGATAATTGGTTTTCATTATTTAGTAAGATTTGAATTTTTGTTTCACTTCTTGTGCAACAGAGCACACGATAAAAACCATACCTTTCCTCACAGTTTGGGATACCCTCTGCTTGGAGTTCATGGGATGTTCTCCTTGCTCTCTCTTCTTCCTGATTTCTAACAGTAAGGCTGCAAGGGTGACAAGCAAAAGTTTTGTTAATGTTTTGAAAGGAAGGGTTGAATGAAAAAATGCTAACAGTAGCCATAGTTATACTCTGATGTAGCTCTTCAGTTGTGTAAGCTTAGCAAACTTTCATGCAGCAGAACCATACAGTCAGATAGGCCCTTGGATAGAAAGTAACCTATATCTGCAAAAAAGGCTGTATGTACTCCACTGAAGTTTATTATACTGTGTTGTTCTTTTACCTAAGTTACCCTTGATGCAATTATTTTATGTCACTTAGACTTGAGTCTTCTCTTTTCTTTGCTGATGATTCTTTTGATGCTGACTTTCAGCCTGTCTCCTTTCAGCAGACAGGGACTGAATTCTGAGATTATTGTAGTTCAGTGAGAAATGCACGTGTGCAGACCTACGCTCTCGTAATCTGTAAAGCTGCTTACAATTTTGTCAAGAAGAAAACATCCCAGTGACTTACAGCCAGGAATTTATATGAAATCTGTACTTCAGCTGAGATACAGCAGTACAGTTGTTATAACTTCTAGGAAAATACCAAACTCCATTTCTTCGTTTGTATATTTCCTTTCCTCGATGTAAGAGTTTGCTTTAATCTCTAAGAATCTCACTAGTCTCTAGCGAGACTTTTTGTTAAACCGACCAATTCTTCTTTTTTTTTTTTCTTCCCTTTAAGCTCTTGGCTTTGTCTTGTTTGCAGCCTTACTATTTACCACTTATTCCTTCTCTTGCTGTCTCCACGGGTGGACCATCACCTGCAGGGACCGGATGGGAGGATGGAGAATGGTAACATTTTAAGGCTTGAGAAGAGTGGCTGGAGGTATGGCAACAGAGGAGAGAAAAGCTTTTCTCTTTGCCATGCATTGAAGAGGTAGGGAAACTTTCCTGTTGCAAGGTTTGTGAGCAAGCACGTTGCCTATTGCAAGCACATCTTTTCTCTGCAACATCCGAACCAATGAACAAATGGAGTTTGCATTTTCAGAAAATAAATAGTTAAAGCCTATTAGTGCTTATCTATATTATTTTTGTTTCTACAGAATTCGGTCTTCTAATATGCTTTTTACCAGTGGCTCTGGCCTTTTTTAATAAGAGAAGTGGTATGCTTTCCTCACACAAGAACTGATGTGCTTGTCAGAGTTGTTTTTAGATGGAGGGGAACAAACATATCCAACAGAAAAGGGAAGAAGACAAACAAGCCCAAAAGAAACAAGTTTCCTTCAGAGGCCATGCCGTGCCCCACAAGATGCCCTTGCAGGTTAGCTCATTTCCTAGAAACGTACAGGTAAACAGAGCTAAGAGTCAAAATGCATATTCTCAGGTTTCCAAAGAGTAACGTGCTGGAGTCTTCAGTTTTAGCTGCAGAGTGAACATGGGCTGTGGGAATCTGGCTGAGAGACTTGTTTCACCATTTCTTCACTCTAAATCTACTATTAAGCGTATGCGGGGTATTGGCTGTTGTGCAAATCAGCTGCATGACTCATGCCGACTGTTATTTTTATTCCTATTCATGATTTTTCTGTTCAAAGTACTCGAGCTATTTAGAGGAAAGGCTTTATGAACAGGGAATAAAAATAGCTTAATTATGGTTTGTTTTGCATTTCTTGCTACTAGAAAACAATTGTTCTCAAAGAAATCAGGGATTATTTTAAAGCTAACATGAGCAACTCTGTTTTGGAGCCTGTATTGGCTTCTTATTTTATTCTGAAGTGCAAGTAAGAATTTTCAGCTTTATGAAATTTGGGTAATTTAATTCCATCTATTGAGTAAATTGCTTTCTTTGAATTGTTTGAATAGTGAAGTACACAGATAATCAGCATCCTCAGGAATATCAGGTAAGATGTTAAAAAAAAAAAACAGCTTATCAATAATTTCAAAGACAAAATGCGAGTTTTATGTACTCTGACTTCATAGATAAATGTGTGGGGTTTCTTTCCTGATGTACAAATATATTTGTAAGTGTAATAGTGCAGGTCCCAAATGACCCCTGTGAGATTGCACTGGACAACTGCTCAGATGACACTGATGTTTGTACGGCAATGGTTGAGTATAGGCATCATTCTGCCAGGAAGCAAACTCTGATCCTGACCAGCACAGTATTTCTGTCTCAACATTACCATAGTTTACCTCTAAGCACCTGCTGCAAGGCTTTGTAGGATAGAGCCAGTCATTGGCATCCTGCAAAAAAAAGAAGCCTTTTGTCCTTACCAAATATTTTCTGTTTCCATCAGAGCGGGCAGGATTGGGTGTCCCTAGGCTCTGACAAGCTGCATACTAATAGCAAAGGAATGATGAGCCTGCTGTTCCCTAGCTTATGTTCTTCTCCAAAGCATTTACTACCAGCTGCTGTTGGGAAGAAGTAATGGTGGAACATATTCCTTGTCTGGACAATCAGGTTGTTTTATGACTTCTTTCCTTCACCTCAGTCCCAGGTTTGCTTGCTCTGAAGTGTTCATATGGTGGATAGTGCATTTACAAGAAGCACTCAGCATGCCATCAGTTTTTTGGTTTAACTCTTATTGCTTAGACTTTTTTTCTTTATTTCAGTGCAAATTCTGGTCTAACCCATTAATTAGTAATGCACCCCAAACAGGAACAGGACTTTAGAGTATGGCGAGCTTTGCTTGAATTTTAAATGAAATAAACTGCAGCTGATATGAGAGTGAAGGTGGACAAACTGTTTTCTCTTAAGGAACCCAGTGACTCCTCTTCCTCTCCTGATTTCTTCTCTGATAAATTTTCCTCTTCAACAGCTTGTAACAGGAGTTCTTTGAAAATATGTTCTGCTCCAGCGTTTACTGAAGATGAGAACTGTTCAGACAGTGTTTAAAGTCTCTGATCCCAAGGGTTAGCTTCCTATGAATTGTGCTGTGAGTTGACACCACTAATTAATGACAACACATCTGCTTGCCTTTGCAACAAAGAAGCAGTGCCGGACACTTGGCTATTATCTTTCTGACCTACACATCCTTACACCTACTCTTAATTCCCTGTGGCAATCTATGATCCCTCTAAGGCCCAATCCTCCATCTAGAACTGTTACACATTATGGCACTGCTTTCGCTTTTTACTGGGAGTTCCAATGAAGTTCAAGGTTGAGAAGAATCAGTATTAGTACATTATATACATTGTTTGTTTAGTAGGTGATATACCAATTCAAGGAAAAGGCCAAGGACAACCAGTTCTTAGGTTGCAGCTAACAAAGGCTACCAGGGAAGAAAAATAAAAGAAAAAGAAAGCAGAAGGCGGAGCTAGACAGAGCATTTTACTTGAATCACACCTGCAGTTCTGTAGGGATGGGCGAGGCTTGGGCCTACTCCTTCAGCTGCTGAGATGTTCTAAGCTCTGACCCCAAGTACTAATTTAGACAACAAAAAGCAAGGGTTTCCCTGAGCCGAGGGCCACCTGGTACCACAGCCTTTTGTCTAAGGGTAAATGGTTGTAGAAATTGAAATTGAAATGGTTGTAGAAATCAGACTTAGATGTTCACTAACAAGAGTAAGCAGAGGGAGGATAATAAGGATTTCTAAAAGGAGGTATGTAAGAGTACTTTACCAAACCCTTGTAATGTTCTTACTGCCTCTTTTTTTGTTTCGTTTTGTTTCTAACTTCAGTGGAATGTGTTGCTGGGGCTTCGTTAAGAAGGTGATCACTTCCATGTGTGTGTGGTGTATGCACCTGCAAAGCTTAGAGAAAGTCCTTGCCTTAGCCTGAAACATCTCTTAAAATGCTTTCCTGCTTATCCTCTTCTGAAGGTACCGTACAGAGATTAAATATGTATATATGTGTTACTTCAGTGGCAAAAAATGCACTGCAGCAGAAAGCAGTGCACACGTGTCTCCTAGTTGCAGCCTTGCCTAATGCCCCAGACAGTTTGCCTTCTGCTGTCCCACATGCTGGCTGTTACCTCCCTCCCCTTCTGTGTTGGGTAAGAGCCGTACCAGGAGCAGCTGCAGCAGCAGCACCAGCAGAAGCAGCAGGCGTTGGGCCCGCGGTTCCCCACGCTGTGCTGAGCCTGCGCCGTGCCCGGGGTCTCCTGGGTTGCTGCCATCTGCCGCTTGCGCATCTCCGTCCGCTCCGATCCCATGGGCTGCAAGAGAGCAGGACAAGGGGAAAGTAAGGCACATCTGGGTTTTATCATTTTAGTTTTGAGGTGTAAGTCTTACTGAAAGCTACGGAAAGCCACAGCTTCAAGCCTGCAAACAATGAGACAATTCTTGGTGGAGCCTGAGTTCTGCTGATTGTAAGAAAAGGAGATGTCAGTGAAGTGGCAAGACCTGCTGCAGGCACTGTCCCTTCGGCCTTGCTCTGCAGCACTCAGTATGTGCTCTCTTACACAGAGGGTTGTGCCACGTCTCAGTGCCTGATGTGTTTGTAGATGAATTACCAGCTTCTTGAAAAGTGAGCGTAGCTTCACAGTTGTAGGGGTTAGAAGGGACCTCTTGTGACCATCTAGCCCAACCCCCTGCTAAAGCAGGTTCCCTACAGCAGGTTGCACAGGAAAGCATCCAAACATGTCTTTGAACGCCTCCAGAGGAGACTCCCAGCCTCTCTGTGCAGCTTGTGTCAGTACTCTGGCACTTCAGTTGGATTGCATTTGTGTGTAGGGTTTTTTTCAGGTTGCTAAACCTTCCAGAGTGACCTGGACAGGCTGGAGAAGTGGGCCCATGTAAACCTAATGAGGTTCAACAAAGCCAAGTGCAAGGTGTTGTACTTGGACCAGGGCAATCCCAGGTGGTTATACAGACTGGGCAAAGAACCCTTTGAGAGCAGCTCTGCGGAGAAGGACTTGGTAATCCTGGTAGATGAGAAGCTGGACATGAGCCAGCAGTGTGCGCCTGCAGCCCAGAAGGCCAACTGTGTTCTGGGCTGCATTTAAAAAGAGGTGGCCAGCAGGGAGAGGGAGGTGAATGCTCCTCTCTACTGAGCTCTTATGAGGCCCTATCTGGAGTACTGCATCCAGGACTGGGGCCCCCAGTACAAGAAGGACTTAGAGCTCTTGGAATGGGTCCAGAGGAGGGCCACTGAGATGATCAGAAGGCTGGAGCACCTCTCCTGGGAGGAAAGGTTGAGGGAAATGGGCTTGTTTAGCTTGGAGAAGAGAAGGCTCCAGGGGGACCTCACTGTGGCCTTCCAGTACTTGAAGGGAGCATATAAACAGGAGGAGGTATGACTTTTTACAAGGGTTGATAGCGATAGGACAAGGGGGAATGGTTTTAAACCGAGACAGGGGAGGTTTAGGTTGGATATTAGGAGGAAGTTTTTCACACAGAGGGTGGTGACACACTGGAACAGGTTGCCCAAGGAGGTTGTGGATGCCCCATCGCTGGAGGCATTCAAGGCCAGGCTGGATGTGGCTCTGGGCAGCCTGGTCTGGTGGTTGGTGACCCTGCACATAGCAGGCGAGTTGAAACTCAATGATCTTTGAGGTCCTTTTCAACCCAGGCCATTCTGTGATTCTATGAAACTTTCTTCTCTCAAGGCCGTGATGATTGTAGAGAAAATACAATTAGCGGTTACAGATTTGGGGTTAGTTTTGTGTTGATAATTTAATGCCATATTTGAAATATAATCTGAGAGCCAAACAGCAGATGGTTAGAAGTTGCCTTTTTAAAATGTTTGGTCAAGTTTAGGAAATGCTGTTTTGAGGTGGAGGAGGAATGCAGAGACATTGTCACAACCTACAGGAGAGTCAGAAATAAGTGCATTATTTGAGCAGAGCAAAGCACTCCGTTGTGCTGGATTTTTTTATTTTTTTTTCTGCTGAATTTGTTTTTCTTTTATAGATCTTAAGGGTTTTTATTTTGCTTTTTTTGTGAGAGCCACCCACTCTCCCCAAGGAAATATGTATGACATGCTGAGCAGAAGATGCACCTGTTTTGCAGGAGGAATAAAGCACAGGAACAGTGCAGATAGAAATGATAACCCATCTGTAAATCTGTAGACTTAATCTCAGCAGCAATACCTAAATGCCCAGAAATAGTAAATCAGAAAAAGAACACAGCTTCCAAAAGCCCCACAGCATCATTCATTTCAAAGTGTGGAAACATGAATGTGAAATGGCGAGCACATCTGGAAATCCAGATTTCATAGTAATCATAATCATAGAATCACAGAATGGCTTGGGTTGAAAAGGACCACAATGTTCATCTAGTTTCAACCCGCCTGCTATGTGCAGGGTGGTCAACCCCAGACCAGGCTGCCCAGAGCCACATCCAGCCTGGCCTTGAATGCCTCCAGGGATGGGGCATCCACAACCTCCTTGGGCAACCTGTTCCAGTGCGTCACCACCCTCTGTGTGAAAAACTTCCTCCTAATATCCAACCTAAACCTCCCCTGTCTCAGTTTCAAACCATTCCCCCTTGTCCTATCGCTATCAACCCTTGTAAAAAGTCATACCCCCTCCTGTTTATATGCTCCCTTCAAGTACTGGAAGGCCACAATGAGGTCTCCCTGGAGCCTTCTCTTCTCCAAGCTAAACAAGCCCAGTTCCCTCAAACTTTCCTCCCAGGAGAGGTGCTCCAGCCCTCTGATCATCTCAGTGGCCCTCCTCTGGACCCATTCTAAGAGCTCTACGTCCTTCCTGTACTGGGGGCCCCAGTCATGGACACAGTAAAAGTCTAAATATTAACTTTACAGCTACCTCTCCTGTTTTAAAATATTGTGTGTTTGTGTTTCAATCAGAATGTAATAAACTGTAACACAACGAGGGATTGATAATATATCTTACAATAGTTCAGGCTTCTTTGGACAGTAGACAGTTATTATTGACAGGAGAAGAGTAACTTGGAGTCAGAGATGTGCTGTTCATGTAGCCTAACCTATCCAGGTTTCCCTCTGAGATGTTTTACAGGGGTAGTTCACATATTCATCTCCCTAATAATCCATTCTGCAGTTGAACTGGCAGCGGTGTGTGGAAAAGCTGGTTCCTGTTGGCTTTTATTCAAGGGAAGAGGTAAAGGGTGGTGGACACAGGAGGAGTACGCTGTTCTCCCCCACCTCATCCTGCTATAGCTTAATTAAAAAAAATCCTTCCGGATCCACTGTTGCCATTTCAGTTTCTTCTTCACAATTATCCTTTGACATCTTTGATGAAGAGTACAGACAGAGCCGTTCGGCAAAAACCGCCTGGTAGCACTGAGTTCTTTGGTTTGCCTGTGAACCATTCACTTAGAAGATTTCATAGAATCACAGAATGGTTTGGGTTCAAAAGGACCTCAAAGAACATCCAGTCCCAAACCCTGCTGTGGGCAGGGCTGCCCTCCACCAGCTGAGGCTGCCCATGGCCCCATCCAACCTGGCCTCCAGTGCCTCCAGGAATGGGGCACCCACAGCTTCTCTGGGCAGCTGTGCCACTGCCTCACCACCCTTGTTTTCTGTTATTACACATATTTATGAATGCCCGTCTCTTCTCACACAGATTATGGAAAAGGAAGAACTGAGCAGTATAAGAAAAGTGAATCACTTTTTTCCGTATGATACGTGTGATAGAGGTTTGGAGTGGATCACAAACTGAACAGGATGCGACCTTCTGTGCTGTGTTAGCAGGAATACCGTGTTAAGACACAGCAAGTAATTTACTCCTCTGTGTGAGTACCTGCGGGTATCGCGTGCTGCGTCGGTGCAGCACACCATTACAAGTCGGAGAAACCCCTTTGGCAGATTGTATTCAGAAAAAATCCATCTGGCGGTCCAGGTTCACAGAACAAGCAATGAGTCAATGATCCATCCAGCACCACTCTCCTAACGTCTGGCTCTAAACCAAACCACAGTCACGCTGTTACCTATACTGTTCCACTGGGACCAACTCCCTTTGGCCACGTAAGAATTATTAACATGGAGAAGAAACAGACGTCTTGTATAAAAAGCCTACATCTTCGTGGTTCCAACCTCTAAGCAGAACTGTGAAATACAGTTAAAAATTCATGCTTGCAGCATGAAATTGTGATTGTACTGAGACCATGTAAGTGCCAAACATGAGGCCCGAACCCACTGTAAGTTACTACACTCTGCTTACTGCCCTGTGGATCCTACTGCTATAGTACATAGTATTAGTGACGTGTTATCTCTGCAGGCTTATCGTTCCACAGGATTAGGCTGAAGGGCTTAAACCACCTGTAATCAAAACAAAAGTATGACTGCTAATGCCACAAGAGGGCTTTCCTTATTTTCCAGACCAACGCTGCAGGCAATCAGGCTGCTTTAATACTGAAAAATGGCAATTATCAATGGCATCATGAGCCAATAGCTTACTTATAAAGTTGGTAGAGGGAAGTACAGGTGTTGATACACATATATTTAGCTAACTATGTTTCCTTCCGAGTCCCAGCTGAGAATACGCTTTGCAGACTCACAGGCAGTGGTGCGAGGAAGCAGAGGAAGAGGCACAGGTGCACAGCTCCCCTCCAGCTGCTGCTTTTCACGCATAGCAGAAGAGGTGGCTTACAGCCTGACTAATGATTTGCTTTGCTGTTTTGTTTTAAACTGAAAGAATGACCTCTGTTTTCTTAAACCAGAAACGTGACGTTGTGGAGAAATGCATGTACACAGCTGGGCAGGGAAAGCATTAGCTGCAGCAATCAGCTGGAAGATTCTGGAGCTTGAGGAGCTCTAAGAGCTGAAGTGTGTGTCCAAGGGCAAGGGGTTCCTTGGAGCTGTTACCTGGCTGTAGAACAAGAGGGTATATTGCTGATGAAAATAAGGTATAGAGCCATCCTTCTATACCTGGTGCCTCCAGATCAGCTACATCAGATAGGAGCCTGTTTTCAGTCAATATGACTAAGAAGAGCTTAGGGGGACATTCATCAACCTAGCTTATGAGAGATGTGTTACCTCCAGTATGCCAGCATCTCAACAAACTGAGATGCTCCTTACTCTCTCATGCTTTTTTAATTCCCTGTCACCTGAAATGCCCTTACTAGGTTGCTGTGCTACAAGAGAGATCTGTGCTCTAAAGTCTGGTCTGATGGGGAAAAATAACACAATCAGAAATTGCTTATCTTCCTCTAGATAGTCTCTTTATACCAAAATGGAATTGCTGCTGCTGTAAACTCCCTGTGCCATGAGCCTCCTTTATCTTCTCAGATTTCCAGTCCCCTTAGGAGGTGCTATGAAGCAAGAACAAACTGTAGGAGAAGCCTCTGTACTGAATGCTACTTGATCTTGAGAATCAGGGTCTTTTTCCTCTGTCCCCCACCATATGTAGCAGAAATCTGTCTGTTACAAAATGGATTTCAGAAGAAAACAGTGGGGAAAAAGAGAAAGTTCCAGAGAAACTGGAGACGAGCTGTTCATATGTGTTCTGAAACAGATCTAAAAATCCTTTCAGATTTGTGATGGAATGAGGTAAGATACCGTGAACAAAGTAGTTTAACTTTCCTATCTCCAGCATTATTATTATTAGTCTGGATACAGGTTTAGCCAACTGCTGGATATAGCATGAAATAAATCTCTATGTCCAGTTCTGTTAGTTTGCCCACTATCAAAGACGCCTCTATTTACTTGGTGAGGGCTTGGGTAACCATAAGTTAATAGAAGTCTTTCTAGTTCATACAAATAGGGAAGGACTAAAAGACGCTATTCTGTGGGCTCTTGGGTAGTCAGCTGGGATCTGAGTTTGTTAAGATCAAGTCACTGTGGTGGGAGGTGGCATTCTCAAACTCTTGTTACCATTAAGTCAGTCTCAGCTGAAAGAACTCAGAAGCACTGCATCAGCAGCACCAGGTGTGACCCATCTGTGCTGAGTCTGAGAGACTCCAAGCACCATTTAAAATAACAATAAGAAATAAGTTGTTATTGCATGAGTTGCTCTTTGTATGGGGAATAAAATCTCCTGAACGAGGCAATTGGTTGATGTCAAGGTGACACAAGGAGTTTCTGGTGTAAAACTCCTTACCGTGCTGTTGGCTGAACCGGATGAGTCCCCCTGGATCGTGCTTTCCTCTGGAGTTCTGCATCCAACTGCCTTTTGCTCCATGGGACTCCTGCAGCACATTCCTGATCCATCCCTAGGGATGATCATTTGCTACATATAGAGCATCTGTCAGCTACTTATATCCTATAGGACAGTCTTTTGCACATAGGCACTTCATAGAATCAAAGAATTACCAAGGTTGGAAAAGACCTCCAAGATCATCCAATCAAACCATACACCTACCACCAATATTTCCCCACTAAATCATGTCCCTCAGTACAACATCTGAATGTTCCTTGAATGCCTCCAGGGACAGTAACTTCACCACCTCCCTGGGCAGCCTGTTCCAGCACCTGACCACCCTTTTGGAGAAGAAATTTTTCCTATTATCCAACCTGAATCTCCTCTGACACAAGTTGAGGCCATTCCCTCTAGTCCTATTGCTAGTAATACAGGAGAAGAGGCTGACCCCCACCTTGCCACAATCTCCTTTCAGGGAGTTGTAGAGAGCAATGAGGTCTCCCCTGAGCCTCCTCTTCTCCAGACTGAACAATCCCAGCTCCCTCAGCCCCATAAGGTTTGTGCTCCAGACCCTTCGCGGCTTCATTGCCCTTCTCTGGACACACTCCAGGGCCTCAATGTCTTTCTTGTAGTGAGGAGTCCAAAACTGAACACAATACTGGAGATGTGGCCTGACCAGCACTAAGTACAGAGGGATAACTTCCTTGCTCCTGCTGGCAACGCCATTTCTGACAGAAGCCAGGATGCCTGGGCACACTGCTGGCTCATGTCCAGCTGACACCCCCGGGTCCATTTCTTCTACACAGTCTTGCAGCCCTTCTGCCCCAAGCCTGTAGCTTTGCCTGGGGTTGTTGTGGCCAAAGTGCAGGACCCAGCACTTGGTCTTGTTGAACTTCATCCCTTTGGCCTCAGCCCAGCTATCCAGACTGTCCAGATCCCTCTAAAGGGCCTTCCATATTGACAATTCCTCCCAGCCTGGGAGAGGACTTATTGAGGGTGCACTCAGTGCCCTCATCCAGTTCATCAGTAAAGATATTTAACAGGACAGGCCCGAATACTGACACCTGGGGAACGCCACACAACAGGGTGCGAAGGTCAGGAACTAAAATCCTTTCCCTGGTTAAAAGCACCTCAAGAGCTATTTGACTGATGTGTAACGTTTATATTATTTGCTCATCTCTCAGCAGAAAGGTGATCTACCTACCAAGAAAACAGCCTTCCCAAAGAAGAAATATTTAAAATATAAACTATGAAGGTCAGATATTAAAAAAAATATCACAGGAATACCCAGAAAACAAAACAAAACCAAACACAGCAGACAAAACTTTTACACTTTCACCTTCATTTTATGCTAAAGCACAATGAGATTTTCTCAGCCTACTGAAGCACACAGATGCTGTTAAACACAAAAATAATACTCTCCCCCTTATATACAGCACAGCCCTGACATGTGTTAGGGCCCATCTGCATGGCCTCAGTCTGATGACTTGCATGGAGCCATGTGCTGCCAACACAGTGGTGCTGTCCTTTGTCAGTAAATACCTTGGGCAATACCAAATTCCATGAAACTAATGAGGAGCACTCAACCTCAGTAGCTCCAAGTGAAGTTACATCCACATCACAATTGCTGCTCGTTCTTCAGACCTCCCTTAGTAGTGATAGTCAGAAGTGGAAGAATGATTCTGTTGTTGCCCACTAATGCCTCACAGGGCTTGCAGCTGTGGATGGGCTCACAGTAAATCTCAAGCTGGTGAGGGGTCTGGAGCACAAGTCTTACGGGGAACAGCTGAGAAAGCTGGGATTGTTCACTCTGGAGAAGAGAAGACTCAGGGGAGACTTCATTGCTCTCTCCATTGACTTGTGGTGAAGTGGGAGTTGGCCTCTTCTGAATTACTAGCAATAGGACTATAGGGAACGGCCTCAACTTGTGTCAGAGGGGATTCAGGTTGGATAATAGGAAAAATTTCTTCTCTGAAAGAGTCAGGTGCTGGAACAGGCTGCCCAGGGAGGTGGTTGGGTCACCATCCCTGGAGATGTTCAACAAATGTTTGGATGTTGTACTGAGGGACGTGGTTTAGTGGGGAAATATTGGCGGTAGGTGTATGGTTGGACCGGATGATCTTGGAGGTCTTTTCTAACCTTGGCAATTCTATGATTCCATAAATCCTTATCTTATTAATTCAGAAATATTTGAATGTTTGAAGTTCTTCGTAAGAACTGTAGCCTATGGCAGTGTGTTGTCAACTGAAATATGAATAGAAAGTTTGATAGTCATATTTCTTCCTCTTCATTGAGGAAAGTGACACAGGCTTCCTGCACTGAGCAAGTGTGCTGTTTTAAATATAGAAGAATTAAATGCATGTTAATGAACACATCCCCACACACGCACATGCTTTAGGCATAGTTATTGTGTTAGCTGCTGAGTGAGTTCCTAGTAAGAGCTCTTTGGAGATTTTGTGTTAGCAGAGGTTTGGCATCTTGCAACAGAAGTGGGACGATGGCAATGTTTGAGAATGTAGGAACGAGGGATGGCTGTCAGTAAGGGGATGCCAGCAGCCACACCACGTAACACAGCTTTGTGTGCCAGGGCTGCACCTGGGCCTGCTGAAGGCCTCAGCAGATGACAGTGGACAGCAGGGCCCTTCCCTGAGTGTAAGTAACAATTATGGGATGCTTTTAGGTCCAGAAACTGGGTGTCCTTACCTGCTGTATTTCCTTTATTCTTTTCAGATGAGCAGCAGCTCAGAAGAGCTGGGTTCATCTCTCCAGATCAAAGCATTGCTTTACATTTCAAAAGAAATAGCTGAAAATGCATCACACCCACATAATAACAGGTACCACTGCCTCCATTGTATCACTTCAGCTCAGGTCTTCTGCCAGGGGCCTAAACGTGCTCTGCTCCTCCTTCGCTGGCACAGCTGCCTGGAGAAGCTGTGGGTGCCCTATCTCTGGAGGTACTCAAGGCCAGGTTGGATGGGGCCCTGGGCAGCTGAGCTGGTGGGGGGCAGCCCTGCCCACAGCAGAGGGTTGGGATTGGATGATTTCCGAGTTCCCTTCCAACCCAAACCATTCTGTGATTCTATGATACCTCTGATTTGGACTCCATCCTGCAAGGCTTGACTGAAAAAGTTCTTCTAAAATGCACTTAGTGGAGTCACTCTCCGTCCCTATTTCTGCTGTAAATTGGGAAAGATGAGAGAATTTTACATCTTTTACACAGCAAAAGCAACAAAAGCACCCTACCATTGCCCAGCCATGTGTATGGGTGCCATGGCAGTCAAGCAGTACAAGAGTGAGTGTGGGTGAAGTCTGCCCAGCACTGAGCCCCTTCACAAACCGCATCATCATGAATCACAGAATGTCCCGGGTTGGAAGGGACCCCAAGGATCATGAATCTCCAACCCCCCTGCTGCATGCAGGGCCACCAACCTCCCCATTTTATACTAGACCAGGCTGCCCAGGGCCCCATCCAACCTGGCCTTGTACGCCTGCAGGGACGGGGCATCCACAACCTCTCTGGGCAGCCCGTTCCAGCACCTCACCACTCTCCTTATAAAGAACTTCCCCCCAACATCCAACCTAAACCTTCCCTCCTACAACTGAAAACCATTTCTCCTTGTCGTGCTGTTACCTACCCTTTCAAAGAGTTGACTCCCCTCCTCCAGTACTCTCTTTAGGTACTGAAAGGCTGCAATGAGGTCACCCCGCAGCCTTCTTTTCTCCAGGCTGAACGAGCCCAGCTCCCTCAACCTGTCTTAACTCCATGAGCAGGAATTCAGTTCAGCCGGCACCGGGCCCCCAACTGCCACACCTGCAGCTCTAGAGCCGGAGCAAGTATTGCTTCAAGTACTGCTTGTGCTGGTGACACTGAGGCAGCTTACCAAAAAAGCGCGCGCACGCACACGGAGTTCATTCAGCTCCGTGCTTTACAAACCTCCCCACCACACAAACAGCTCACGGGGCGCACGGAGCGCTCCGCTCGCCGCCGCCACCGCCCGCCGCGATAACGGGGAGCGCTCCTCCGGGGCGGCGCTGCCGTCCCGCGGTGACTCACGGCGCTGCGCCGGGCCCGCGCAGCCGGAGCGGCCGCTGACTCATCCCGCGCGGTGCCGGGCGCGGGTGTGACTCACGCGGCTCCCGCCGGAGCGGTTGCGGTGCGGTGCGCCGAGGGCTGCGCGGGGTGAGTCACCGGGGAGGGGGGCAGCGACTGACGCAGCGCTCCTATCGCTGCCCACCGTCGCGATTCGCTTCGGGTCGCGCTACGACGGGACGCCGACGCTCCGCTCTGAGAACCGGACCCGGCGTCCCGCACCGCTGCTTCAGCCCGGACGCTCCGTGGACTCCTTTGCAAAGCGCGGCGGCTCCGCGGGCGGAACGCTCTCACAGATGAGGGTACGGCGCTGCTCCCCGGCGCGAAGGATCCTCGCGGTGCTTCCCGCTGCCCGCTCGGGACAACAGGCGGCGGCCATTCGGAGGGACGGACTTTCGGAAGCGGGGACACGCGGAGGGACCCCGAGCCCCGAGGAAGTCCCGAACAGCCGGGAACGGGAGCGCTGCTCCGCCCCGGGGCACGGGGAGCACCTCAGCGGCGGTGCTACCGCCACGTGAGAGCCAGAGCGAGGGCAGGGATGGATGGGGGTAGGTGGGACGCTCCTCGTCCTGGAGCACCCCGCACGCCCCGCTGCAGCGCGCGGTTGGCTCGGACACACCCTTCGTTGTTCCGAGCTGAGGGAGGCGCTGTGGCCCCGCTGCCCCGCACGGAGCGGCCGCGGGTTCGGGACCCGCACGGGGCACCGCGGCACGGCGCGGAACGCTCGGATCGCGCATTTTTCAACAGCCGAAATGAAATGACGGAGCGGTCGAGCCAAGCACGTTGCGTCGCTAGTAAATTACTGCAATTCCCATCGGCGCGTACCGGGATAATCTCATTCAGTCTCTGCGGCCGCGCCTCACTCTCACCACCTGCAGCCTCCGCCCGACGGCGGTGCCAATGACGGCGGAGGTCGGGACCCGCGGAGGGGCGGCGGGGGGTGATGTTACCACGCGTGAGGAGGGGAGCCCCGCGATGCCGGCGTGAGGACCGCAGGCTCCGGGGCAAGGCAGCCCCCGCCCTGTCCCGTCCCGTCGCGGGACCGAGCGCTACTTACGGTGTCGGCGGCGGCGGGGTCCCGTGGGGCGGCCGTGCCCGCTCCCACTCCCGCTCCCGGCCCGGCAGATGCGCGCTCTCCGCCCGGGGACGGCGGCTCCGCGGCCCTGCGCATGCGCCCCTCGCCGGCCGGAGCCGCTCTGCGAGGCCGGGGGAGCGGAGCGAGGCGGGCAGTGGGCGCCCGGCGGGGAGATGTGCCGGGGGGAGCGGGTGCGCGTGTGCGTGTGCTCGGGGGAGGCGGGTGGGAAGGGCCGGAGGGGGAGGCGATGCAGCCGCGGGGCTCGCACGGCTGCTTAGGTTTTCAGAGCTGCCCTAAATGAGAGCCGCGTTTGTACAAAGCGGGAACGGAGCACGCCCGCACGTTAAGTACCTGCAGGGATGCGTCCTCCCGCCCGCCCCCTCCGCCCGTCGCTTACGGCGCGGCACCGCCGGGACACGGCGCTACCGGGGGCAGCCGGGCAGGGGCCGCCCCCTCACCCCCCGCGCTGTGCGGGCTACCCCGGGACCGCGCCGTCGGCGCCGCTCCTTCCCCGCCCGCGGTGCTGCGGAGCCCGGAGCCGGCTGGGGAACGTGGGCGGACGGCGGCTTCCCCGCTGCGGGAGGAGGAGGAGGAGGAGGAGGAGGTTGGGGCGAAGGCGGCCCCGAGCGGTACTCACGGCGCCGGGAGGCTGGAGGGCAGCGCGGGGCTGCGGCGGCGCGGCTCCGTGGCACGCCGGGCATCTCCGGCGCTCCGGGGAGGGGCGGCGGCGGGGCGGTGGCGGCGGTGGGGCGAGGAGGGGGGCTGCCGGGGGAGGCAGAACCCAGCGGCCACGCAGGAGGGCTGCGAGCGGGCAGCGGGGAGCCGCGCCGCCGGGGGCCGGCAGAGCCGCCAGCACCAGGGGGGCGAGGCGGAGCCCCGGGGCGTGCCGACGGGGCGCGCAGACGAAGCGCGGGCGGGGCCGGTGGGAGGGGAGCTGCGGGCGGAGGAAAGGGCTGGAGAGCAGCGCTGAGAGCGGGGAAAGGGGCCCGGCGGCCCGCGGGGGCTGCGGGGTGGCGGGGTGGGAGCGGGAGGGGGGGGAGAGAGAGAGAGAAAGAGAGAGAGAGAAAAGACATTATAAAATAAACAGCCTTGGGGGATCCCTTCCAGCTCAGGATGTTCTATGATTCTGTGACCCCGCGTAACAGTAGAAAATCAAGCAATAAAATAAGCACAACCGAACCGCCGAGGCAGGAGACACCGCGGCGGGATACTGTCCAGGGTGCTGAACCCGCCCGGCTCCAGCTCGGGGCTGCCCCGCCTGCTCAGCAAAGCCGCTCCTGTTTCCCAGCAGTAAATCAATACGATCTTCCCCTTTCCAGCAGAATTGCGTGGTCCCGGAGGGGAGGAAGCCACCCCACTACAGTACGAGCCCGGAATCGGAAGATGCAGAAATTACTCACACCATTCAGATTCTGCCTCCCTTTTCTCTAGCTGCAATTTCTGTCTTTTCCAATTCCGGGCTCATTTTATTTACAGCCTTTCTACCTTCCCCTTTTCTGGCCCACAGCCATTGTCTTGGCATCAAAGAGAAAGAGAGGAAGTGAGGACTGCCTAGTGTGAAGACAGCCTTCCCTGCGGTGGTGCGCTTTCCCTCAAGGCCTACACCATTGTCGCAACAGTGTTGGTGCAAGGAGAAGAGGCTTGCCTGATTTGAGGCTGCAGGGGAGCTGCCATTCTGGCACACACGGAGTCTGCCGTTGCTTGGCAGCACAGGGAGCTCCCTTAGGTCTGCTCAGAGGGGTGAGCTAGGAAACTGGACAATGTTCCCAGAAGAGAGGAGACAATAGAAAGAGCATTTCTACTGTGTGGTGGTGAGAAGCTCTTCTGGAAATCTCTGTCCTTTTTGTTGTGGCACAAAGCACATGACTGGGATGTTTAATACATTTCTGTATTGAATTACAGTTGTCATGGCCTGGTCAGGACCTATGGAGATATCACAAGCTTGGCAATTAGTATTACATGGCCCTGCCTCACTCCTTGGCAGAGAAAGACTCAGTGAGGGCTTCAGCTCTTCCTCTGTCCTGAGATCAACAGCAAGACACCTGCTAACACCAGTGGCCTCTGCCTCCAGCTCTCAGCCATTCTGCAGGGATGGGCTCAGGGCATTAAGCTGGGGTGAGTCCCTTAAGCCCCCTCTAGACCAGAGCCCTTTCAACAAGGGCACAATGTAACCCTTTGGGAGGCATGGGCTTCTCTTGGCGGGGGCGAGTCATGATCAACTACCACTTAATTAAAGATGGCCAGTTTCTTCAACATGAATAGCAATAATGAATAGTGTTGGTACAAACAGGCACCTTCCTCTCCTTTCTCCTCGACTAACGATTGAAGGCTGATGTTCGGCTGCATAAGGCAGGACTGCATAAAATGAGAGCTTGAACTTTCTTTGAAAAGAGGTTTAAAGATGAGGAACTTCAGAAGTTGAGATACAAAGATTCATTCCCTTTCTTTGCCTAAAATGAGTTTGAGCATGTGTGTCTCATGTGCTTAAGGGAAGACAATTCCCTCTGACATCAGAGAAACTTGCACTGCATGTGCACTGCTGTGACTGCACACCCAGTCCCCACTGCTGCATCACTTCTACAGGTTAATTCTACTTCACTAGGACAGAGAGAAAGCAAAATGTGTACACCTCATCAACCTATTTGTGAGTCCTGGGTCTGGGTCTTGGTTGTATGCTGAAAAATGTGTCATGGAAAATTGACCGTTTACACATGAACTGTGTGTTTCATAAAATTACCTCCTAATCCCAAATAGTTGCACCTCTTTGTAACACACAAGGTGAATACTAAACCACAACTCAATTTCAATATTGTTATTACCTATTACTATGTAAGGCATTATATATAAATACATCCTTATTAGACTCTTGTGAACAATTGTGGAAATGAAGGAGCCTGCAGTTACTATCACAAATCTGAACTGTAACTTTTAAAAAAACTTGTCACCACTGAAAATGTTAAGATCATGTTATAATAAAGGCAATACAGAAAGTGCGTCTGTATTTTAATAACATTATTTTATTTCAGCATTCTGTCAAGCAGACTTAATGCCATATAATGACATAATGCGAAAAGCTGTTATTTATTGGCTTGCTTTACTTTAAGGTTCTCGGACAGACTGTGGGCCTCACTCCTCAACTCCTGCTCCTTGCCCTAGGAGAGTTTTGCACATTTTCATGTGAAGGAACAGGTAGCCTGGTTGCTTTATGTGTGCCAATCTATTTTGCTGTTTCCTGCTCACTTAGATTGTTAAGTAGAGATTTTCTAGGCTGTTGAGTGGAGCTGGTTCATAGTGCATTAGGGAGCAATTCAAACAGAGGTAAGGAGCCATGTTTACCTATTTTCACTGACATGAAAGTGTCTTTGCCACAAATTACTCTGGGGCTTTTTGGGGGAGAGGAGATATTTTCAGAAGTAAAGTGACTTTACCTGAACTTCTTAGGTTTTTTGTTTGTTTATTCCTGTTTGTTTGTTAATATCAGCAATATTCTAATATTTATTCATTAATGAAAACTTAAAATGTAAATATATGTTTGTAATCTTAAAAGATGCATCTGAAGTAACCGTATTTTGCAGTGAACATGTTGCAATAATATTGTGGGAAATGACTTTCATGAACTTCTAGCTATTAGTGTTTTTTCAACATTAGTTACTTGCAGGTGAAAACAGCTTTCCTTAATGGACCTGTTAGTAGCTGATTTCAAACAGGAGACTTAGGTTCAAGGCTGATGGGAGGCAGAATAAACCAGAGTCTTACAGCATGTGAAACAAGCTATACAGCTGCATGGAGCAGTCCATAGAGAAAACTTACCCTACATGCAGGGCCTGCATGTTAGTGCTTGATTTTTTCACAAACATTAATGGAAATGCATTCATTTTTCAGCTGAATTTATTTTGTATTGTGAAATTCACCCTGGGAAGAAGTTCCTCCTATGGTTATTTCATTTACACTGTTGAAGTGTAACTGTTCAGTAGGAGATACGTAGTTTCTGTTAGACTTTTGCTGGTGCTGTGCTAAAACTTGTGGTTGCATTGTTAGGTGAATGTATTAACTCATGCTTGAAAAGTTATTGTAATTGTTACGCTTGCTTAGATCTCAGTGCAGCCAGAATTGTTTGCCTTCGATGGCTCTGCTGAGGACTTTGCTAATTATTATGGCTCCATTAGGTAGTTTTCCTGGGTGATGTGCTGTCACAAGGTTGGCTAAGCCTCGGCATACGTTCTGCCAAAACTATCAGGCTCTACTTCTTTCTGCTACATAATGATTATTTTTACACACTCTTCTGCCAAAGTTGCACCTCATTACTTGAAGACATAGCTCTGTATGCAGTTTACATCTGAACCCATAGTGACCATTTCATTTTAGATGGTGGTGAAAAACATTCCTCCAGATATGTCAGAGACACTCTTTGGAAACTAAAGAGTCAATCCACAGCTGGTGTGAATCACAGATCTATTGAGTTCTGTGGATCTCTGAGTATTTCTATCAGTCAGCGCCTACTCTGAAGTCTCAGGAAGTCTGGAAATCAGCCTCTGCTGTCTCCACTCACAACCCTGCTCCTTTTCCACTCCTACATATCACATTTTTGTTATTTCTAAGGATGAGGCAGCTTAAGGAGAAAACATTTTTGAGCCAGACTTGAATATTAGAAATAAGGAGTGGCTTTTCAGTAATAGGAGTGAGTGCTGCATTTTACAGCATCATTTAGCCCAAGGATGGCTCTGCTCCTGTTGTGGCTCCCATCCAGCTGATGCTTGTAGGCACCGTAGGGTGTGTGAGCCCTTGTACTGAGGTCTGGGGCACAGCCCACGTGCTGAAAAACCTCGTTGACTCAGAGTTGCTGGCAGATTGACAGGCAGACTACTCAGGGAGCTGGCGGCTTGGGCAAAGAGCATCTAACTAGAAATTGCAATATGACATGTACAGAAATGAAATTTCTGCTGAAGTAAGGCTGCATTAAGCAACTATATCATTCATTCCATTTGCTGCATTAGGCCAATTGATGTCCCAGTGTATTTTGTCTGACCCTCTTCCCTTATCTGTGTGAATAAATAGTTAACAATGAAATGTTAATAGCATTTTTTTTTAATCATGAGCTTAACATACATTTCTAATTCTATCCTACTTTTATTTTCCTTTGCATAAACATTTGAATTAATTGTAATCATTAGAAACCCTACACTTTGGACTTGACTTTTGAGGAAAACTCTCCCATTAGGACAATGTTGTGCTGCTATATGTCCCAGTGACATTAGGGAACGTGTGCCAAAGGTCTGACAAAACATTAGCTTCTACATGTAAAATCTGTGAGTTTTCAGATGGTGGAAGCTGCTTAAGTAACTCTCATATCAAACTTCCAGAAGGTGTCACTGTGCACCTATGATTTGAATGTGGAGCCTCATCAGTTGAGGATTAATAACTAAGTGCCAAAGCGCTATTCCTATTAGGGGTCTTTTTCTCTGCCCACAGTGGAAAGCAAACAAACTACATTGGGGAACAAAAAATATTTTCCTCTCTTCATGATTAGGAAAGGAAAAAAAATAAATAAATAAGGTATCAACATCACTCAAGAGATTCATATCCAGCCATGACCTTCAGAAACATTCCCAATATTCTGTGTCATAAGTAAGCTAATTGTTATGCAGACTCCTTCCTACTCCTTCCTATTGACAAACAGTAAATAGAGTTAAATTATAGAAGAATCCAAAAGTGACATGACTGCAACTTTAAGGTCTGGAAAACTATAAAAGCACTTTGTAATTATATTCCAGAGCTGATTCAGAAAGGAAGATTGATAGATTAATTTAGAACCAATGCTCCTGAACAGCTTGGTTTTTCAGAGTAGTATCAAAGTGCATTTAGAAACCTGGTTGCACAAAGTGGCTGCGCAGTAGTTCTGTGCCTTGACAACATTCCCGAGGAAGACAATGGGACATGTGCTACTGACTTGTAATTAAATATTGGGCTTTAGAAAATCTGGAAGGATTTGAAGAATCATGTAGACCTCTGGCAGAAAATATCATTCAATTGCAGGATGTAGGTGAGAACGTGAAAAGACATAATGGCTAAAATACACCATAATTCTTTCGATAAAGAACAAAAGAAAAAAAAAAGAGGGCAATAAGAGACTGTAAAAGAGTATGAGGCTAAAAGGAGTTATATCACAAACTAGAATGTTCTCGGCTGGTAGACGCTGGCAGAAAGAGCAAATCCTGTGTTTGCTTCATTGCATACTAGTTTGAGGTGGTGGCTACTAGTGTTACTCCAGCATGATCTAGGTGTGCATGTCCCTGCTTGTTGCAGGATAGTTGAACTAGATTAACTTTAAAAGTCCCTTCCAACTCTAAGGATTCTATGATTCTGTGATTCTGCAATATTGAAAAAGATCTTCAAATGATGATTTCAGGAAGGGGAGCAGATCTGATAGGAACGATGGTGAGGAGCAGCCATGATTGTATTTGAGAAATGGGAACACTTTAGATGGTATTTGCCCCAGCGTACTAAATTATCAATGGCAGATCACAGAATCACAGAATCACAGATCACAGATAACAAGGACAGATTTGGAGAAACCAGGTTATCCCTGTTATGTAGATATCCCTATGGAATCAAGAAAGCCCTGTGGCTTCCTTGAAAAATCTCTTACTAACCTTTCTTAGAGAAGCCCTGAGAAAACTTACCCACATAAGCATACATGCCTAGATTACACAAACTGTGACTTTGGATAGCACAAATTACTGCCTAAATGTCATGATTTAGGCTTAGGGGCAGCCTCACAAATAGTGTCGGTTCCCAGGTCTTCTTTAGTGCCATAGATACTGTTATGGACACAGAGGATCCGTTCTGAGTTTTTGGGGAAGGTATGTGATTTTTCTCACGAAGCCACGTTTCTCCCATCTGATGCTGAGAGAGACAGGCACTCCCTTCTGCAGGCCGGTCCTTTTCCCCTGACCATCCCCAGGCTGCCTGCCACTTGCCCTGTAATCACAATCAAAAATACAATACCCTTTGCTGTGAATTCTAGAAGCATTTTAAGAGTGGGAGAACAGAACTGCAGGTGGGTAGAAACTGGGACAAACCCAGTTTTATATCTCCCCTTTATACATTGCTGTTCAAAGCAACTCATTAAGAGACCGGATTGGTGGGAGTTTCTCTGTGACACCGCTGTTTCTAAAGACCACCTCCTCCTCCTGGGCAGACAAAACGTCCCTGTCGTCTTCCTTTCTGCAGTTCATTTCAAACCTGTCCAAACACTGAAAAGATGAAGTGGCTCTAAAAGTGTCCTGTCTGCAACAGCCTGTACTTTCTTCTCTGATCCCTACCACCTTTACGTTATTTCTCCTAATGATTTGAAAAGGCTGGTAGAAATCCAGTGGATCTTGGCTTTTCTTTCTGTTTAAAGAGTGCCTCCTCACCACACAGTCTGATACTCGAGAAAGCACAGATTTCTATGAGTCTGAAACAATTTTGCAGTCTGAGAATGCCGCTCTTGATCAAGTAAATCATTCAAGCAAGATGCTGTTCTGTTACTTAAATGAAACATACGCATTCGTCTGCACAGGGCTTGTACCAACACAATGGGCAGTGCAGCAAGGGAGGCTGGTCTGCCATAAGAACAGCATTCATCCTTCAGAATCAGATATTTTAGTGAACAGCAAGTAATTCTGGTTTGAAGAAATGTCCTTGTCATTTAAGGCTCTGACTCAATTCATCAGTCCTTGACGGAGAACCAGCCTGCTATTCCATGCCAAACCATCCAGATGATCTGGATGAAAATGCAGAAACACTCCTTACTGCTCTTATTTAGCACCACTTGTGTGAATCTGAATACAAGTTCCAAGTACCAGAAGCTGCAGAGAGTGTGGGTGTCAGAGCTTATTTGTGATTCTCAGCTCCAGGATTGGCGAGGAGTCCCTGAAAGGATATTCCTTTCTCCAAAGATATTTCCAAGATTGCATTAAAACCAACAGTTTTGGTCATCAAATGAGAAGACTATGCTTTTTATTTCAAAATTAAGCACTGCAGTTCAAGAAATTGGATACTTTAAAATATTATAACCCTCTACTTTTCATAATATATGCTGATTGTTATTCAGTTAGAGAACAAAGACTTTATTTATCTCCAAGGCTGATCCATGGGTTTTGCTCGTTATCCTGATAACCCTCAAAGGAAACAGGTAAGTTGAAAGAATCAGTCAGAGATGTCTTTGCCCTTATTGAGCCCAAAGACCTCAAAATCAAAAAACCTCAAAACTGCCCAAATATTTCTTTGGAATCAGTGCTGGTTGCAGGGGTGGTCTATGGGAAATCACAACCAGTCAGTATGGAGGCACAGACCCACTGGGAGCCAGGCTTCACCACTGCACATGTTCACAGATCCTTTCAATTTCACACGTGGCAGCTTTCAGCACATCTTTTGGATGTGACTATTAGAAAAAAATAACATTCTGCCTGCCTCGGAGTTAAGTTGTTATGCTTGTGATGAAGCATACAGTTCCCTTTTTTGTATAACACAGTGCTCCTGTTCCCTGTGTGGACTCAGAGAGAAGTGTGATGGGCTCTTCCCTGCACATCATGGCTTGGCAGGGGAACCCTAGCAACCTGGAGCTGGGCTTTGAAATTAAGGTGTTTTTGGTAGGATTTAATCATTTCCTTTTATATCTTGCTTTTGGCTGGACAAAGGTGATTTATAAAGAGATGTAACTAAATATGAGCATAGAGCTGCCCTGCTTTTTCAGGAAAGGGGTTCAGAAAACATAGGACTGGGTAAGCTTTGAACAGATTGGAAGAAATATTTATCTGTCCCCGGAGTCTTTTAACTTCTTTTGTGGAAAGAATCTGCTGTGAAAAAGCACGTTTGTGATTCATAAATTTTGTGTCTTTGCCTCACTTGTGGCAAACATATCAGGCAGCGTGTGCTGTGTGCAGATGGGGAAAGAATAAACTCCTCTTTGTGCTCGCTACACGTACAGCAGCTAATAATGGATTTAAACTGCAGACAGGGATCTCTAGGTTAAAAATGGGCTTTTAATGGTAGAAGCATGAAGCAGTGGCAGGCTGCCTATACTGTAGGGTCTGTATTAGTGAGGTTTTAAAGAGCAGGTGAGAGAAACCTATATGAGGAAGAGCTTGAGGAGAGCTGATCCTAGCAGCAAGGGTCAAGTGATACTATCAAGCTCACAACCAGAACTGCCCTTGGCAGTACTGCACCTGTGCACTGGAAGGGTGTGTTAATTAAGGTGAATTGGCTGACACCTGTGACCCAGGTACAGTTTATTCTGGCATGTGGGGATTCCTCTGACACACAGAAATCACTGAGAACTCTGAACTCAAAAAACCCCGACCTACCACCATTCCTCTTTCTTATTCTGTGTCATTGAATCTTTATTTTCATTTTTAATTGGCAATCATTTATTTTCATCCATCTGGGTGTGGGAGACATACCATGGAATAAACATTAGTTCCTCCTACCTCACAGACACTGAATTACCTGCCTTTTTAAGAAGCTACTTCCAAGGTTTTCCAGAGAGAAAGAGCTGCTGTTCTTCCTCTGTATCCTTTAGCTAAACTGTTGATTCTTGATGGTAGAAGGAGACCCTAAGTTAGTATATTTTTAACTACAGGTTACCCATACCTTGAATTGATTGATTAACATTCAGCTGAGCAAGTAAGATATTAGTCAGTGTAATATTTTATTCTACTTAAAGAAGGTTGTCATGTATTAATGAAAACAACCTCTGTAATTCGGGCCAGTCTAGGATTGCTTTGCTGACAACATTCTAGAAGTATTGTAATAGTTTGGCTTTTGTGATCACTGAATTCTTCCTCTGACAGTAATATCCAACCAGCTCAGGCTTTGGCATTTTCCATTTTGAAGGTGCATAACTAAAAAAGGAATGTTAGTGTTATTTCACAGGTAAAATATGTAGATCACTAAATTGGAAAAACACACGATTGCTAATTAGAACAAATTATCTCTGAGGACTAGAAAATTTGCACATCATTAACATGCAAGCAGTCTACCCATTAATGTGTAATACATTATTATTTTGACAACTGTTACAAAAGAATGCCCTCTGATTTTTGTCAGCACAGCTATTGCTGGCTCACAGCGAGCACTGAACAATAGATATCTTTCTCTGAACAGTGTTTATGGATGAAAAAGAAAAATCTTTTATAAAGTAAAAAACAATGGTCGTGCCAGTTAGATTTAGTTTAAAAGGACCTTGTGAGGAGCTCTTTGTTTCACAAGCCCTGTAAGCTGAGTGTTTCAGAGTATACCATTTGTAGCACAGCTCCCAGAAGGATTTATCGGTCTGAGCCAGGCTTCCTCCCTGCACATGACCATCTAAGCAAGCCATCCTGAAAATCCCAAAGCACTGAGCAAGAAGTTGCTCTCTGGGAGCAGAGGGAACTCCCAAACACAGGAACAAGTGTTTGTGGGGCATCTTCCAAAGGAAGTTATGGGACTGATTTGACACTATACTTACATCACACTTCACCTGGGAGCCAGAGCTTCAGAGATCTCCTCAGCCCCTCCACAGACCTACACACAGTTGTTAGCATATCTACTGGCCATACAGGTAGAGCTCCTTTTTTTTCACTGTGAATTTCACTGTGAGTTGTGATCTCCCAGGCTGGTGGCCTAGCTGCAAGAGGTGGCCTACATCAGCCTCTGCTTCCAGAAGGGCCCTCTCTGATTTGGATGTGTCTAAATGTGGAGGGGAAGGGGATGACTTTCCACTCTGGCTGCAAGGGAATTCCTTATGGATTTTGGTTCAGGCTCACCGAGTACCTGTTAAGAAGGAAAAGTGAATCTCACATTTCTACTTGGTAAAGTCACATCAGAGAAAGGTTTTCAACTTGGACTGCCCATAATTTGGGCAACAGTACTGGGCTATCAAATGAGAAAGCACTCCTCTGTCCTGTGTCAGGCCTAATTTCAGGACAGTGTCTGAGTCTGTGATTCACAAATGAAAGGAGAGGCCCATCTCTAACATTATTTGGTGTTTCTGCAGATGGCCACCTCTCCAGTTGAGTGCTTCTTGAATCCTGTTCCTATATACCCAGTTCTGCTCATCCATTACTGAGATAGCTAGTCCCTAACTTGAAACTATGGGCATTAATGGACACCAGTGCACTGACATACAGCAGCATATCAGTCTTGTGCCTTTTGATTTCCAGTTATTAGTTGCAGTTCCCTCACTCAATACAGAAAGCTGTAGGAGCTTTACCTGACCTTCAAAGAAAAATGTCTTTGCCACAGTGAGTGCTAAGCTAGAAGAACTCCCACTTCAGATAAATGTGCTGAAAGACAGAACTCTCACCCTCCAAATGACTACTACAGTCTTTTTCACAGCATGAGCGACCCTAATAACTGCTATAGACTTAGGAGTGAGTAATTCTGAAATACTCCCAGAGTGCTTTTAGAAAGGGGCAATTAATGCAACAAGCTTTTCCTTGGAGGAATTCTCTTGAAAATGACAGAAAGCATGGTCAGTTTCTACCTGACTTCTTATAGGGTCAGGGGGCTAGGAGGGTCTTAATCTTTGTAACATCTGCTTAAGAGATGGACCCCAGTATTTTGATAGACAGTGCAGATCTCAGAAGGATTGATAGACTAAAAGTATGCAGAAGTAGCATTTCCTTATTAAAACCACATCAGGGACATAATGTTTATAAAGAATACATGTCAAGAAAACAAAATTAAACAGCACAGCAATGGCATATTATTTTACCTCATTATCTTATCTATTGCTAGTCAGCAAAATAGCCCTTTCCCCCCCTAAAAGAATAGCACATCCTCCAGTAAGTTGTCAGTAAGACTAGATAATCATAATTTGGTGGTGTCAGCACTCTGTAATACTCCTATTTCCCCCCCAGAAGTCTTACTCCATTTGAAGCAGTGCTGCTCATGAATAAAACAGAGCACCAAACATGTCTCAAATTTTACAGCTGCTATGTAAGAGCAACTGCTTTGGCAAAGATGAAGAGTGTTAGCTGCCAAGCGATTCAACCCACAGACATACAGTTAGCATCCCCTGCTCATCTCAAACATAAGAATTAAATAAAATGTGACTATTAAACTGTATTTCAGCCTATTTAACTAGGCAAAATGCCTGTTCAGAAGGACAGCAATAATTTCTTCTTGGTATAAATTACTCTTCAGCTTGCTTCTAACATCTTGTGATGCAGTCGCAAGCTTTATGACATACAAGTGCTACTGTGACTGTGAAAAACTGACTTCACCAAACAAGCAATATTGCAATGAAAATCAACTCAGCAGAGATTATATAGACTGAAGAAGGTGAGTCTATTTACTGATATTAGGGCTCATGCTACTCTTATGAAAGACATGACAATATCTGACTTCAGCAGGACTGTTAGCAGTAATTAATACGGCACTTATCACCTGGAGACACTAGAGTGTTTTGCAGAAGAGTGCAATCATTAAAATGGCATGCTGTCTTTCACAAATAGTAGTTTTTTTTATGATTTCTGACCTTTCTGAAGTTGTGAATGGATTCCTATTCCATCAAACAAATTATGATTCATAGCAGTTGCTGACTAATCTAGATGAGCTATGCATGCTCATGAGCAATTTCCACGTTACGTGCAGTTCATGGAATAATGTCTGATATCTCCAAACCCAACGGATGCTGCTCCAGTGTGCTTATGTCCTTTTCAGTTTCAGCCTCGTCTGGCACACAGCTCAGAATGGTGAGACTTGGGAAGCAGAAGGGCAAAACTACTGTAACCAAGATGCCACCTGGGTGCTCATAAGGCATCAGCCTACAGGTGGATTGGAGAGGCTTGAGTCGCTCTCTGCCTTTCCTTGGCACACACCTCATTTTACAGAATGTTTTTCTTCACCTTTATTCATCTCTCTGCTCCATGACTTGGGGAACAGCAGATAGAAAGATCTTACAGG
This sequence comes from Gallus gallus, assembly GCF_016699485.2. Lineage (NCBI taxonomy): Eukaryota > Metazoa > Chordata > Aves > Galliformes > Phasianidae > Gallus > Gallus gallus. The sequence goes on along the minus strand of NC_052533.1, from coordinate 110,003,755 downwards.
TAAGATAACCTCAGCAGAAGCTGGAAAAGATTTTGTTTGTCAGGGAGCTGCAAGAGCAAGAGCCTTGCTCCCTTGGAAAGTTTAGCTTGAAGCCAAGGAGATCCTGAAGCCAGCAGGACAAGCACCTCCCCTGCCACAGCCCATGCCACAGTACCTGGGCAAGGCAAACAGGACAGATATGGAGATGGTGTCCAGGTCCAACCAAGAATCCAGACCCATCATAATACCACAGCAGGATGGAATTCAGTGCTCAGTGTTAATACCAGGTCACTCAATCACCTGGCAAACCCAAACTGTCAGAGGACAATCAAGGTCAAACCAGGAAGTTAGCCCAGGGGTTATGGTCTCAACCAGCCAGCTCCATCACTACATTAAATGTGACTGAAGCTTTTCCAGAGACTAGTGCTCCTCCTACATGGCTCAAGCAAGAAATAAGCGCCCAGGGTTGATCTTAAATCAAGCAGCTGGGCCCATGGGTGTGGGTGGAAGCCCAAGGTGAGGCTGGTCAGGGACACTTAGGCTTATTAGTGCCCTCAGACAACTGTCGCTGCCATCCCATTTGCACTTCTCCAGTCACATGTTGTCCATAGGCATATCATTTTTGTAAAATCAATTGAATCTGTGGCCTATATGCTTAAAAATAGTAATTACTCTATGTAAGTGAAACAGATTCTACTCAGATGTAAGCTGGACACAAATGAAAATATGGCATCTCTGTTGCATTATCTTCTGAGGAAGTAATGGTACTGAGATGTGTTGAACAGGACTTTAGACAAACGTTACCATTAGGAAAATACTGTGACCTATTTGTACCCTCTCATGATATTCCCACTCAGTGTAGTGTTCCTAGGCTGCTGTTAAGGTACACTGGGGGCACATTAGAATGTGACCACGATAGCTTTGGGTAAAATAGCTCTTTGCACCTTTGTGCTGAGTCTGGTAAAACAGTTTATTTGCTTTTGTCTTTTAAAACTTTTACAAAACAAGATGTCAGCGTGTCAGAGGGAAAGGTATTTTCAACAGTGCAAATGAAGTTTACAAATAACTAACTGAATTAATTTAAATATCACGAAGAGAATTTAAAAGGACTCAACCCTGCTTACCATTTTTCAAAAACATTCATCTTGTAATTCAGTTTCTCTTTGAAAGCACTTTCAGGAATAAATAAGCCTAATTCAAGTGTTTTGTTAAAATATTCTTTTTTTAGCCCAATTTATTTAATGTTTCAACATTTTGCCACGTTGAATTAGAAGGCAAGTTGCTCTCAGAAGCAGCTACTGCTCACATTCAGAGGCATCACATTCAAAACCTCATCTAAGGCTGAAGGGAACATCAGAATTAATGAGTACTGTGGAATCAGTCTGATCAGAATCCCCGTCAGTCAAGCATATATACGAGTCTAATGACATAGTTTAGAAATACTTAACTAGATAGAATCTGAACTTTCTGCTGACTTCAATGTCACCGTGAATTTTAATATCGTCTTGTCTATTCTGGGAGTGTAAGTGATAAACTGGTCTTCAACTTTACAAATTTCATTTCCTAAGACCTGGGAAATCATGCCAACCATTTCTGCCTCGGTTCCCTACCAGTAAAAAAGTATTGCTTTCCTACATGAAGCAAGGCTTGCAATTTGTTTTATTTTGTCAGTCTTAGGGCTGTACACATTCCTAGACGGGTATGTTTTGTAATTTCTATCACTAACACAGCTCCTTTGGACACTTGGTAACTACTTGTAGCAGTGCTCAGGTTGCATATGGAGACTGAATCATTTGCTAGTATGATTTATGAAGTTGTGTAGGCATGTTCCCTCAACACATGCAGTCTCATACAAGACAGGTCAGAAATTTCACCACAGCTAAGCTCATGAAGCACTTCCCAGGCTGTCCCTGCTTCCAGAGATCAGAGCCATGCTGGTGGAGCTGCAGCATTTAGTAACATAAACACAAAGCAAAGTAAATGGGACAGGTAGTTCAGTGGGAGAAGGGAAGCTGGCGGCATCAGTGTTTAAAGAACTATGTACAAGTAAACAACCCTAAGCCTTGCAGTGTAATTTAAGTCCCTCTGTAAACTTCTTCACAGCTCAGTGAAATATGTTCTACTCTGTTAGGTCCCTGACTCCATCTTGTCCACTACGGCCTCAAAGATGCATCAACAAACTACAATTTCAGGTAAGAGACAAGCTGAAAGGAACAGTTCACCTAGAATGATTAATAGGGCAGCTAAACAAGACCTGACTGGGGACATAAGCTATGGAGTATGCAGGGTTCCAGAAGCAGTGACTACCTGTGTTAAGAAGTAGTTGGGCCTGTGACAGAACTCCCATTCCCTTCAAGAAAGGCAAGAAGTTGCCAGGCTAAATAGATAGATAACTAGGCGTAATGACATGAAATTTTAAAATTACTTTGTTGATGAGCAGGAACAGGTAACTGCCAGTGGCAAAGCTGGCTGAATATTTCCTTTTGGTAAAAGCACTATCACTTAGGAGTTCTGATGAGTGCATTCCTGTGTATAATTCAAGTTAAATGGCCTCCAGGAAACAGACGTGTGTTAGCTAAGGAGGTGGGATGGAGAAGCCACTTCTTTGCTCTAACTTGAAGGATCCTAGGGAATGGCTTCTTCTCCCTTCTTGCCTTTCACCAAAGAGATCTACTCCTGACTGGTTACCTTAGTTTCTCTCTACTCTGGTGCTAAATTAATCTGAGAAAAAAACCAACAAACTATGCTATTTCAAAAGTGCCTGAGTTTTCTGCTTTATTTCCTTCCCTACCATGAACCAGGGTGTATTACTTCTTTATCAAAGATAGTTTCTTACACCTGCTTCTCCTGCTCTGCTGAGTGCACAGGAGCATGCTATTCACCATAGACTGTTGGTTCAGCCCTCACACATCTTTCAGGCTTTTGACAAAATCTAGAGGATAGGTAACAGTTGTTTTTAATTAAGAAAATGTTTCATCTGTGTGGGTTCATTAGAGAGAGTTTTCTATAATATTAAAGTAGATTTTAGTACTAAACTATCTGATTTCTTTGAGATATCTTCTTTTGTTAACAATCATTAGAAAACATCTGAGGTAGCATCAGTAAAAATGCAGATCTCTTCAGCATCTAAATGCCATGAAACAGCATGTTTTCCCTCATCCTTTCACCACAGATAAGCCACACCAGGGATTAATCATTTTTATGAGTTAGATGGATGCATTTAATTTGTTTGAAAACAGACTTAAAGGGAAGGTGGATCACCATCTCCTTTGTTCTTGTGGTTATAACATGCAGAGGAACAGAGGGTAGAAGGTGGGACTCAGGAACAGAGGAAAGCTACTGATTTCTTGGTGACAAGTAGTCTACAGCTGTTATATATCACATTCACATTTTCTTTTAGCTTCTTTTCAGATAGAGCATTTACCCCATCATCCAGAACATTCAGAAACCCTGAATTCTATCTTTGAATTAGAATGGTGCCATTGCAAGGGACCTACAAAGATCATTGAGTCCAACTGCCTGACCACCTCAGGGCTAACAAAAAGTTAAAGCGTGTTTTTTGAAGGCATTGACCAAATACTTTCTCAACAGTGACAGGTATGGAGCACCAACCACCTCTCTAGGAAGCCTGTTGCAGTGTATGGCCACTCTGATAAAGAAATGTTTCCTAGTGCCCAGTCTGATTGTCCCCTGGTGCAGCTTTGTGCTCGCTAGGTGACCCAAGTGTCCTTGTCCTCTCCTCCCAGGACGTGCATTTTTACCACCTTTGTTTTCCTCCTCTGGATGCAACCTTTAAAAAGATCTTACCTTGAAAAGTTGCTGTACTGTTTTAATATCCTCTTCATTTTCATTTTCATTTTGCAGGGCATCCTTTGCTTGACAATTGTCTGCATGGTAGCTGTGAGTCCTGAAGTAGAGCAGAAGTTGCCTCCACATTGAGAAATAAAAGGCTCTTCTTGAATTCAATCTTGCAGTGACCTTTCTTGGAAAAGCACCGATTTTATTTAACGATGAAACAAAACCAAATCCCAGACATTGGGCTGAATGACAACAACATAGAGATGGCTTGTCCTTACACCAGCGGGCAAATGTCAGGGCCTTTCACAGCTTGCCAGCTCCTCCTGCGGTCCCCAACATTCTGGAGACAAACAGGATTATCTGCCCTCAGATATCTGCAATGCCTCATCCCCTGAGCACTGCACCAGCTTAGAGATTAGATTTACTGCTCTGTGGGCTTTAGCAAGTTGAAAGGGAGGAAGAATGGTGTGTAGTGGTTGAATATCTGTCAGAGAAATAGGCTGTAACAACCATGAAATGCATTCTATCACAAAGGAAGAAGCAATTCACCATGTAGCTGTACTCTGCAGACAGTAGCAAAAGGAGATGTCTGTCTTAGGTCAGTGGTACCTGCCAATCACATTTTTTCTAACCGACTGAACAGATGGCCTACTGGTAATCCTTCCAGCTCCAAGGAAAGCACCACATTAGAAACAACCCTGTCTGTGGATAGAGACGAACTAAATATAAAGACTAAGGCTCCAGGTAGATTATTAATAGTTTACTATCTTAGCTTTACAGAGGACTGCCAAGCCCTTGTCTCCTGTTTGTCAACATTCACTCAGGATTCATTTTTTGTCCTTTTTGAAAAACAAATGGGAGAAACACAAAGAATAGAAGGAACATTGAGCAATGCTGAACTTTTCATTCAATTATTAATTGCAATTGTTTAATTAATTGCAAATTAATAATTATTTGCAAGTATTAATTGCAATTGTTTACTGTTTATAGTTCTGTTTTAAAGAGAATTAAGGAAGTAATAGCATTCCCCATGTGTCAAAACCTTTAAAAAATTCTTATCATTCAGACAGCAGAAAGTCAAAATCGCACACGTTAGTGTGCACTGAAAATCATCAACTTTTTACTTTGTTCATTGCTTCCAAATACTTCCATTTTTAACAATTTTATATTTTAAGTTAGTATTCTTGTTGGCATTAGTATTAGCTGAAACTTCCAAATGAGAATTTACTATAAACAGGGACCAAGAGAGTTTCTAGTTTGAGTGTTGGATGGAATACTCCATCAATTCTGAAAGTTTACCATATCCATTTCAAATTGAAAAGATCATAGAACAGTTTTGGTGGGAGGGGACCCTAAAGACCATCTACTTCCAATCCCCTTGCCATGGGCAGGATGCTCAGGGCCCCATCCACCTTGGTCTTGAACACCTCTAGCAATGGGGAATCCACAACCTCTCTGGGTAGCCTGTGCCAGTGCCTCAACACTCTTTTGAGTAAAAAAATTCTTACCATCTAAGCCCTTGTTTAGTTTAAAGCCATTTCCCCTTGCCCTATCACTATCAGACCATGTAAAAAGTCAGTCCCCCTTCTGCTTATAAGCTCTCTTCAAGGCCACAATGGGGTCTCTCCAGTGTCTTCTCTTCTCCAAGCTAAACAAGCCCAACTCCCTCAACCTATCTTCATAGGAGAGGTGCTCCAGCCCTTTGATCATCTTCATGGCCTCCTCTGGATCTGCTTCAACAGCTCCACATCTTTCTGTACTGGAGGCTCCAGACTTGAACACAGTACTCCAGGTAGGACCTCATGATGGCAGATTAGAGGGGACAATCACCTCCCTCTCCCTGCTGGCCACCATCTTTTGAAGCAGCCCAGGATACAGTTGGCCTTCCAGGCTCCAAGAGCACACTGCTGGCTCACATCCAGCTTTTTGCACATCAGGACGTACATGTCCTTCTCTGCAGGTCTGTTCTGAAGGAGTTTTTTTCCCAGTCTGTACTCGTATTTGGGATTGCCTCGACCCAACTGCAATACCTTGCAGTGGCCTTGCTAAATCTCATTAATTTCTCATGTGCTCACTTTTTGAGAGTGTCCAAGTTCCTCTGAATGGCATCCCTCCCTTCTGTTCTGTCAACTGCATGACTCAGCTGGCTGTCATCAGCAAACTTGCTGAGGGTACTCTCAATCCCACTGTCCGTGTCACTGATAAAGATGTTGAAGAGCACCGGTCCCAAGATGGACCTCCTGAGGGACATTACTTGTGACTGGCCTCCATCCGCACGTAATTGACAACTCTCTGGCTACGATGATCCAACCAAATCTTTATCCACATAACAGTCCATTTCTCTCCAATTTAGAGATAAGGATATGGTATGGGATCATCTCAAAGGCTGTGCACAAGTACAGGTAGATGACATCAGTTACCTTTCTTCTGTCCATCGGTGCTGTTACTCTGTCACAGAAGGCTACCACATCAGTCAGGCATGATCTGCCCTTGGTGAAGCTGTGCTGGCTGTCTTGTATTATCTCTGCATCTTGCACATACCTTAACATCTATTCCAGGAGGATCTGCTCCATGATTTTCCTAGGCACAGACATGAGGCAACAATATTTTTCTGCAAAGACTAAAGTTTTGATAATTTAGCACTGTAGGTGTACTGTAAGTATAATGCTACCTGCCCTTATACTGCCTTTCGTAAGAAGAAATGCCTTGGTCGCACCTCTCTTTCTTTTCAGAGAAATCCAGTTAGTGCTGAGGAGAAAAATACAGAACAATGAGAGAATGCTGTTTCCAGCATTTGGCTTAACAAGCTGAATTGCACGAGAAATCATTGCACAGGAAGAAAGCTGTTGTATAAGCTTTGGTAGTAAGCCTGACTTTGGCAGAGTTACTGCTGAGATTTAGGTAAGCATTCTCATTCCTGTCCTCCATATAGAGTTAACATCAACAGCATCAGGTAGCTCAGCATTTCCTTCTTCCACCAAGAAGCTTTTTTTATTACTATTTTATCCCAGAGGTAGGCTTCATTTCACCTGCAGCACATTTCCAGAGAAGAGTGCTCCTTCCACATGTTCAAGTGCCACCCACTTGTTCAGAACTGCCATCAGCACAAAGCACATGAGACTGCAGCAGAGAGGCACGGTGACAGAAGAAGAGATACTGTAGGCTGTAAAGAGGTGCTGAAGAGTCTGAGATACTTCAGCTTTCAATACAGAATTGAATACTCATGGGACTGATAGACACTTCTCCCTGATCTCCAAATAATGCACCTTCTTTTTAAACCTCAGCTGCATTTATTACTCAAGGCTATAAATAGGCACCTTTGCTCTGACCTTTATGTTCCTCTTTCTGCACTGTACTTCACTTTCAATTTTTGGACAATATAGCATTGTACCAGTCTACCAGGGGAAAAATTGAAGATGTAGTCATTCCAATAAAATGTTAGTTTATTTTTATTTTGAAAACGCGGTTCCTACTAAGGATAAGATACCTGTCGTACCCTAAATGAGCATGCAGAATTTAATTTCAAAGAGATTGTGGAGCAATCAGAAGATTTCTTGGTAAGAAATTTGCTAATTATGGTGCATTAGCTTTATCAGATCCTTTAGGCCAGGATCTGATTAATTTTAAAGTAAATCAGACAAGTTCTATCCTAGAAGCCACACAATTCTGTATTGGTTACAGGAGGCATGGTTTACTCTTGTTTAAAAACAAATGTTCACAAAATAACCATCTCCCACAGTGTCACAGACACTGAAATGAAGATAAACTAAAAGTAGAAGACAAAGAGCCAAAGTAGTAAAGAAAAAGCTGTGGGCCAATCCTGCCATAATTACCCAGGAAAAGGCTTCAGTGAAACACTGCACATTGAAAACATTTTTGCGTCTATGAAGGGGAAGACCCCTCCGTGACAACTCTTCACTATTAGACAAGAGAGACAAGCATCTTGAGTCCCCCACCATCCCGCCTCACAGGTCCTCCCTGATGCATGCGGCATCTTACCGTAAGGCAAACACAAATTCTGCTGGGAGGAGTGGATTGAATAGGAAAACCATGAGAAGAACATAGGGACAAACCAGAATTGTAGAGTAAGTCAAGGTCACTTGAAAGTACAAATGTTACAGCATTTTCTGGAGACCAAACAGTGAATGTGAACACAGAGAGGCAGTGGGTGGCATGTTTCAGCCGTGATGACAGCAACATGAAAGACAAGCCACGTTCCAGACGGCCATGCAGATTTTTACAAGCTCAACATGCAGGCTCTTGTTCATTGCTGGTGGAAATGGTGGTGACTACATTGAAAAATAGTGTTTTGTAGCTGAGAATTTGCTCTATCAAATAATTACTGTGCTCTTTGTGTGTGTTGCAGTTTCCAGGGAAATAAATAGAAAGCATTACTTTCAGAGCCACCTAAATATATACTTATATATGTTTTAAAATTATAAACAATCAAATAAAAGTTGTAAAGTATATCATCTAAATATTATTTAAAATTTTAAAATAATTAGCTCTATTTATTCTATCCTGAAATTTATACAAGATGCCTTACAATTTCTTTAGTACATACACCTGTGGAAAAGAAGAACACATCATATCTTACGGAAGAGAACTAGCAAACCTATTCTTCAGGAATCAAGGCATAATGTACCAGATAATGTGCCAGAAGACATAGACACATTCTGATACCCTTCTTCTCTTCTTGCAGTAAAGACAAATTATTCTAAGTTCATTTCTTTTTTGAAACTTTTTCTTCAGCCATACAGTAGGGTACAGAAATGCTTTGGGGAAAGGAGTATTTTACATTTACGTGCTATTTGCTTTAGATTTGCTTTTGTACTTTCCATTCATGTGACCTTGGGGTAATTTCTTCATATCTCCCTGTGCCTCAGTTTGTATAGAAAACTAAGACTCTTCTTTTACATTAGTGTTCCTATAGACTTAGCTATTGATGCTTAAAATGCCTTCATGTTTCATACCTTAGAAAACTTAGATCTCCTCTAACATTTTCCTCTTCTAATCCATAAGTATATCTGAATCTTAGTTATTTCTTCTCTGCTGTTCCCTCTCTCCTCCTGTAGAATCCCCTTAACCAAAAATAACAGGCTTAATATACGGTCTACTGACCAAGTGCACCTGGCACTGAGATCTGTGATAGAAAAAGGATGTCCTCCAGTGCAGCCATGGATGGTTCATGCTCGAAGAACTCATGCTAAGAAGACAATGCCTGTGGCTCTCCTCCCTTTCTCATCATGTAATGCATGTACTGTTTTCCTTCCATTTGCCCTGGGGGGTAGGCTTTTAAGCCTTGGGAAAGTGGAAGCATGAGCATCCAGAAGACCTGGTCTGAAGCCCCGGATGACCTTAAGGTCAAATGAGGTGCTTCTTTTAGGAAAACATTGAGACTATCCCCTATGCTTTTCAAGTATATAAGTACCACTTCAAAAATGTACTCCTTTACAGTTCTTGCCAACCTTTATGCTTTGTCAAAAATATTTTGTGTATTAAAGAAGTGTACCCACTTCTCATTACCTTCTACTTCTGTTTTAGCTGGATGAGCTTTCCAAGCCACTTCTATACATGCTGGAAACTTGTACAGACATACAAGAGACAGCCAGGTGATGCAGTGAATGCTGAGAAGTTAAATGGCAGACATGTAAAACACTTCTGTAATTTGCAGAATACATGAGAGATGATGATACACCATTCTTTTTACAAGAAGGAAAAGAGAACAGAAAAATACCCTCATGATTCAACTGTTTGCAGTCTTACTGTGAGGATGACTCATCTGCATCCATTTTGGTAGTATTAAACTATTTAACATTTAAAATATATATATATGTATTCTCTTTGATCCAAACAATTGGTGACTTTTATTCCTGCATGGTCATACCTAATTCTTCTCTATGTGTTTCACGCATCAATAAGGTCACCTAAGTATAGCAGCATTAGATTTTAACAGATGTGGTAAAAATTAGTTAAGTGAGTTTAATTTTGCAGTACTAGAATCCTAAATGCTGGATGCTTATGAACAAGGTGGAACACAGAACTTTTTCAATCATAAGCCTTAGCAGCATCCAGTTCAGAGAATCAAGCAGCACAAATAAAGCACTATGGGGTGCTCTCCAAAGCTGATGCCATGGAGTGGAGTTTTACTGTTTGTTCAGATAGCATCTTGCTGTTTTTAAGGACCGTAGTAACTGAGAAATGCTTGAGACATGTTCCTGTAATTATCATAGAATGGTTTTATTTCTTAAAGCCCACTCTTGCAGTGCAGTGAAGTTCCTTTACACAAAATGCCTCGTTAGACTCATACCGGATGACATTTTCAGATGTGCCAAGGTGTTTGGCAGATGAGGGATGAATGCATGTAAATCTGTAGTAACCCAGTATCCTGGGGCAAGGTGGTACAAGGTTAAACTGTGTACTTGCCAAAGGAGTAGCACTATCATTTGAAAGGTTCACTGCTTTCACTGCCTACCTCCTTTCTCAAATATTTCTGAGCAGCAGACCCCAGCCAGATGCTTTTCGCGCTCTGTTGAAGGCCCTTCTGCATGGTGAAAACTGCTTGTTTATTTTTACCTTCTGCTGTATACACACCATTCAAGAGCTAGTAATCAATGCAGAAATCTTTCCTTTTAACACAGCAGAAAGGTTATTATTATTATTATTATTAACTTCCTTTCAAAATTACCTGGAAATCAGGAATCTCACTGAATGCCTCTTGGAAATCCAAACAGAGTGTATCAGCCAGATGGAATCCACTGTGACAACCTTCTCCAGGCTCACAATGAACTCCAACAGAAATGTGAGACCTGTCTGTCCTTTACAGAGCTGCTGTGACTTTTGGTTAATTATTTCCTTTTTCCCAAGTGTATAAAAATATATACATAAGGTCTATTACTTCACAAGTATATTGAAGAATATTCATTGTTGGTGTTCTCTAATAGGGTGCACTGTGTTCCATAATTTGACTCCTCTGATGGAGTCTATTAACTTGCCTGGTATAAATGTCATGTTTACTATTCGGTACTTCCTTAAAAATGCCCTGGGATTCCTATTACAAAATTAATGTAATTAATATTACAATCACTTCTCCTCTTTTTGCCTTTCCTTTTCTGCTAATTCAGTAGATGCATACTTCTGGCCACTATGACTCATTCCAAGGTTACAGAAAAGCTATAAGAAAATACTTCTTTACCGTAGCCTCTCAACAGCCAGTGAAATGACAATAAAGCAAGAATCTGCCACTTACGACAAAATTGACATGGCAAATAACATCCTTTCAAAGTTCTTTACTGTAGAAAATGACGGTGTGTCTGCAGTACAAAATGTTGACTGCAAACAGCAAACTTTCTTCTTTCAGCCAGACTGAGTGGATGGTGATAACTCTTGCAGATGGTGCAATTAGGAGAAAAATGGTCTGCTATGAAAAGGACCACTGACAACCTACATTCTAAATAAGAAATTACATTGGACACCAAATTGAAGCCATGAATTTATTCTTCTCACATGAACACTTTTCTGCAAAGCATTTGAAGCAATAATATTAGTAGGGACTAGAGCTGAGAATCACAGTCCCATGTATACGTGTACACAGTACTCAGAGTACTCAGTTACTGGTATTTGGGATAAAGCCAGAAGTGTGCTCAAGAGGAAGTGAGAAATCAGGGGTTTGGGCAGAACTATCATTGTAGTTGGTTGAGAAGGTTTCAAGAAAGAAAACCTGAAGTAGCTCCAGGTTAGATGAGGGCTGGGTGGTCATTTGTAGGATCACCCTATAGGCCTTTGATGCTTTCAGAGGATCAGAGAATATCTGGAGCTGGGAGGGATCCATGAGGATCCTTGAGTTCAACAGCTGGCTCCACACAGGACCACCCCAAATTCAAACCCTATGTCTGAGAGCATTATTCCAACACTCCTGGAACTCTTGTCAGCTTCCATCTGTGACCGCTGCCCTGGGCAGCCTGCTCCAAGCTCATCGTCCTCTGGTGCAGACCCTGTCCCTAACCCCCAGCTGCCCCTCCCCTGACACAGCTCCATGCCATTCCCTTGGGCCCTGTCGCCGCCACAGAGAGCAGAGCTCAGCGCTGCCCCTCCACACCCTGTGAGGAGCTGCAGCCGCCATGAGGCCTCCCCTCAGCTCCTCTGCTCTGGGCTGAGCAAACCCAGGGATCCCAACTGCCCCATGCAGACCTTGCCCTCCAGACCCTTCATTCTGCAAGTCCCATTCTGAAAGCCTCAAGCGTTGTTCTGATTGCCTTGTGAATCCTTTATACTTTGGTTTATAAAATGGATAGAATCCTATTTATCATTCTTGGTACAGTGACTGAAATGACTGTGGAAAAGGCCAATACATTTATTCCCGGTGCCTGATGTCAGAACCAAAGCATAAAGTAGCAGAGAGGAAGCAGGAAATGCAGGACGCCTTAGGGCAGAGATTACCAGCACTCATACAAGAGGAACTGGTCAAAGCAAGGCCTAACCCTGCCCCTCAGCCCTGCCTCCGCCAGAAGCAGACCCATCCCAACCCATCCAACTGCCTGTGGGGCGCCGTGCGCAAACCGAGCTGAGTTGGCCCTCGGCGGACGCCGTCGCCGTCAGCTGAGAGGCGTCACGTGGCGGCGGGTCCTTTGCGGAGCGGTGCTCCCCGGCGTTTCTCCAGTGGTCAGCGCTGCTGCCGGCCTGCCGGGGGTAAGTGGGCGCTGCTCGGGCCGTGCCTGTCACCGGGGTGCGTGTGCGGGGCTCCCGGGTGAGGGTTGCTAGGAAACGAATTGTTTTGCGGGGTTGTGAGCGCCCCGGTCCGCTCGGGGGGCGGCAGCGCCTTCTTGCTCTGCCCCACGGCCCCCCAGCCCGCCCCGAGCCCACTCGTGACAGCCCCGACCTTTTGGCGGCACGAAGAGTGGCTCTGGCGGGGCTTCGTAGTGCTGAGGCACCTCTGGTGGTCGCTGAGGGGCACAGTGAACGTTGCCGTCGCTGTGGGTGTCTGATCACAGAGGTAGTTTTAAAGGGAAATCAATTTCGTTGCTTTATTTCATTTTTTTTTTGCTCTTGTTAGCATCGTGTTTTCATTCAGTGATGCAAAGGTGCTGTGCCTGTTAAGGGTGGGGCAGAAGGTGCCAGTTTGTTCTTAATACTGTAACGGGAAATGTAAAGGCCCACAGACAGGTTGGGTGGGAGGCCCGATCCGGTTTGGGCTGCATCAGATTCCTGCTCCAACCGGGCCCTGAGCCTCTGCAAACACACTTCTTGTTTTGGCATCACAGTCAGCTGGACATTAAATCATAAGGGAAGGAGAAAGCAGAAGTGGTGAAGGTCACTATTTCAGCCTATGTAGGGTGGTTCTTACTTTATATAGGGCTTGTTTTTTTTCTGCAAGTGTAGCTAACGTGCTTGTCTACTATTTTGATTTAACTAGTCTAATAATTGCAAGTAGCCGAACAGTCCTAAGGTACAGTGGGGAGGCTGGTGTGTGTGTGCACTGTGTTGTCAGCCTTATCATCAGTCCTGATTTGCAGGTGGCTTCTGTTGTATGAAGGGCTACTTGAGCTGTGTAGAATAGATGGTTTCATTTGGTTGTTTGAGAATTAACAAGACTGGAAGTGATTTAATAATGATTGTATCCTCACAACCTTGTTTATGGTTAGAGTTCAGTGTATGTCATACCCCTGTTTGCTTCAGGGAAGGCATCATGGTAGGTGCTGTGCCAAACTTTGGTTTCTCAGAAAGTACTGAATATGATTTTAGGGAATGGGGCAATTGAAAACAGATTTTGTGTTGTTACTTTATTTTTTACTTGAAAGGATTAGACAGACACTCTGCTCTTTAATATTTTAACAAAAGGTCTCAAATGTAACTTTTATTTCTAGGTGCATTCTTAGTATCAATTAAGATGGATATCCGAGGTGCTGTAGATGCTGCTGTCCCAACAAACATCATTGCTGCCAAAGCTGCGGAAGTTCGGGCAAACAAAGTAAACTGGCAATCCTACCTCCAGTAAGCAAAGTCTTTTCACAAATCATTGATTGATTTATTACTTGTGTGTTAGACTTCTTGGGGTTTTGGGGTATGCTGAAACATTACGATGCGAGACAGTCTGTTATGGTGCCATTTGAAAAGTTGGAAAACAAGTGGAACAACTGGAAGAAGTCTAGGAAAGCAAGCAAGTAAATCAAGGAATAGTTGGAAGCAAATATTTCATTATGAGGAGAGCTGTGTTGCCATTTCACATTAGGTCAGAATTTACATTGGAAGTAATAGCAGTGGAAATAAGTAACAGCAGTGGAAACTGAGACACATAAAGAGGACAAAGGAATAAGGGGGTGGAAACAGATTTGTATGTGGGATACAGAATGAGGTAAAGAAATGGAATTTTGCTTGTTCTCTCATCTCTGTAGCCTGAAGGAAAATGCAGAATTCTTGTATCCCTGCATTATTCTTGACTATGAGGAATATTAGTGAAGTGTGAAGTAGTATCATCTCTTGAGTGTCCAGGTATGGTAGCAAATTACTTCAGTGTTAGCTGCTTTATAATTCAAGAGACAGAAATCTTGATGATTCCAGAGGTACAGACCATGCTGCTGATGCTTTCTGATTATTACTGCATCACTTCAGAAAAAGGCAGGTGTTTTTCCAGGATACTTGGAAAAATAAAATGTATGCTATACGTTAAAAAAAAAAAGCCATTGTAAAACTGTACATGTGCAAGCTGAGAAATGCTTGTGCAGTAGAAACTCGTGAATGACAGTTGACTCGAGTGCTGTGCTGGGTAGCCCAGTCTTGCCTGTTCTATTTGTGATTTTTTTTTCTTTTTTTTTTTTTTTTTCCCTCTTTATGGTAAACTGGATTAACGAACTGTTGTGGAAACTTTTTCTGGGTTATTTTTCAGATGGATTTGTTCCTGGTTTAGCTCATAGTGTGATATGACAGTGACTGTGCAGGCAAGAAAGCAAACTTGGTATTGTAACTTGAGAGTGGCAGCTGCCAAGCACTTGCTGACAAGTCAAAATGGCTTTTGCTGTTACTATCTATCTCACAGAAAATGTTCTCTGTGAAAGCCTGGCAACTGTTTTGTTCTTTTGGCTAATTTGCAGTTAGTCAGCATGATAGTGGGAATACAGTTGGTCACTGTTGATCCACTGACTGTGGGATAGTATTTTTCATGGAGTCTCTGGTGGCTCATGTTACTGAGCTGTTAAGATTGAGCTGTTGCTTTTGTCAGTATGGGAGATGGTTCTGTGTGGTATGGAGTTGCTTTTATTAATACATATAGTATTAATTGCTTGACTGTGTTTAATGTGGTCTACCGTTTATAATTTGCCTTTGTTCTTGGGATCCTCTTTTCTGTGATTATGTATAAAGACCGGGTGGTTTTGTTTATTTGTCAGCAATTTCCTGTATAACTTCTTTTGGCCAGTAGGTAGAGCTGATGGTTCTTTTTCAGATCCTAAATGTAGAATTTGATTTTGTTTTGCTAAGGACTCTACAAAAGAAGAATGTGCTAATTATTTCATTTCTGATGGACTGGGAGGGTAATCTACTGTGTCTGGCTGTCGTCTGGCTAGTGATTGTATTGTGACACTGCTCAGTGCTTGATGTCCTCTGTAAGTCAGTGAGGTTGTGTCTTGTTTATTACTGCTCTTAAATATAATCTTTGTGCTTTTATATTTACTGATAACAGCCTTGCTGGCGGACTAAGGTAGCCTCAAGGATAAGCATGAGTGACTCTAGAAGGACTGAAGAGCATTGTGAGGATAACTAGTTCTTTGGCTGAGGAGTTTCCTTATCGTTAGTTATTGAAAATGTTAGATAAAGTTTCGGAACTTCTAAAGAGGAAACAATTATTTCTGATTTTGAACATGTCCCTTCTACTTCAGCCAGGTTTGGGCATGATAGAGTCTTTGAGGCTGGCTGATGCTTTAAGGGATTTTTTGAGAAGTCAGATGTTGCAGCTGTATTGGCTGGTATTTCTAGAACAGGGCGCACTTTGACTGGAATCTGCTAGCTTCTGATGACCTGCTTGAAGCAGGTCAGAGTGATTTGTTCTGTCCTGTGGAGTAGAAGGAAGCTGGTGTGCTGATGGTTTTCAAGGACACTTTGCTTTGTTTGCTTCTGAGCTGCTGTTCTGATGGTCTGTGCAGTTAGTGGTTTAAGCATCTGTATAAATGTATTTTTCTGAAGCTAACACATCAACTTAAGTGTGGCCTGATTTGTGTTCCATGAAGTGTGGACAGCATTTATGTAGCTGGAAGTAAAGAACTTCACAAGGAATGTTTGTTTTTATTTTTATTTTTTTAAATCTGGCTGTGTCAGTTCCATAAGGATGATTTAAAGGCAGTACGACTCACAAAAGCAATGGAGTCTTGGTCATGAAGGAAGGGCTTCTGAAGTTCTTTTCTGCAGTGCAGAAAGTTCCTCAGTGCAGAAGTAACATGGCTTGCTAACAGCTAGGCTGCAGTAGTCTGACTTTTTTTGGAGTCAACTGAAGCTAAAGATTAACCAGCATGTTGTTCATTTCGTCTGAAGGTTATAACTGTAAACTAGATGTTGAATTGCGCTAACATAGCTGCTGATTTTTGATGTTTTCTGTGTATACTATTATCACACACGTAATATGTACAGTCATCATACCTAAATATTGTACCTATGTTTGCCACTGCTGACTTCTCCAAAATTAGGCAGTGAAATTTTTTCTTTTAATTTTATTGCTGAAACTCAGAAAACCAAGCTGGAATTAAACACAAATCGAACATCTTTGGGAGAAGAAATAAACAAACCTTGGAACAATTGAAGATGAATTATGTTGGAAACTAAATGTGGTTGAGGGCAATTAGCTCTGTGCCTTTTGATTTTTGAAACTCTGAGGAGGTTAGAGACGTTGATGCTATTGTCCGATTGAAAATACGGTATGCCACTGTTGTGTACTGTGTTGTTGCTTTCAGCATTTGCCTCAGGGTATCGCTGTCTTTATAGAGTACCTTGTATTGAAGGAAATGTGGTTTTGTTTGTTAAAGGTAGTAAATGATTTATTGGAGAAGTGAGCTCTTAGGAAATTGCATCTTGCTGCACTGTAGGTTTTCTACGTCTCTATATTAGTTGTCCAACAATTGAATCCGGTGAATGCTCTTCTGGTGCATGTAAAGTAATGTAGATAACCGGATGAGAGATCATGCCTTAACATCGTGGTAGGTAGTACTGAAAGTGAGCCACGCATGTATAGCAGATCATAGAATCATAGAATCACTCAGGTTGGAAAGGACCTCAAAGATCATCAAGTCCAACCGCAGCCTAACCGTAGTACCCTAACTCTAACAGCCCTCCACTAAATCATATCTCTGAGCACCACATCCAGACAGCTCTTAAACACATCCAGGGACGGTGACTCAACCACCTCCCTGGGGAGCCTATTCCAGTGCTTAACAACCCTTTCTGTAAAGAAGTGTTTCCTAACGTCCAACCTGAATTTGCCTTGGTGCAAGACGTACAAGAGTCCTACATCATTCAAAGAAAGAAGGAAGAAAAACTGCTGGAGAGAATCTGTAATAATTAGGGGGAAAAAAATCATAAGTTTGTGAATCATCTTAACAGACCAAGAGGTTTTAAAAGCAGTGGTCTTGGAAATAGTGCTTCTCTCTTTTACACATCACCATGTCTACTTCCCCCCAACCTTGCAGTCTAACATGAGAAGAAAGCAAAAATTTGAAAGCTGTCTTCCTTGAAGTTTGGCAGAACACCTATGAACAACAACACTCCTCTCAGGCTAAGGCTTTTTCAGTCATTAAAGCTAAAAAAGGAGGATTCAACACGAGTTATCTCTGAAGCCCTTCCTAAGTGGCAATATTCTTACAAACAAATAGCTCATCTGGTTACTTTATATCACTGTTATCTAGGTGTCCCTAGATTGGCCAGCATTGATTGAAGCATTTGTGGCTGCTAGTTTGTGGTAGTTATGGCCAGTATTTAGGGCAAGGGATTGGTCCTTCTTTTTCAACTGCTCCAACTATTTTTAATAGGAGAGAAAAGAAGTAACTTAATCTAAAAGGCAGAATGTTCATCACTGCAATTATTTTTTTCTCTATAATTACTTCAATTTTAGTAGAAACTACTGTGAGTCTTCCACCTAGTGAGTCTTAATTGCCTTTGCTCAGTGTAAATTATAATATTCCTCAAAAAAAAAAAAAAAGCAATGAAATACAAGAATAGCAGGTGATGTACTGAGCTGCTTATGTTCTTTGCTTGAAAATTAAGTAGGTAGAAGGTGTTTTTGTAATGAGGCTATCCTCATTAAAGGAAAAATAAAATTGAGAACATGGTGTAGGTCTTATTTATGTTTCTGTAGTTTGTAAATTCAGGTGAAACAAAAAAAAAAAGTGAAAATTTTCTGTGAGTTTACCAAGATTTTAATGGAATATTTAGTTGAGGAACGTCTGGAAACCAACCTTAAATATGGAAAAGATGAATTAGAAGAATCTATGCTGTGTGGCTTTGAAAAGTGGAAGAAGCAGCTGAGTCAGTGGAAATGTGAAGAAGAGATGAATCCTGGAAATACTGGAACAAAGCAATGTCTAATAATTAACATACCCTCTGATTTTTATGCAGATGATGGTAATGTGTACAATTTTCTTCTTTCCTGAATCAGTCCTATTATTAACTAGTAAAGCTAGTCACCTACTACTCCTCAATTTAAAAAATAAATAAGTAATAATAAGAAAAAATCCAAGACTACTTGGTTTAAAATCAAACTTCTTACCTGAAGAGTACCAGTCTGTACTGTTCTGTTTGGTGTGGTGGTAAGTTTTGGATTGTAGCTAACAACAAAAGGCACAATATTCTGCCAGCTCTACCACTGAGTCAACAGTTTACTGGGACAGCATTGATGATGGCACTAACTCCTTGAATGCTAACTTATTTGTTATTATTTGTTTTGGTTAAAGAAAAGATCAGATGGATCAGTTAGCCTATAGTAGCCCCACAGCAGTTGACTATTTCAAGCCCTCTAACTATGTGTTTGAATGAGCTTGAATGAGATAAACTTTTAAATAGCTGTGAAAAGCTGTAATGTCTTGATTCCTACTGTATTTTTAAATTTTTATAAACAAACTTCTCTCTACATCTTAAAGTTCTTTTCAGTGCTTAGGGCAAACTTAAAATAGCAATTCATTTCATTTTTTAGCACTTATTTCAGCTTGGGCTGCTGTTATTCATATTTTGTATTATAATTTTGGCTTAATGTGTATTTCAGTTCTTTTAACTATTTTCGGTGACCATTGCATTCCTCCTCTGAAAACTTCTAAATGATTTAGAGAATGCTATTGAACAGGGCCAATGCACAGGAAAGGATTTGGAGAGAGTGTTCATTGTATGTGATACTAGTTGCAGAAAGGACCCCTTTATTTTCTGCTGTGGAATGTAGGATTGGTAAAGCGGTACTGTTGAGATATCAAGTTGAAAGAAGGATGTTTTGAAATAATCTGCTTATGTGATACTAATGGTTCTGTGTTTTGGTTTTCAGAGGGCAGATGATCTCTGGTGAAGACTGTGAGTTTATTCAAAGATTTGAACAGAAAAGAAATCCAGAAGAGAAACAGGAGCTGTTGCAAACAGAAGGCAATCAAGTAACTTTCCTTTCTTTTAATAATACCTTTTTAGGGGAAGAGGATGGAAGGAGACTTTAAAGTAAAGTTGACAACGCAGTTAAGACATTATGTTATGGAAGAAGTACAAAACCTGTATAAAAAGATACTTTTTTTTTTTTTGCTGGATGTACACTCAGCATTCATTTAACCACCTGGTATATTATTATTAAATAGGCAGGCAGGAGAGAGGGTGAAAACTGGGAGACGTACTGAAGACATACAGCTTTCTGTTTTTGTTTTTTTTTTTTTCTACCTTAATTTTAGACTATCCTGTGTGGTTATTTTTCCCCAAATTGTAGTGTTTGACAACTATGTAATAGGTAATAATTTGCATAGTGACAGAGGCATATATTGTGAATGTCATATGCCACGCTAATTACAATGCAGCTGTTCGAAGTTCTGTGTTCCATGTGACAGAAAATTTTCTTGTAATGTAATGCCAAATGGTATCTCTATTGCAATTAAGATGTTGAGATGCTCAATGCCCATGTAAGACTTTACAGGATCTCATTAATTCACAATTTTACGTTATCAAAAGGAATGATGATGATTACTAACATTAATGTCTCTTATTTTCTAGTGTGCTAAAACATTTATAAACTTGATGACTCATATCTCCAAGGAACAGACAGTTCAGTACATCCTGACTATGGTTGATGATATGCTACAAGTAGGTCAATAACCTGTCTTATTTTTAAGTCTTTAAATGAATGTTAGAATGCTTACTGAAGTATCCTTCAAGCTTACATAGGTTTCATATTCTATGAAACTTGAAGGTTCTGTCTTCAGAAAGAAGTTAAATGTCAGAGCTAAAGTTGCATGGGTAATTTAGTCTTGCATATACGTGTTCATATTCTAAAAATAAATATGCCTATATGTTTATCTGTCAGTTCTCAATCCTATTTGATGCAAAACGTGGATATTCAGGAACAATTTGTGACCTCAGCCATTTCCTAGTGAGTAGATAGGATATGACAACTAACATGAAGTTGTTGAAGCTTTTCCTATGAAAGTATCATTTTGGCCACCCGTTGCAAGAAGGCATAGTTCTTGCAGCTTTGGATTACCAACATATGCTATACACTAGGACAATATGTTCTGAAATTTTGCATAGTTAGAACTGGAGACTTATTTTTTTGACTGAGAACACATTGAAGTTGTTGTGCTTTCCTCCTTTAAATCCTATCTCTTTCATAGCTGTTGTAAAATGAACTCATTTTTGATGATTTTAGCTGGACTTCATGTAGCACAGGTGTGAATGTTAAGTGATTTATGTGATCAAACGCGTTTTTTATTACACTGGTCATCACGAAGCTGGAGCTGTTCATTAGTACGCTATTCCTGAGACCTTAGAGTTGTCATTTTCTTTTTCATTCCATTGTTTGAACAGCAGACAGTAAGATATTTTTGTGTGGCTTTTGATACATGCCTGATAGAATACTAAACACTTGGATAATAAGACTTAGATCATGTATGCATTCAGATCATCTTGTGCTGAATGCATGGCACTTCAGTAAGTGGGCTTGCCTAGCTAATTTTTGGTCCGTAGTGTTGTTACTAGGGTAACCGTGGAGGAAAGACCTTCAGTTAGTGGGGTTTGATAAATTTCATGGAGTAGTGGAGACTGAGATATTGTACTCATGCAAGTTGTCTTCTTATAGTGTTTTGAGCAGGTTTATCTTCCTTGATAGAGTTTTATACTTGTTTGTAGTACCTTGACTTCAAAGAGGAAGCATCTCTTTAGAATAACAGCATATTATCCACAAGCTAGAAAGCTTGTGGAAATGCTGAGGAAGAACAGGAATTCAAATATGGCATTTTCTTAAAGAATGTGTTTAAAACAACTGGGAATTATAGCTCCCCTTTCTCCTTTAGATTTTCACGTCTTCTCTGATCTTCTTCAAGGTCATAGGTGCTTTGCACAACTGTTAATAGACAAAATGCTAGAAGCAGCTATGTACGATGCCCTATTTCAGGTACTTGTGATATCTTGTGGTTTAGCCTAGAAGATCTCCAGAGCAGATTTGTAGTGTTTATGTCTTCTTGGTGCTCAGGTTGCCTGAGGTGACAGCTGAACCAGGTTTTGTATGGAAGTAACAACATGTGGAAAACTTTGTATAGACTTCATTGAAGAGGAGTGGTGTTCCTCTATGAAAATAGCAGTGTTTTAACTAGTCTCTCACTCTCTTATTCTGGTATATTTTTTACTGAATCAAGTATTGGAGCACTGAGAAACAACTAGGGTTTCCAAGTTCAATTCTACCCTTCCTATATCTCTAACTTGGTTACTGCTGAAATTGATTGTATCTGCAAGTATCTATTGAACTGAAAATTTTCCAGGGGCTGGTAATGTATACTAGCTTATCAATGTAATGAGGAGCAAAAATATTTGTCTTATGTTGAATGTTTTTGCAGGTCTCTCATTTTTATTTTTTTTCCCGACTCTCTTAATTTCTACAGGAAAATCATCAGCGTGTTTCTATCTTCTTTGATTATGCTAAACGTGGTAAAAACACTGCATGGTCCTACTTTCTGCCGATGTTGAATCGACAGGATCTTTTCACTGTTCATATGGTAAGCTTTCAATAAATCTTGGTAGCTGGCATAGTAAAATGCTGTTTTTGATTTTCTTTTGGAGATTTTGGTGTCTGAAACTTAATCGGCTGCTTAGACTGCAGTTTTCCTCTTGCAGTCTAATTGTCATTCTTGGTATAAGCTGCACTTGACTACTGTTTAGAAGGAAAGGCTGTATTGTTTGTTGACATTGTCTTTTTCTGAGAGACTAGAGCAGGTTTTCAGTACTCAGAAAAGAAAGGGCTTTAGAGTTAGGCACAGTAAGACAACCTTGGTGACAACTGTCAGTTAATGGTTGTCATGCTTTATGAATATTAGAATTCAAGGTCTAATCCAGTGGTGGGAAATATCTTTATCTCACTGCAGATTATTATAGCAAATTACAATAATGCTGCTTGAAGTCTGCTTACAACGGCTTGAAAACGTACTGGTGAAGAAATGGTGGTTTTACTGTTGTGGTGGGTTTACCCTAACTGGCAGGAAGACCCCTACTCAGTCGCTTGTCCAGTCTTGCCCAATGCGATGGGGAGGTATCAGAAGGGTGGAAGTGAGAAAAATGGTAATTTGTGATAACGACAGTTCAGTAGATGAAGGGGAGAGGTAGGAAGGGAGGCAAAACAAGAACAAAACAACAAATTATGGATACAAGGATCTCAGAAACACGGCAAACTGGAGATCTAGTATTGCGTGTTTCAGAACAGAAGGGTTTTTCAAGTTACTTGACTGTGTTCAGAAGTGGATTTGACATATTTGAGGACAGACATCATTGTACTCTCATCTGTACTCCCTCCAGCAAGCAGTGATAGTGCTGTATGTATCTGTATACAGTACAGTGCAAAGGTGAACGAAATGGTCTTTCCACTGCATCACGGAGCTGCATGCAGGCAAACTGACCCTTGCCTCAGTAACTTCTTATTTAGACTGCTTCTTTATATGCAAATATTCCATGATCACTGTGATCTTTGAAATAGGCTCAAATATTTCTGCAGTGTAGAGTTAGTTTGAAATTATTTGGAAAGGCTGGTATAGGTGTGCAGTCTTTTGGTTCATTGTATGTGTTCTTGCACCACAGGCTTCATGAAAACTCTGAGCCTTGCAACATTTTTGCCTCAACTTCATTATTAATCTTTGTTTCCTTTTGGTTTTCTGCTCTTCTTTTTCTGGGCTGGAATTTTCTTCCATCTTGAAAATGACTTGCTTCAGCTTAAGGGGAAAAAAAAAAAACCAACACAACTTGAATAGCTTGCAGCTATTAAGCAATTATGGCATACACCAGTGCAGAAATAAGCACACTCATGTATGTTTTAGACCATTAAGTGTCATAGGGCTGATGGATTTCTGACTGATGTTAGCCTGTTGATAAACCCATTCTTCTTTGTAGCTTTTTGTGAGCTTTATCAGCTACAGCTATCTGATAACATTCTGAGAATATACCACTTACTAGGGAGCAGATGCAAAATAAAGCAGAGGAACCCAAGTTACCTGGAATAGAGGTCCTCTTACATAGGAAACAGGGAGTTTTCTCTAGGGGGTCATCTTTTTGTTTAAACTTGATTTCCAGATGCCCTCTAACGTTAAATCCTGAAACTGTTGTGTCTGAAAATCTTTTTCTTGTGTTCTCTTTCAGGCAGCAAGAATTATTGCCAAACTGGCTGCCTGGGGGAGAGAACTTATGGAAGGCAGTGACTTGAATTACTATTTCAACTGGATTAAAACTCAGCTCAGTTCACAGGTAAAAATCTACTTCTGCTTACATGTTAGAATGACTTTGGAAACACCAGTTCTTGAAATTTCAACTTAAAATTCTGAATTAAAAATAAACTTTTTTATCTGATTGGTTGATGTTCATTCTCTTCTGGACACTAAGAAGAAAGCATGAGACTTTTTTTCCTTTGTCTGTTGGTGTGGTTTTGCTTCTCATAGCTTATTACTAGGATGAAAAATCCCATGGCAGCAGGAAGTGAACGTGGAAATGGTTTTCCAGCTTACTATGCTAAATATTTTAAAATTTTTAAAATTTTTATTTTCCACTTGTAGCTGAATAAATTCTGATTTATTTGGACAGTATTTGTATGACATTAGCTTAATGTGAGCTGCTGGCTTGTCCTTCAAGTATGAATCTTTCTCATTTGAATTCATTTTTTGAATTTATTTACCCTGTTCTTCACCTTATCAAAACCTAATGGTTTGTCATTCTCTAAGGTAGTTTTGTAACAGAAGTGGATTACAGAGAATAGAAAAACATAATTCAGTATACTTATTAAATGTATTTTTCAAATTGTATCATAAAATCATAGAATCAGCAAGGTTGGAAAAGACCCACAGGGTCACCCAGTCCAACCATCCACCCATCACCAACAGTTCTCGCTAAACCATATCTCTCAGTGCAACATCCAAACGTTCCTTGAACACTGCCAGGGTTGGTGACTCCACCACCTCCCTGGGCAGCCCATTCCAGTGCCTGACCACTTTTTGAGAAGTAATATTTCCTAATGTCCAGCCTGAACCTCCCCTGGCGCAGCTTGAAGCCATTCCCTCTAGTCCTGTCACTAATTACACGAGAGAAGAGGCCGACCCCCATCTCACTACAACCTCCCTCCCTTCAGGTAGTAATAGAGAGCAATAAGGTCTCCCCTGAGCCTCCTCTTCTCCAGACTGAACAATCCCAGCTCCTTCAGCCGCTCCTCATAAGGCCTGTGCTCCAGACCCCTCACCAGCTTTGTTGCCCTTCTCTGAACAGGGCCTCAATGTCTTTCTTACAGTGAGGAGCCCAAAACTGGACACAGTACTTGGGGTGCAGCCTCACCAGTGCTGAGTACAGGGGGAGATGTAGATTTATTAAGAGTTCTAATTTTTTTTTTTACCTTAAAGAAAAATCCTTTTTTTTTTTCAGTTGGAATTTCTTCTAGAAAGATTTGAGGAAACAGCTTTTAAATTCTAGAATAAGGATGGAAAAATGGTTTTTAGTTTAAGTGTGGATTTACTCAGTACAAGTCATGATGGGGTGTTTGTGAAATAACTACATTATACTACTGTAGTATATTAAGCAGAAGAAGTATCTAATATTCTTAGCTTTTAGAAGGATGGGAGAATCAAAACAGTGTTGGGAACAACTCTTCTGTAAGGATGAAGGACAGCTCTTATTTTCAACTTCTGTATTTTTTTGCTAGAAGCTACGTGGTACAGGGGGTTCTGTGGAAGCAGGAGCAGTCTCCACAAGTGATGTGAGTATTTATTTAAGATTTGTTAATTTGGTATTTAGGCAAACGATATCTGCTCCTCAGATTAAGGTGCAGAAGTGTTCTGGGGTCAACAATAGAAAATGGAGTTGGAACTGTATTACAGAATGCCAGGTGATGGCGCCAAGGAATAAAATTATTTTGGAAAACGTTTTCATAGAAAATACTGGCAGTGGAAGTGTATATTTTACAATTTGGATTGGGTTGTTAAAAACTGCGGATGTATCTAACATCCTCATTGTGAAGAAGGGATGGGCAATTAATTTAACGTTTGCACAATGCTGTTTAGCACTGAACTGTCTCGATAGTAGAAGACAAAGTATGAAGCTTATGACTCTTATAATGTGCAGAACTTGAAAAGGCATATTGGATATTATAGCAACATTGTCCCTCAAATCTCTGTAGCATGAAATTACAAAGAGTGCTTTCGGAGCTATAATGCTGTTCATATTTGAATAGCCTGAATTCAGGGGAGGGTAGATAATCATTTTCTCAAAAGTATTCATTTATACTGAATTGCAACGTAGCTATAATGAGTGTTGGGCTTAGAGATAAACTTTGGCAGTATAGCAAATGCAAGTGATCGTAACACTTGATTTTTGACTTTGTTGTGACACAGACAGTTTATTGTGGCTCTTGAATGTGAAGTAGAATTCAGTGTGGTTTTTTTCCCCTCTTGCAACCTGAAAGTGTTCATAGTCTTTCAGAAGACTTAAATATGAACTTGGAATTTGTTTCTTTTAGAAAAGTAGTTATAGCTTTGAAGTGTTAGCCTCCTATAGAGAAAAGCCTTTTAAATTACCACCTGACCAGAATTTAAAATAGTAAAGATGAAAGGCTGGTATATATCACCATGGATGGGGGGGGAAATTACAGCCTGAGCATGGAAGTTGAAGTATGTCAGTGTTTGTGTGTAGCTCCATGTCCCATACTGCTAGGCTTTGTTAGGTTTTGTCATATGGCTATATGACAGTAAATAGTTCTATTGCATACCGTACCATTCATTATAGAGCTGTAAACTATTCCCTTGGCTAGGGATCTGTATTGATTGTGCTCTACTGCTGAATAAATGTACCACTGTAAGGTCTCAAAGCAGCAGAACCCTAGGTTAATTAAGTTGAGCAAGTTTGCTGTTGACATCATTACAGTGTTTCTGATTTGAGATGTAGATTGTGCAAGATTTTCAAGCAGGTTCTAATTTATTGTAAAGTAAATTAGGGATGCAGTTGTAACATTTTAGATAGGGAATGCTGTCTGGGATTTGTTGTGAAATTTCAATTATAACAGTGTTAGAAGAGAATGCTTTAATGATAAGCACCTTAAAAAGCTTGGTAATACGTACGTTAGTAATGCAGATAAATTAATAGATTGTTTCAGGTGGACAGAATATTTCTGTGTTTATAGTTGCTTTATTTACATGAGTGAATACCTACCTATCCAGTGAA
Source organism: Gallus gallus (assembly GCF_016699485.2). Classification (NCBI taxonomy): domain Eukaryota; kingdom Metazoa; phylum Chordata; class Aves; order Galliformes; family Phasianidae; genus Gallus; species Gallus gallus. Next base: position 109,977,091 of record NC_052533.1, on the reverse strand, counting down.
ACAAATGTTTTGAATCTAGATGTCCAAACTTAGTTTTTACACAAAGATCTTGATAGAGATGAATTCATTCTGAGATACTCACCAGATGTTAAGTTCTCTTTATTGTTTCTTATCTTTTCATATGGGATTGCCTAGTTTTTTTTTTTTCTCCAATAAACATTGGAGAGGTTTGACCTTCTACTGTCTAACTGATCTACTGTGAGACTTTGAAGACCCTTAGTAAAGAAGAGGGCTTATAGGAAAAAATATTTTATTTGTAGCATGTCTGAGTATTAGTGAAGATAATACCAGAAACTGAGAGTAGAGAGAATAAAATGCCAATTCTGCAATACCTTGGGAGTCACTTTTATGGTGACCAAAACCCATTTCTGAACTTCATTTGATCTTATGTTGCTGCACAATAAATGCATGCTTTTAGTGATGAAAATCTGTTTAAACATTCAGTCTGTGATAGTTTGTATAGGAACTGTGTTGAAAGTAGAGTTCAGTGATGCATCTCACAACATTTTCCTGATGGGAAAGATTTAGTCTTGTTCTTCTTTTCTTAGCACAGTATAATGTGCTAAGATTTTAATGAAAAGAGAAAGAAATTAAAGTGTAAGGCTAAAGTTTGACGATGATTTTGCATATTCTTCTTCCTAATGGTATTTTTCTGTATAAATATACATCTCATTATGATGAGTGTGGTTAGGAATTGGATGTGAGAAGAAATCAACCTGGATTCCTTTGGCTACTGAGACCTCCAGCACATTTAACCAGGCTTGATTAAAAAGTTTGTTGTATTTTCCAAAGTTTACTCAATAGAGTAGCAATTGATTCTGCAGATCAAATGGCTTTGGTGCTATAATCAAACAGAACACAGCGTACATGCTAAAAGAATGCATGTTCAGATGGGCTATTAAAATCTCCTTCTGTAATGATAAAATGGTATTGCTTGCATAACACTTCTTTCCTGCTCAAAACCCTTTTCTGTTTGTATTTTGCTTCTCAACTTTTGTCTTCATTTTATTTTATTTTTTAAATAGAAGCTTGTAAAATATTGTAAGACAGCTCACTCTTAACTCTGAAATGTTGCTGAAGAAAAGTGCATTGATGTATGCTAGCAGGGCCTAGTTTGGAAAACTAAGCTTTAACAATTAGCCTCGCCTGTAAGAAGTGATGTGTTCTTCTTTTCCCCTAGAGTTCCCAGTACGTACAGTGTGTTGCTGGATGCCTGCAGCTGATGCTTAGAGTCAATGAATATCGCTTTGCCTGGGTAGAAGCAGATGGGGTAAACTGGTGAGCATTTTTTTCACTATATATGGATATACTTGACCTTACGATAGTATATTCTCCAGTGACCTATTTTGGAATGGAGCTCTCATACAAAAGACAGCTTCTCTGTTTGAGTACAAAATCTATTTGAAAATGAACGTTCATTCTTCTGTTTGACAGTAATGAAACTTGCAGATATAGGTACCACTGTGAGTCCTTGGTACTATTTTAATTTTCATGAAGAACTGTTCAGGTAAGTACCTAAAGCAGATTATAGCTGTTTGCCTTCAGTTTTGGTTCTTTTTTTTTTTTTTTACTTGATAGAACAGGGACTGAAGAAATGAATTTCTTCTCATTTTTGCTGTTCATTTTAGAGTCACTTGGTCTCAAAATATTAGTGAAAGGAGAAAAGTAATTAACATGGCTTCAGCTAGATCTTTTAATACAAACTGACTGGGCATCAGTCAGAGGATTGTGAGCAATTGCGTTGTGCACCACATGCTTTGTATCTATCTTTATCTATTATGATTATTTTCCCTTTGCTTTCTGTGCTACTTAACTGTCTTTATGCCAGCCAATGAGTTTTACTTTTTCCAATCCTCTCCCCCATCCCACTGGTGGGGGAGTGAGTGAACGACTGCCTGCTGGGTTAAACCACAACAACTTGTAAACTGCTTGTTCTATAAGCTCAGCTGAACAAAGTTTCTGCAGAACGTTTTTCTTTCAAGTCCTGTGATACTTTTTCTTCTCCAGTTGTACTCTGTATATGTATCCCATCTCATACATGCTATACCTGTAGAATATCTCCTGAAAACTCACACGTTAACTAGTGACTACTTAAGCTCATTTCAGATGCTCATATGAAGAAATACAATTATGGGAACAAATTGAATCTGTTTAGATTTTGTTCTGCCTTTATATTCCTCTTTGTTAACTCTGGAAAAAGCAGCTCTGTTTCTCCTAGAGTCACAAATGAATGCTCTAAACTTGCTACTGGTAAAAGAATTGCAGTGAACTTAAGACGAATACAGTTCCACAGTAGTTCACGTTGGAAAAGTTTCTTTAGGGCAGAGGAGGAAATATATTTTCAAAAGATGGATTTCTGAACAAGCTGCTTCTACGATGGTAAATACTGCTGCAGGATGCTGTAAACTGTTGTTTACTCAGCTCTTTTCAAAAAGTTCTGTAAAAGGTTACGTATCTCTGGGTATGAAAGCGCAATGTATGCAATAATTAAAGATCAAATGTGCTTAATCATTATTTAAAGATCAAATATATGCTGTTAATTTTTCAGTATCATGGGTGTCTTGAGCAACAAATGCGGCTTCCAGCTTCAGTACCAGATGATTTTCTGTGTGTGGCTGCTAGCATTTAGCCCTCAAATGTGTGAATATCTGCGTCGGTATAATATTGTTCCAGTGCTGTCAGATATTCTTCAGGAATCAGTCAAAGAGAAAGTAACTAGAATCATCCTTGCAGCATTTCGGGTGAGTGTTGGATTACAATTGCACTGTACTCATTTCTCAATTGATTATATCTCAGATGCTGCTGATGCACAGCTGTTTCTGTTAGGCATTATCAGGTGTCTTGGACTGAATGCTTAATTATCTTTTTATGTGAGCTGAACTTTGCTTCAGGTAGTAGATATGCTACCTGAAGTAGATTATAGGTAATACATGTTTACTATTCAATGTTGTCTTAAAATAAGGTTGACAAAAATTCTATTAGTGTAGGCATCTAATAATTCTAATTCTATTAGTTTGCCATCTTCAGTTCAAGGTTTTATCTATTAGTGCTAGTCTAAAAGTCTGGAGTTTACTAACCATACATTTTGCCCTATGGATCAATTAGAATTAAATGTAATGAAAATATTGAAAATAAAACTTGATTTGAAATATTATTTTAACCAGGTGTCTCTTTGGCTGGCTAACTGACTTGAATTTTATCTACATGTCCAAAAATGTTTTTGTGGTCATTCTGTTAATGTGGATGAGGATATCTGTGTAAGAGTGCTTAGTTGTCTGTGCACTACCTGAAGTTCTTAGATCTTATTGAAGTTAATCTGGAGTAACTAAGCATTGAGGCTTTATGTTTTCATTGTGAGAATACAAGTTTGTGTTATAGCTGCTAACTGCATGTACACATGGTCTTACGTACATGCTTCTCAAGTGTCTTGTATATGATAATGGACTACTTATAAAAACTTAGAATCCTTGTGTCCTGAGTAGGAGATGTAGATCTTGGATACTGTTTATTTCTCTGGATGCTAGGTGTGTTCTAGTAGTAGGTGTTGAAAATAAATTTGCATGGAGAGAGATCAATCCTTCCTTCCTTACTTGCTATGCAACAGTAACTAGTTGTGTGAAGGTGCTTAATCCTATGACTTAAATGGTCTCGGTAATCAAAAGCATCTGCCACTTTGAAAAACTTCTGAATAAGGTAGATGATAGAAAACATGCTATTTATCCTATAAAAAGAGGTCAGCGGTGTAAGGTATACAGTAGGAATATTCTTGCTGTATGCACCTCTGTACATGTTTTAATATGCTTTAGGGTCATAAAATCACAGAATGGCCTGGGCTGAAAAGGACCTCAAAGATCATCTAGTTTCAATCCTCCTGCTGTAGGCAGGGTTGCCAACCACTAGACCAGGCTGCCTAGAGTCACATCTAGCCTGGCTTTGAATGCCTCCAGGGATGGGGCATCCACAACCTCCTTGGGCAACCTATTCGAGTGTGTCACCACCCTCTGCATGAAAAACTTCTTCCTAATATCCAACCCAAACCTCCCCTGTCTCAGTTTAAAACTATTCCCCCTTGTCCTATCACTGTCAACCCTTGTAAAAAGTCATACCCCCTCCTGTTTATATGCTCCCTTCAAGTACTGGAAGGCTACAATGAGGTCCCCCTGGAGCCTTCTCTTCTCCAAGATAAACAAGCCCAGTTCCCTCAACCTTTCCTCATAGGAGAGGTGCTCCAGCCCTGTGATCATCTCAGTGGCCCTCCTCTGGACCTGCTCCAAGAGCTCCACGTCGTTCTTGTACTGGGGGCCCCAGTCCTGGACACAGTACTCCAGATGGGGCCTCACAAGAGCTGAGCTGGGGACAATCACCTCCCTCTCCCTGCTGCCACCCCTTTTTTAATGCAGCCTGGAACACAGTTGGCCTTCTGGGCTGCAGGCGCACACTGCTGGCTCATGTCCAGCTTCTCATCTACCAGGATTCCCAAGTCCTCTGAAGGGCTGCTCTCTAGGAGTTCTTCCCTCAGTCTCTATAAATACCCAGGATTGCCCTGGCTCAAGTGCAACACCCTACACTTGGCATTGTTGAATCTCGTTAGGCCCACATGGGCCCACTTCTCAGCCTGTCCAGGTCTCTCTGGATGGTTTCGCTTCTCTCCACTGTACTGACTGCACCACACAGCTAGGTGTTTGCAAACTTGCTGAGGGTTCACTGTATTCTGTTGTCTATGTCACTGATAAAGATGTTGAAGAACTCTGGTCCCAAGACCAAGCCCTGGAGGACACCGCTTGTGACTGGCCTCCACCCTGACAGAGAACCATTGATCACAACCCTTTGGCTGCGTCCAGCCAGACAATTCCTAATCCACTGAACACTCCATCCACACTTCTCCAATTTAGAGAGAAGGCTGCGGTGAGGGACCATGTCAGGGGCCTTGCCGAAGTCCAGGTAGATGACATCCACCGCCCTTCTCCCATCCACCAAAGCCATCACTCCATCGTAGAAGGCCACCAGATTGGTCAGGCAAGATCTGCCCTTGGTGAAGCCATGCTGGCTGTCTCAGATCACCTCTTTGTCTTGTATGTGCTTCAACAGGGTAGCCAGGAGATCTGCTCTATGATCTTCCCAGGCATGGAGATGAGGCTCTCTGGCCTGTAGTTCTCCGGTCATCCTTTCTCCTTCACTGCTTAGTCATTCCAAATTAACTTAAATTTCACTATGAAAAGCTTGTAAACCTCTCTTTGGTATGACTTATGTAATAGTATTTTGAGTAGCTTTCTGTGTATGTCTGTCTCACATATATAACTAGGAGTTTTTTGGAAACTCTTTCCTACCTGTTCCTCGAACTTCTTAGGTTCTGTGATCTTTTAACATCTGTGATCTGTTCTTTTGTCAGCACTTACAACTCTAAGTAGGTAATTCAGCTTTTCTTTCTGTAAATTATCTTCTCTTACTGAAATAGAAATGCATTTTTTTCCACATTAATGGCTGCATAGAATTAACTTTAAAAGCTGTAATTTGACTTAAAATTAAGTGGGAATTTTTTTAACATCCATTTGCAGTGTTCTGTCTTACTTAGTAATAATGTAAGTATAGAGGTTCAGTGACATGAACAGGAGTGCAGTCCAATTCCTTCTGTGTGATTGCGTGACTTATTTATATGACTGCATGTTCTTAAGGATCTATTTTTTTTCTATGAACTTCATGTTGTACCAGAAAGTGTAGGTGGCTAGCTCAGAACAATATAATCTGAAGCTGATTGGCTAGAAATGGGATGAATAAATAACACTGGAACTTGACTATTACATTCTGTGTTTGTAGTTCTAGCAATAAGCCTATCTTTGTATAAAACTAGCTAGTTGGAATGTTCCCAAATTCAAAATAAGCTGATCTAAACTAGATACTAGCTCTTGAGTTAGATGGCTACAGTTTTTTGAGGGCTTTCTTGCTTTATACTGTTGCTATGCGAAAAACTAAGATGATAATCCCAGATGAAAGTAGTTGTTTACGGCAGAGGCTCCAGGATTTAGGATATTTCGTTGTGTCCTTTTCCTTTTTCTTTGAATGGTTTTCTGTTTAGTCCTGTTTGACATAGAAAATGATCAAAGTAGGTAAATTAATGCTTCTCTATATTTAAGGTAGCATGCCATCTAGGAGGACAGTGGTTGAAGTGACCCAAGCTTGAATGCAGTGTTGTTTGTGCTGTTCAGCATGCATGTTTGCAAGCAAGAGCCCTGATTTTATTTTTATTTATTTATTTTTACATTCCTCTTGATTTGCAATAGTAACAAATATGAATACTCTTACATAGTATGGTTGGTCCTAGGCAGCTTGCACTGCTAAATATAGATGTAGAGCAGCTACTATTTGGTAGTTGTACTTCTTTGGAGACAGTATTTCAGAAAGTGCTCAATTCTGCCCAATAGTCACTTATTAAAATATGCCAATAAGAATTTCTTAGTGATATTAGTCTTCCAGAATAGTCTGTTCTTTAAAACAAAAATAAAAATCAACCTTTTATTTCTCTAGAATTTGCTGGAGAAATCTACTGAGAGAGAAACTCGCCAAGAGTATGCTCTTGCCATGATTCAGTGTAAAGTTTTAAAGCAGCTAGAGAATTTGGATCAGCAGAAATATGACGATGAAGACATAAGTGAAGATATCAAGTTTCTACTGGACAAGCTTGGTGAGAGCGTGCAGGACCTTAGGTACGTTTTGAAGTGTAAACATTTTCAGAAGCCCAGTCCAGCAAATGTTGGTTTAAAAACCTTTATTTTCTGTTTTTTAAAGCTGTATAATATATGTAATTACAGCTCTTAAATGATGGCTGATAAGGTGTGTACAGAGATTCTGGTTATATAAGTTTCCTATTCAAGTATTTATTGGCTCAACACAAAATCTTCACTTCTGGATATGTAATCTTCGTAACTAATAAACTTTGCAGAAGCAGCTTAGTAGGAGTTTATAGGAGTTCCCAGTTTTGCTAAAGACTGCTTAATTAGTGTTTGCTATCCACGTTAACTCAAGATTTTGATAGCGCTGATGTAGTTCTTGTTCCTTTGTATAAATTGAACTGTACTGTAGTTTATATCAAAAGTTCTATTGTATGAAAGGCAAAGACAGGGATCCTTCACTGGGGAAATTAAATGTAGAATCCATGCAAAACAGCTAGAAAATTCCCAAAAAACAGTTGTGTGTGGGATTTTTTTTCCCCCCTCTTCAGGAATCCTGCTTGAGATGGGTGGAGGGGTACGTGTGAAGACAATTTTCTCTTACATATCATGCCTTTTTCTTTTCTTTTTTTTCTTTTTTTTTTTTCAGCAGTGCCGAACTGTGAGGCAGGGAGCAGTTCTAATGCTCTGCACAGAGCAGTCTTTAGACATGTCAAATGTGTTATAACAAATTGTGCTCCAACTTTCAGGAGGCAGGCTTTGGCATGCAATTCAGACTCCATGGAAGCATAGCCAATATTTCATTCAGGTCTTTTGTGCTGCAGCTCCTTCGATGAGTACAGTTCTGAGCTCAAGTCAGGAAGGCTGGAATGGAGTCCTGTACATAAGTCTGAGAAATTCTGGCGGGAGAATGCTGTAAGATTAAATGAGAAGAATTATGAACTACTCAAGTAAGTTTTCAATTCTTGAATCATGTAATCCTTTAATTCAAAAGTTAAATGAATTTGTATCCCATTTATTTCAACACGAGTGTCTAGAATGAGAGCAAGTAAGGGCATCCTGCTGTTGTTGGAATGGATGGTCGTTCTTGGTCTTTTTCTTACATATATTGTATGGTACTTTTAAAAACTTGTTTTCAAATGCTGAATTGTTCATGTGTTTTTACTGGTTAAAATGTTTTGATAATAGTTAAGCTAGAAATATTTTCTCTTAAATGTAAATGCATACAATTGAGTCTTGTAATACTTCCATTTGGAAAGCAGCTATATACCTTAATTTTCTGTTGTGTGTTATCACTGGTTTGAGTGAACATTTCTCTTGAATAAGTAGGTGTTCAATGCTGTCGTACTGTTTCAAGGAAAATTAAACTTACTGTATGATATACTAGATTAGTGGGCATAGTGCTTAATGGGTTGATGGTTGGACAAGATGATCTTAGTGGTCTTTTCCAATCTTAATGATTCTACGTTTACATTCCACTTTATTTTGTCTTTAGTCGGTCTTATAGAAAATTGTTAGATTAAGCTCACTCTTAAGCTAATCTTTCCTATTGGAGTCAAGTTCTTGTTTGCTGACTTCTGGAAGCATGCACTCAAAAGATGTCAGGTTTTAAACTGCTATGGAAGCTCCTGGTTATCTAATTGCGTTCTCATTAACTGATAATGTGTTTTTCTTTCTATCTGATATTTACTTGTAAGTTTAGGACCTAGCCTACACTTCACTTGATCTCCTGCTTTCTGTTATGTTGGAAGGTGTGATGAGCAAGCTGAGTCTGATCTTTAGGTGTGCTTCAGTCTGATAAGCTCCTCTCTGGTGCTAGCTCCTCTCCTAGGTGCTTAGTATTACGGACAAAAAAATATAGATGCTGCTAGCTGCAACGTAAAGATGATGTTGAAACTAATTTCCTGTAGCGACTGCAGTATTTTGCTGTGTTTATCTCTCCAGGTTTTGGGACAGATGGGCAAATGTTTTGTGCTTGTATTACCACAAGGACTGTGATATACAGCAGTTCCTAAAAATCAGACCAAAAAATAACTTCAACAAACAGCAACACCCCACAAAGCGCGTGGCAAAGATATTCTCGTACCTAAGAATTTCTCACATGTTTGACAAATAACCCTTTCTTCACTTCAAGCTTCATTGTTCTATTTTCCTGTATCTGCCATTCTGCTTGTCTTATAGCTCTAATATACTTTAATTACTGTTGAACATACTGTTCTTTCTGCCTTCCATCATGATTGACTTCTTATGCAAGTGATGCTTGGACTTTTTTTTCCTAACAATTTTGTGTAACAATTTTGTCAACAAAATAGCTGATCTATGAGAAGGGAATTGATTACAAAGTATTATTTTTATCTTCACAGTCTTTAACAGACCAGAACTATTTTTTAGACCGCAACAGTTCACTAAGTAATGAATGTTCTTGAGATAAATTTGTTGATCTTGAACTGTGAGTTCACAGCTGTATAGACTGCACAACTTTAATTTTTAAATGCCATTGCATGACAGTATTTTGTGTAAATTTCTGTGCTGAGCTGAAGAAGGCTGCTGCTGTAAGTTGAAGGGAGGAACAGAGGTGGGGAAATGCTGACGATAGCATTCTTGATGCAGCCTCTTGCTTTGTCATTAGCAGTGGAGTCTTGTAGGTTCCTAAATCCATAGTGTGGGATCCTGAGTGCAGGAGCTGGGGAACAACATGCAAGTGTGCCTGGAGTCTACTGAGTAACAGCAGCAGCAGTGGCTGCCTTGTGTGCTTTGTTTTTGAGTGCTACGTCTGTCCTAGTCTATCCAGTTAATACATACAGCTTACCTGGAACTCTAAACTGATGGCCTTGAAGGCAGCACACACGAATATAGAGGCATTTGTAAATATTGCTATAGGTGTTTGTAGGTGTGACTTACTAGAGAGAATTTAGTGAATGCTTTTAGTACTCTTGCTAATGAAGGCAGGGTTGTCTTTGTTTTAAATGCAGCTGTATACTTGGGGAAAAAAAAATTGCTCTTTGTGTGAGTTTTAGAATGTCATTTGTGTGGTTGCAAACTTAGTTCTAAGCTGATAACATAACAAAAATAAAAACCAAGGAAAGCTATACAAACACACAAAGTAAAAACGACAAAAACCTAGGACTTCTTTGTTTCTTCTCCTTTCCTAGAATCCTGACAAAACTTCTGGAGGTTTCTGATGACCCACAAGTGCTTGCTGTAGCTGCTCATGATGTGGGAGAATATGTGCGGCACTATCCCCGTGGGAAACGGTAAGAAAAATGCTGGTATGCATTGGTGTATTTGGCAGTGTGTTTCTTGACACTGGGCCATGGTATATACTTGACTGCATTTATTTTTCTCTTATATTAAGGTATGCTATTTAGGGATCACAAGTGTTGGTTAAAGGTAATTTACTGGGAAAGTGTTGCAGATTGGAAAATTCAAGTGAGATCTCTGCTTCAATATATTCTAGTGTCCCTTAATAATTGAAAGGAACTTATGTTTAAAGCAGCCGTAAATAACTTTTTCAGTCTAAAGCTGAGACATGCATAGGAATAAATTAAAATGGCTAGTAATAGTTTAGTCACTGTATCATTTTTGCCATTTATAACTATTTAACTTAAAGTACTGATAGGCTATTTCAGTGATGATTATTTGTTTAAAACTGCTGAGGCTTTTGTCACAGTTTATATTGTAATTTCAATAGTGTTAGTACAGATTCAGTTATCACTCTTTAATGTTTTCTTTTTGCTACTCAAATACAAATTTTAATTGAAGATGGAATGTACTGTAAACATATCAAAATATACAGACATGACTATTTTCCTTTGTTTTATGTTAAAAACTCCAAGCAAATAAGTTACTATCTGAATAATTGTATCTCTAAAGAAAAGATACTACTGAAGCAGAAAGGGGCCTTTTGGTTTTGTAGGAATCATGCTTGTCAGTCAGTCACTCAAACGGACATGTGACAATTTTTGCAGCAAAGAAGCAGTTTGTTTCTGGTTTCTGTATAGAGTTTAACTGGAGGGTTGGATGTGACTTTCTAGGCTAGCTAGAAATGTCATGAATATTTCTTTTGTGTACTGCTGGACATGATTCTACCAATGTAAAGATAGCAGACCGTAACTTTGTTTGCTAGAAAGACTTGCTCACTTTAGAAAGACTCCTAGGCCTCATAAATCTTGTAAGCAATTTGAACTGAAGGTATTTTCAGATTATTGGAGCAAATTAACTGTCTCTTACAGGTCTACTAAGAAAGATCAGAGGTGTTCAGTATACTGCTTGTACTTAGCAGTGCTATATATTTTCCAAATAACTTCTGTGTCTTCCAAAGAGATTTATGATGAGTAGTATTTCAAGTGGAGGCAATATATCTTCTCATGTGGAAACTCATGCTGCTGCCTTCAAGGAAGCAAAGCTGAAGGATTAAGAGAGAATACTTCTGCTTCAGGCTGCCCTTTGAAGCAGTTTTATCAGATGGATACTGTAATCCTTAAACAACTTGCCCATATACACTCAAGTGTGGCATTATGATTGGTCTAGTATGGCTGTGCAATTGCTGGACTGAAGCTATGAGGTCAAATGAATGGTCAAACAGAACCTGTATCCAAGGCAATCAGCTCCACTTCAGGTGTGTTCTGCAGTGGATTGGGAGGCCATGGTGTGGAAGGGGGAGTCCTGAAATCAAGGAAACCCCAGGACAAAGAGACAACTGTCAGGAGCCCACAGTCCTTGTGACAGTCTATGAGGAGGTGGAGGTGGAGGTAGGAGCAGTGGCATAACACCCCCTGCCATACACACATATGTAGGAAGTGTCAGTGACGAGGATGAGCAAACGGGGCATGGCACATCACTAGGGTGGTATTCTCCTGGTTGGTGACTAGGACCTGGGCAGAAGGAGGAATGGACCAGTTGAATGAATGGCTGTGTGAATGGTGTTGCACTCAGGGTTTTGGTACTATGGTCTTGGCTGCATCTTTGACAGACATGTTGACATTGGATGAAACACAACTGACCAGGAGGGACAAGAATGTTCTGGGCAGCAAGCTGTCTGAACTGATTAGTTGAGCTATTAAGCTAGATTTGATGGGGTAAGGAAACGTACTTCTGAGTGACAGAGTAGAGCCAGGGAATGCTGACACTTAAGAAAGCAGCAGGAGAAATCTTAGTATTGTTTCCAGGGGCATCTGAGAGGGCTCCTCCAAGAAGGTAACATAGCTGTTAGCTCAGCTTAAGTGCCTCTACACCAATGCATGTACTGTGGGAAATAAGTGTGAGGAGTTGGAAACTGTGGTACAACAAGAAAACTAAGACTAATTGCTGTCACAGAAACATAGTGGGATGAATTACACAACTGGAATAACGCAATTGAGGGCTACAAGAAATTATTTACTCAGAGGGTGGCAAGGCACTGGAACAGGTTGCCCAGAGAAGTTGTGGATGCCTCATCCTTAGTGGTGTTCAAGGCCAAGTTGGATGGAGTCCTGGGCAGCCTGATCTGGTTGTGGTAACCATGACGCACGCAGCCCTGACTTATCTCTTTTTCTGTTCCGAAGGACAAACTGAAATTCCTCAATATATTTCTTTTAACGAAATTCATTGTAATCTGGTTTATTCTGAAGTATGACTTAAGAAATTATAGGACTAAAGGATTAAAAAACTTAATGGCTGTGTGTCTGTTCTCACAAGTCCATTTCTTAACATAATGGCTTTTCATTTGCAGCTATTTACTGCTCCCATGCTTGACTGGTGTTTCACACTTTTTTTTCACTTGTATGTTTCGCTCTGAAAAGGGGTGGTATTCATTGGTTTAGAAGAAGAAGAGTTCAAATGTATTTCAGATGTTTTTTCTCTAAGTGTTCCTCATCTCTTAAATGGATAATCCTTAAGCCTTTGAAGGCTTCAGGAGTTAATTAAAACCTGAAATTTCATGATTTTACCTTCTGCATATAGCACAGACTCAGAGTTCAAGTTCTCTCTAACCTTCCACTTCATATGATGAAATAAAAAAAAAAAACCTGTCTTCTCAAGGCAATAATGAGTTATTTAGCAAGTTGGGTAAAGTAAATGACCCTTTCTGTGAAAAGGGTCATTGCTTGATGGTTAAAAATTAGGGAAGTAGGTAGTGGATAGCAAACTTTCTTCTGATGTTGTGAATTCTTAAATAAATTAAAAAGTGACTTTTTACTAATGCAAATTTCTCATACTACCTACTGAACATGTCAAATAAGAAGTATGTGTGTATGGGAACTGTAGAGTCACAGCCTGAACCACTGATTGATCATGTGGGGAAAGGACCTGGTCAGCCCTGGGAGCACAGGTGAAGGCAATTCACCTGTGTAACTGGAAGGGGTGGAACCTGGCTGCACCTCTCTTAGACCTCATTTAAGGGCTGACTGCCACTGGGGAAGGATCTTGTTCTGGAGATCCCTCCTTGGTGAAGCTTTCCTCCATGAACCTGGAATCTTTTGAGACAGGTGAGCAGTCTTCTTCCCGTCCTTTATAGCACCTTTCTATTGTGCTGGTCCTATTGTAATCACACCCTTGCTGTGATGCCTTTCCCATTGTATTGATTTGCCTGATTGCTACAGTGTTTTAGGAAATACTTTAATAAAATACCTATGACAGCTGATTAAATTTGGATGCCTTGAATATCAAATAGTTGGATAGGATAGTTACCCTCAAGCTGAAGTAATGTGAGAGAAAATTTACTTTTTTTTCTCTTTCAGAGTGATTGAACAACTTGGTGGTAAACAGCTAGTAATGAACCATATGCATCATGAAGACCAACAAGTTCGTTATAATGCACTGCTGGCTGTGCAGAAGCTGATGGTTCACAACTGGTATGTAAAGCTTCTTTTAACAATAAGAAACATTGGGCTAGAAAGGGATACCAATTTTTTAGTATGCTTGTATGGAACAGGAATCAAGTTTTCATGTGGTAAAGCTGTGCTCCTTAAATGGTAGAGTAATATGTTCTTCACTGAGAGTGTGGTTGGACAGTGGAACAGTCTTTCCAAGGAGGATGCAGCCCCAGGCTGCCTGAGTTTAGGAAGTTTGAGATAATGCTCTTTGACATAGGACAACCCAAAAATCTGCATCCTATGTGGAGTTAAAGAAAGGACTTTGTGGGTTCATTCCAGCTCAGAGTATTCTGTGGTTCTATGATGCTAATGTTCAAGATTGTAGCTACATTGTCTATGCTTTTATGGCACTTGAATTGAGTAGCTTGACCTTATGGAACTAAAGTAATTCAGTAATGCACTTGAACTGTTTAATACTTAATATGAGCTGCAATTCAAGCTTGCAAAACCGTGAAGTCATGAAAGTGGTAACAATATGTATAAACATCCTAACAAAGTTATTAGTCTTGGCTGAATGAAGTGGTAGATCTGAGGTAGTTACGAGTTGGTATTTCAAATACTATAGTAGCAGTTGTTTTGCAAACTGTATGTCTCACTGGTCTCTTGCACTATTCATTGCTCTAATCTTTTCAACCACACTATACTAGTATTTTCCTGTTTCCAATTTGAGGAGTGTTCTTTAAATGTTTCTTGAGTCTTCTGGAGCAGCAAAAACTTGTGGGTTGCTTGATTAGATGAAGTTGAAAATCACACACTTGTTTCTCATTCATCTTTTGCCCAGAATGGCATATGAAATGCGGCTTTTCCTTGCATTGCTTTGAATAGTTCTCTAATACAGCTCCAAAAATTTTGAACTCAAGAAGGTTTGCCAAGCATGTTCTAGCAAATTCTTTAAGCGATCTATTCTCTGTAGAAAACGGGCTACAAAGATGACAAAAGCCTCCTGATTCCCCTACGCCGTGCCCCTCTTTTTTCCCGCCGTGCCCCTCTTTTTTCCCGCCGTGCCCCTCTTTTTTCCCGCCGTGCCCCTCTTTTTTCCCGCCGTGCCCCTCTTTTTTCCCGCCGTGCCCCTCTTTTTTCCCGCCGTGCCCCTCTTTTTTCCCGCCGTGCCCCTCTTTTTTCCCGCCGTGCCCCTCTTTTTTCCCGCCGTGCCCCTCTTTTTTCCCGCCGTGCCCCTCTTTTTTCCCGCCGTGCCCCTCTTTTTTCCCGCCGTGCCCCTCTTTTTTCCCGCCGTGCCCCTCTTTTTTCCCGCCGTGCCCCTCTTTTTTCCCGCCGTGCCCCTCTTTTTTCCCGCCGTGCCCCTCTTTTTTCCCGCCGTGCCCCTCTTTTTTCCCGCCGTGCCCCTCTTTTTTCCCGCCGTGCCCCTCTTTTTTCCCGCCGTGCCCCTCTTTTTTCCCGCCGTGCCCCTCTTTTTTCCCGCCGTGCCCCTCTTTTTTCCCGCCGTGCCCCTCTTTTTTCCCGCCGTGCCCCTCTTTTTTCCCGCCGTGCCCCTCTTTTTTCCCGCCGTGCCCCTCTTTTTTCCCGCCGTGCCCCTCTTTTTTCCCGCCGTGCCCCTCTTTTTTCCCGCCGTGCCCCTCTTTTTTCCCGCCGTGCCCCTCTTTTTTCCCGCCGTGCCCCTCTTTTTTCCCGCCGTGCCCCTCTTTTTTCCCGCCGTGCCCCTCTTTTTTCCCGCCGTGCCCCTCTTTTTTCCCGCCGTGCCCCTCTTTTTTCCCGCCGTGCCCCTCTTTTTTCCCGCCGTGCCCCTCTTTTTTCCCGCCGTGCCCCTCTTTTTTCCCGCCGTGCCCCTCTTTTTTCCCGCCGTGCCCCTCTTTTTTCCCGCCGTGCCCCTCTTTTTTCCCGCCGTGCCCCTCTTTTTTCCCGCCGTGCCCCTCTTTTTTCCCGCCGTGCCCCTCTTTTTTCCCGCCGTGCCCCTCTTTTTTCCCGCCGTGCCCCTCTTTTTTCCCGCCGTGCCCCTCTTTTTTCCCGCCGTGCCCCTCTTTTTTTCCCGCCGTGCCCCTCTTTTTTTCCCGCCGTGCCCCTCTTTTTTTCCCGCCGTGCCCCTCTTTTTTTCCCGCCGTGCCCCTCTTTTTTTCCCGCCGTGCCCCTCTTTTTTTCCCGCCGTGCCCCTCTTTTTTCCCGCCGTGCCCCTCTTTTTTCCCGCCGTGCCCCTCTTTTTTCCCGCCGTGCCCCTCTTTTTTCCCGCCGTGCCCCTCTTTTTTCCCGCCGTGCCCCTCTTTTTTCCCGCCGTGCCCCTCTTTTTTCCCGCCGTGCCCCTCTTTTTTCCCGCCGTGCCCCTCTTTTTTCCCGCCGTGCCCCTCTTTTTTCCCGCCGTGCCCCTCTTTTTTCCCGCCGTGCCCCTCTTTTTTCCCGCCGTGCCCCTCTTTTTTCCCGCCGTGCCCCTCTTTTTTCCCGCCGTGCCCCTCTTTTTTCCCGCCGTGCCCCTCTTTTTTCCCGCCGTGCCCCTCTTTTTTCCCGCCGTGCCCCTCTTTTTTCCCGCCGTGCCCCTCTTTTTTCCCGCCGTGCCCCTCTTTTTTCCCGCCGTGCCCCTCTTTTTTCCCGCCGTGCCCCTCTTTTTTCCCGCCGTGCCCCTCTTTTTTCCCGCCGTGCCCCTCTTTTTTCCCGCCGTGCCCCTCTTTTTTCCCGCCGTGCCCCTCTTTTTTCCCGCCGTGCCCCTCTTTTTTCCCGCCGTGCCCCTCTTTTTTCCCGCCGTGCCCCTCTTTTTTCCCGCCGTGCCCCTCTTTTTTCCCGCCGTGCCCCTCTTTTTTCCCGCCGTGCCCCTCTTTTTTCCCGCCGTGCCCCTCTTTTTTCCCGCCGTGCCCCTCTTTTTTCCCGCCGTGCCCCTCTTTTTTCCCGCCGTGCCCCTCTTTTTTCCCGCCGTGCCCCTCTTTTTTCCCGCCGTGCCCCTCTTTTTTCCCGCCGTGCCCCTCTTTTTTCCCGCCGTGCCCCTCTTTTTTCCCGCCGTGCCCCTCTTTTTTCCCGCCGTGCCCCTCTTTTTTCCCGCCGTGCCCCTCTTTTTTCCCGCCGTGCCCCTCTTTTTTCCCGCCGTGCCCCTCTTTTTTCCCGCCGTGCCCCTCTTTTTTCCCGCCGTGCCCCTCTTTTTTCCCGCCGTGCCCCTCTTTTTTCCCGCCGTGCCCCTCTTTTTTCCCGCCGTGCCCCTCTTTTTTCCCGCCGTGCCCCTCTTTTTTCCCGCCGTGCCCCTCTTTTTTCCCGCCGTGCCCCTCTTTTTTCCCGCCGTGCCCCTCTTTTTTCCCGCCGTGCCCCTCTTTTTTCCCGCCGTGCCCCTCTTTTTTCCCGCCGTGCCCCTCTTTTTTCCCGCCGTGCCCCTCTTTTTTCCCGCCGTGCCCCTCTTTTTTCCCGCCGTGCCCCTCTTTTTTCCCGCCGTGCCCCTCTTTTTTCCCGCCGTGCCCCTCTTTTTTCCCGCCGTGCCCCTCTTTTTTCCCGCCGTGCCCCTCTTTTTTCCCGCCGTGCCCCTCTTTTTTCCCGCCGTGCCCCTCTTTTTTCCCGCCGTGCCCCTCTTTTTTCCCGCCGTGCCCCTCTTTTTTCCCGCCGTGCCCCTCTTTTTTCCCGCCGTGCCCCTCTTTTTTCCCGCCGTGCCCCTCTTTTTTCCCGCCGTGCCCCTCTTTTTTCCCGCCGTGCCCCTCTTTTTTCCCGCCGTGCCCCTCTTTTTTCCCGCCGTGCCCCTCTTTTTTCCCGCCGTGCCCCTCTTTTTTCCCGCCGTGCCCCTCTTTTTTCCCGCCGTGCCCCTCTTTTTTCCCGCCGTGCCCCTCTTTTTTCCCGCCGTGCCCCTCTTTTTTCCCGCCGTGCCCCTCTTTTTTCCCGCCGTGCCCCTCTTTTTTCCCGCCGTGCCCCTCTTTTTTCCCGCCGTGCCCCTCTTTTTTCCCGCCGTGCCCCTCTTTTTTCCCGCCGTGCCCCTCTTTTTTCCCGCCGTGCCCCTCTTTTTTCCCGCCGTGCCCCTCTTTTTTCCCGCCGTGCCCCTCTTTTTTCCCGCCGTGCCCCTCTTTTTTCCCGCCGTGCCCCTCTTTTTTCCCGCCGTGCCCCTCTTTTTTCCCGCCGTGCCCCTCTTTTTTCCCGCCGTGCCCCTCTTTTTTCCCGCCGTGCCCCTCTTTTTTCCCGCCGTGCCCCTCTTTTTTCCCGCCGTGCCCCTCTTTTTTCCCGCCGTGCCCCTCTTTTTTCCCGCCGTGCCCCTCTTTTTTCCCGCCGTGCCCCTCTTTTTTCCCGCCGTGCCCCTCTTTTTTCCCGCCGTGCCCCTCTTTTTTCCCGCCGTGCCCCTCTTTTTTCCCGCCGTGCCCCTCTTTTTTCCCGCCGTGCCCCTCTTTTTTCCCGCCGTGCCCCTCTTTTTTCCCGCCGTGCCCCTCTTTTTTCCCGCCGTGCCCCTCTTTTTTCCCGCCGTGCCCCTCTTTTTTCCCGCCGTGCCCCTCTTTTTTCCCGCCGTGCCCCTCTTTTTTCCCGCCGTGCCCCTCTTTTTTCCCGCCGTGCCCCTCTTTTTTCCCGCCGTGCCCCTCTTTTTTCCCGCCGTGCCCCTCTTTTTTCCCGCCGTGCCCCTCTTTTTTCCCGCCGTGCCCCTCTTTTTTCCCGCCGTGCCCCTCTTTTTTCCCGCCGTGCCCCTCTTTTTTCCCGCCGTGCCCCTCTTTTTTCCCGCCGTGCCCCTCTTTTTTCCCGCCGTGCCCCTCTTTTTTCCCGCCGTGCCCCTCTTTTTTCCCGCCGTGCCCCTCTTTTTTCCCGCCGTGCCCCTCTTTTTTCCCGCCGTGCCCCTCTTTTTTCCCGCCGTGCCCCTCTTTTTTCCCGCCGTGCCCCTCTTTTTTCCCGCCGTGCCCCTCTTTTTTCCCGCCGTGCCCCTCTTTTTTCCCGCCGTGCCCCTCTTTTTCCCGCCGTGCCCCTCTTTTTTCCCGCCGTGCCCCTCTTTTTTCCCGCCGTGCCCCTCTTTTTTCCCGCCGTGCCCCTCTTTTTTCCCGCCGTGCCCCTCTTTTTCCCGCCGTGCCCCTCTTTTTTCCCGCCGTGCCCCTCTTTTTTCCCGCCGTGCCCCTCTTTTTTTCCCGCCGTGCCCCTCTTTTTCCCGCCGTGCCCCTCTTTTTTCCCGCCGTGCCCCTCTTTTTTCCCGCCGTGCCCCTCTTTTTTCCCGCCGTGCCCCTCTTTTTTCCCGCCGTGCCCCTCTTTTTTCCCGCCGTGCCCCTCTTTTTTCCCGCCGTGCCCCTCTTTTTTCCCGCCGTGCCCCTCTTTTTTCCCGCCGTGCCCCTCTTTTTTCCCGCCGTGCCCCTCTTTTTTCCCGCCGTGCCCCTCTTTTTTCCCGCCGTGCCCCTCTTTTTTCCCGCCGTGCCCCTCTTTTTTCCCGCCGTGCCCCTCTTTTTTCCCGCCGTGCCCCTCTTTTTTCCCGCCGTGCCCCTCTTTTTTCCCGCCGTGCCCCTCTTTTTTCCCGCCGTGCCCCTCTTTTTTCCCGCCGTGCCCCTCTTTTTTCCCGCCGTGCCCCTCTTTTTTCCCGCCGTGCCCCTCTTTTTTCCCGCCGTGCCCCTCTTTTTTCCCGCCGTGCCCCTCTTTTTTCCCGCCGTGCCCCTCTTTTTTCCCGCCGTGCCCCTCTTTTTTCCCGCCGTGCCCCTCTTTTTTCCCGCCGTGCCCCTCTTTTTTCCCGCCGTGCCCCTCTTTTTTCCCGCCGTGCCCCTCTTTTTTCCCGCCGTGCCCCTCTTTTTCCCGCCGTGCCCCTCTTTTTTCCCGCCGTGCCCCTCTTTTTTCCCGCCGTGCCCCTCTTTTTTCCCGCCGTGCCCCTCTTTTTTCCCCGCCGTGCCCCTCTTTTTTTCCCGCCGTGCCCCTCTTTTTTCCCGCCGTGCCCCTCTTTTTTCCCGCCGTGCCCCTCTTTTTTCCCGCCGTGCCCCTCTTTTTTCCCGCCGTGCCCCTCTTTTTTCCCGCCGTGCCCCTCTTTTTTCCCGCCGTGCCCCTCTTTTTTCCCGCCGTGCCCCTCTTTTTTCCCGCCGTGCCCCTCTTTTTTTCCCGCCGTGCCCCTCTTTTTTCCCGCCGTGCCCCTCTTTTTTCCCGCCGTGCCCCTCTTTTTTCCCGCCGTGCCCCTCTTTTTTCCCGCCGTGCCCCTCTTTTTTCCCGCCGTGCCCCTCTTTTTTCCCGCCGTGCCCCTCTTTTTTCCCGCCGTGCCCCTCTTTTTTCCCGCCGTGCCCCTCTTTTTTCCCGCCGTGCCCCTCTTTTTTCCCGCCGTGCCCCTCTTTTTTCCCGCCGTGCCCCTCTTTTTTCCCGCCGTGCCCCTCTTTTTTCCCGCCGTGCCCCTCTTTTTTCCCGCCGTGCCCCTCTTTTTTCCCGCCGTGCCCCTCTTTTTTCCCGCCGTGCCCCTCTTTTTTCCCGCCGTGCCCCTCTTTTTTCCCGCCGTGCCCCTCTTTTTTCCCGCCGTGCCCCTCTTTTTTCCCGCCGTGCCCCTCTTTTTTCCCGCCGTGCCCCTCTTTTTTCCCGCCGTGCCCCTCTTTTTTCCCGCCGTGCCCCTCTTTTTTCCCGCCGTGCCCCTCTTTTTTCCCGCCGTGCCCCTCTTTTTTCCCGCCGTGCCCCTCTTTTTTCCCGCCGTGCCCCTCTTTTTTCCCGCCGTGCCCCTCTTTTTTCCCGCCGTGCCCCTCTTTTTTCCCGCCGTGCCCCTCTTTTTTCCCGCCGTGCCCCTCTTTTTTCCCGCCGTGCCCCTCTTTTTTCCCGCCGTGCCCCTCTTTTTTCCCGCCGTGCCCCTCTTTTTTCCCGCCGTGCCCCTCTTTTTTCCCGCCGTGCCCCTCTTTTTTCCCGCCGTGCCCCTCTTTTTTCCCGCCGTGCCCCTCTTTTTTCCCGCCGTGCCCCTCTTTTTTCCCGCCGTGCCCCTCTTTTTTCCCGCCGTGCCCCTCTTTTTTCCCGCCGTGCCCCTCTTTTTTCCCGCCGTGCCCCTCTTTTTTCCCGCCGTGCCCCTCTTTTTTCCCGCCGTGCCCCTCTTTTTTCCCGCCGTGCCCCTCTTTTTTCCCGCCGTGCCCCTCTTTTTTCCCGCCGTGCCCCTCTTTTTTCCCGCCGTGCCCCTCTTTTTTCCCGCCGTGCCCCTCTTTTTTCCCGCCGTGCCCCTCTTTTTTCCCGCCGTGCCCCTCTTTTTTCCCGCCGTGCCCCTCTTTTTTCCCGCCGTGCCCCTCTTTTTTCCCGCCGTGCCCCTCTTTTTTCCCGCCGTGCCCCTCTTTTTTCCCGCCGTGCCCCTCTTTTTTCCCGCCGTGCCCCTCTTTTTTCCCGCCGTGCCCCTCTTTTTTCCCGCCGTGCCCCTCTTTTTTCCCGCCGTGCCCCTCTTTTTTCCCGCCGTGCCCCTCTTTTTTCCCGCCGTGCCCCTCTTTTTTCCCGCCGTGCCCCTCTTTTTTCCCGCCGTGCCCCTCTTTTTTCCCGCCGTGCCCCTCTTTTTTCCCGCCGTGCCCCTCTTTTTTCCCGCCGTGCCCCTCTTTTTTCCCGCCGTGCCCCTCTTTTTTCCCGCCGTGCCCCTCTTTTTTCCCGCCGTGCCCCTCTTTTTTCCCGCCGTGCCCCTCTTTTTTCCCGCCGTGCCCCTCTTTTTTCCCGCCGTGCCCCTCTTTTTTCCCGCCGTGCCCCTCTTTTTTCCCGCCGTGCCCCTCTTTTTTCCCGCCGTGCCCCTCTTTTTTCCCGCCGTGCCCCTCTTTTTTCCCGCCGTGCCCCTCTTTTTTCCCGCCGTGCCCCTCTTTTTTCCCGCCGTGCCCCTCTTTTTTCCCGCCGTGCCCCTCTTTTTTCCCGCCGTGCCCCTCTTTTTTCCCGCCGTGCCCCTCTTTTTTCCCGCCGTGCCCCTCTTTTTTCCCGCCGTGCCCCTCTTTTTTCCCGCCGTGCCCCTCTTTTTTCCCGCCGTGCCCCTCTTTTTTCCCGCCGTGCCCCTCTTTTTTCCCGCCGTGCCCCTCTTTTTTCCCGCCGTGCCCCTCTTTTTTCCCGCCGTGCCCCTCTTTTTTCCCGCCGTGCCCCTCTTTTTTCCCGCCGTGCCCCTCTTTTTTCCCGCCGTGCCCCTCTTTTTTCCCGCCGTGCCCCTCTTTTTTCCCGCCGTGCCCCTCTTTTTTCCCGCCGTGCCCCTCTTTTTTCCCGCCGTGCCCCTCTTTTTTCCCGCCGTGCCCCTCTTTTTTCCCGCCGTGCCCCTCTTTTTTCCCGCCGTGCCCCTCTTTTTTCCCGCCGTGCCCCTCTTTTTTCCCGCCGTGCCCCTCTTTTTTCCCGCCGTGCCCCTCTTTTTTCCCGCCGTGCCCCTCTTTTTTCCCGCCGTGCCCCTCTTTTTTCCCGCCGTGCCCCTCTTTTTTCCCGCCGTGCCCCTCTTTTTTCCCGCCGTGCCCCTCTTTTTTCCCGCCGTGCCCCTCTTTTTTCCCGCCGTGCCCCTCTTTTTTCCCGCCGTGCCCCTCTTTTTTCCCGCCGTGCCCCTCTTTTTTCCCGCCGTGCCCCTCTTTTTTCCCGCCGTGCCCCTCTTTTTTCCCGCCGTGCCCCTCTTTTTTCCCGCCGTGCCCCTCTTTTTTCCCGCCGTGCCCCTCTTTTTTCCCGCCGTGCCCCTCTTTTTTCCCGCCGTGCCCCTCTTTTTTCCCGCCGTGCCCCTCTTTTTTCCCGCCGTGCCCCTCTTTTTTCCCGCCGTGCCCCTCTTTTTTCCCGCCGTGCCCCTCTTTTTTCCCGCCGTGCCCCTCTTTTTTCCCGCCGTGCCCCTCTTTTTTCCCGCCGTGCCCCTCTTTTTTCCCGCCGTGCCCCTCTTTTTTCCCGCCGTGCCCCTCTTTTTTCCCGCCGTGCCCCTCTTTTTTCCCGCCGTGCCCCTCTTTTTTCCCGCCGTGCCCCTCTTTTTTCCCGCCGTGCCCCTCTTTTTTCCCGCCGTGCCCCTCTTTTTTCCCGCCGTGCCCCTCTTTTTTCCCGCCGTGCCCCTCTTTTTTCCCGCCGTGCCCCTCTTTTTTCCCGCCGTGCCCCTCTTTTTTCCCGCCGTGCCCCTCTTTTTTCCCGCCGTGCCCCTCTTTTTTCCCGCCGTGCCCCTCTTTTTTCCCGCCGTGCCCCTCTTTTTTCCCGCCGTGCCCCTCTTTTTTCCCGCCGTGCCCCTCTTTTTTCCCGCCGTGCCCCTCTTTTTTCCCGCCGTGCCCCTCTTTTTTCCCGCCGTGCCCCTCTTTTTTCCCGCCGTGCCCCTCTTTTTTCCCGCCGTGCCCCTCTTTTTTCCCGCCGTGCCCCTCTTTTTTCCCGCCGTGCCCCTCTTTTTTCCCGCCGTGCCCCTCTTTTTTCCCGCCGTGCCCCTCTTTTTTCCCGCCGTGCCCCTCTTTTTTCCCGCCGTGCCCCTCTTTTTTCCCGCCGTGCCCCTCTTTTTTCCCGCCGTGCCCCTCTTTTTTCCCGCCGTGCCCCTCTTTTTTCCCGCCGTGCCCCTCTTTTTTCCCGCCGTGCCCCTCTTTTTTCCCGCCGTGCCCCTCTTTTTTCCCGCCGTGCCCCTCTTTTTTCCCGCCGTGCCCCTCTTTTTTCCCGCCGTGCCCCTCTTTTTTCCCGCCGTGCCCCTCTTTTTTCCCGCCGTGCCCCTCTTTTTTCCCGCCGTGCCCCTCTTTTTTCCCGCCGTGCCCCTCTTTTTTCCCGCCGTGCCCCTCTTTTTTCCCGCCGTGCCCCTCTTTTTTCCCGCCGTGCCCCTCTTTTTTCCCGCCGTGCCCCTCTTTTTTCCCGCCGTGCCCCTCTTTTTTCCCGCCGTGCCCCTCTTTTTTCCCGCCGTGCCCCTCTTTTTTCCCGCCGTGCCCCTCTTTTTTCCCGCCGTGCCCCTCTTTTTTCCCGCCGTGCCCCTCTTTTTTCCCGCCGTGCCCCTCTTTTTTCCCGCCGTGCCCCTCTTTTTTCCCGCCGTGCCCCTCTTTTTTCCCGCCGTGCCCCTCTTTTTTCCCGCCGTGCCCCTCTTTTTTCCCGCCGTGCCCCTCTTTTTTCCCGCCGTGCCCCTCTTTTTTCCCGCCGTGCCCCTCTTTTTTCCCGCCGTGCCCCTCTTTTTTCCCGCCGTGCCCCTCTTTTTTCCCGCCGTGCCCCTCTTTTTTCCCGCCGTGCCCCTCTTTTTTCCCGCCGTGCCCCTCTTTTTTCCCGCCGTGCCCCTCTTTTTTCCCGCCGTGCCCCTCTTTTTTCCCGCCGTGCCCCTCTTTTTTCCCGCCGTGCCCCTCTTTTTTCCCGCCGTGCCCCTCTTTTTTCCCGCCGTGCCCCTCTTTTTTCCCGCCGTGCCCCTCTTTTTTCCCGCCGTGCCCCTCTTTTTTCCCGCCGTGCCCCTCTTTTTTCCCGCCGTGCCCCTCTTTTTTCCCGCCGTGCCCCTCTTTTTTCCCGCCGTGCCCCTCTTTTTTCCCGCCGTGCCCCTCTTTTTTCCCGCCGTGCCCCTCTTTTTTCCCGCCGTGCCCCTCTTTTTTCCCGCCGTGCCCCTCTTTTTTCCCGCCGTGCCCCTCTTTTTTCCCGCCGTGCCCCTCTTTTTTCCCGCCGTGCCCCTCTTTTTTCCCGCCGTGCCCCTCTTTTTTCCCGCCGTGCCCCTCTTTTTTCCCGCCGTGCCCCTCTTTTTTCCCGCCGTGCCCCTCTTTTTTCCCGCCGTGCCCCTCTTTTTTCCCGCCGTGCCCCTCTTTTTTCCCGCCGTGCCCCTCTTTTTTCCCGCCGTGCCCCTCTTTTTTCCCGCCGTGCCCCTCTTTTTTCCCGCCGTGCCCCTCTTTTTTCCCGCCGTGCCCCTCTTTTTTCCCGCCGTGCCCCTCTTTTTTCCCGCCGTGCCCCTCTTTTTTCCCGCCGTGCCCCTCTTTTTTCCCGCCGTGCCCCTCTTTTTTCCCGCCGTGCCCCTCTTTTTTCCCGCCGTGCCCCTCTTTTTTCCCGCCGTGCCCCTCTTTTTTCCCGCCGTGCCCCTCTTTTTTCCCGCCGTGCCCCTCTTTTTTCCCGCCGTGCCCCTCTTTTTTCCCGCCGTGCCCCTCTTTTTTCCCGCCGTGCCCCTCTTTTTTCCCGCCGTGCCCCTCTTTTTTCCCGCCGTGCCCCTCTTTTTTCCCGCCGTGCCCCTCTTTTTTCCCGCCGTGCCCCTCTTTTTTCCCGCCGTGCCCCTCTTTTTTCCCGCCGTGCCCCTCTTTTTTCCCGCCGTGCCCCTCTTTTTTCCCGCCGTGCCCCTCTTTTTTCCCGCCGTGCCCCTCTTTTTTCCCGCCGTGCCCCTCTTTTTTCCCGCCGTGCCCCTCTTTTTTCCCGCCGTGCCCCTCTTTTTTCCCGCCGTGCCCCTCTTTTTTCCCGCCGTGCCCCTCTTTTTTCCCGCCGTGCCCCTCTTTTTTCCCGCCGTGCCCCTCTTTTTTCCCGCCGTGCCCCTCTTTTTTCCCGCCGTGCCCCTCTTTTTTCCCGCCGTGCCCCTCTTTTTTCCCGCCGTGCCCCTCTTTTTTCCCGCCGTGCCCCTCTTTTTTCCCGCCGTGCCCCTCTTTTTTCCCGCCGTGCCCCTCTTTTTTCCCGCCGTGCCCCTCTTTTTTCCCGCCGTGCCCCTCTTTTTTCCCGCCGTGCCCCTCTTTTTTCCCGCCGTGCCCCTCTTTTTTCCCGCCGTGCCCCTCTTTTTTCCCGCCGTGCCCCTCTTTTTTCCCGCCGTGCCCCTCTTTTTTCCCGCCGTGCCCCTCTTTTTTCCCGCCGTGCCCCTCTTTTTTCCCGCCGTGCCCCTCTTTTTTCCCGCCGTGCCCCTCTTTTTTCCCGCCGTGCCCCTCTTTTTTCCCGCCGTGCCCCTCTTTTTTCCCGCCGTGCCCCTCTTTTTTCCCGCCGTGCCCCTCTTTTTTCCCGCCGTGCCCCTCTTTTTTCCCGCCGTGCCCCTCTTTTTTCCCGCCGTGCCCCTCTTTTTTCCCGCCGTGCCCCTCTTTTTTCCCGCCGTGCCCCTCTTTTTTCCCGCCGTGCCCCTCTTTTTTCCCGCCGTGCCCCTCTTTTTTCCCGCCGTGCCCCTCTTTTTTCCCGCCGTGCCCCTCTTTTTTCCCGCCGTGCCCCTCTTTTTTCCCGCCGTGCCCCTCTTTTTTCCCGCCGTGCCCCTCTTTTTTCCCGCCGTGCCCCTCTTTTTTCCCGCCGTGCCCCTCTTTTTTCCCGCCGTGCCCCTCTTTTTTCCCGCCGTGCCCCTCTTTTTTCCCGCCGTGCCCCTCTTTTTTCCCGCCGTGCCCCTCTTTTTTCCCGCCGTGCCCCTCTTTTTTCCCGCCGTGCCCCTCTTTTTTCCCGCCGTGCCCCTCTTTTTTCCCGCCGTGCCCCTCTTTTTTCCCGCCGTGCCCCTCTTTTTTCCCGCCGTGCCCCTCTTTTTTCCCGCCGTGCCCCTCTTTTTTCCCGCCGTGCCCCTCTTTTTTCCCGCCGTGCCCCTCTTTTTTCCCGCCGTGCCCCTCTTTTTTCCCGCCGTGCCCCTCTTTTTTCCCGCCGTGCCCCTCTTTTTTCCCGCCGTGCCCCTCTTTTTTCCCGCCGTGCCCCTCTTTTTTCCCGCCGTGCCCCTCTTTTTTCCCGCCGTGCCCCTCTTTTTTCCCGCCGTGCCCCTCTTTTTTCCCGCCGTGCCCCTCTTTTTTCCCGCCGTGCCCCTCTTTTTTCCCGCCGTGCCCCTCTTTTTTTCCCGCCGTGCCCCTCTTTTTTCCCGCCGTGCCCCTCTTTTTTCCCGCCGTGCCCCTCTTTTTTCCCGCCGTGCCCCTCTTTTTTCCCGCCGTGCCCCTCTTTTTTCCCGCCGTGCCCCTCTTTTTTCCCGCCGTGCCCCTCTTTTTTCCCGCCGTGCCCCTCTTTTTTCCCGCCGTGCCCCTCTTTTTTCCCGCCGTGCCCCTCTTTTTTCCCGCCGTGCCCCTCTTTTTTCCCGCCGTGCCCCTCTTTTTTCCCGCCGTGCCCCTCTTTTTTCCCGCCGTGCCCCTCTTTTTTCCCGCCGTGCCCCTCTTTTTTCCCGCCGTGCCCCTCTTTTTTCCCGCCGTGCCCCTCTTTTTTCCCGCCGTGCCCCTCTTTTTTCCCGCCGTGCCCCTCTTTTTTCCCGCCGTGCCCCTCTTTTTTCCCGCCGTGCCCCTCTTTTTTCCCGCCGTGCCCCTCTTTTTTCCCGCCGTGCCCCTCTTTTTTCCCGCCGTGCCCCTCTTTTTTCCCGCCGTGCCCCTCTTTTTTCCCGCCGTGCCCCTCTTTTTTCCCGCCGTGCCCCTCTTTTTTCCCGCCGTGCCCCTCTTTTTTCCCGCCGTGCCCCTCTTTTTTCCCGCCGTGCCCCTCTTTTTTCCCGCCGTGCCCCTCTTTTTTCCCGCCGTGCCCCTCTTTTTTCCCGCCGTGCCCCTCTTTTTTCCCGCCGTGCCCCTCTTTTTTCCCGCCGTGCCCCTCTTTTTTCCCGCCGTGCCCCTCTTTTTTCCCGCCGTGCCCCTCTTTTTTCCCGCCGTGCCCCTCTTTTTTCCCGCCGTGCCCCTCTTTTTTCCCGCCGTGCCCCTCTTTTTTCCCGCCGTGCCCCTCTTTTTTCCCGCCGTGCCCCTCTTTTTTCCCGCCGTGCCCCTCTTTTTTCCCGCCGTGCCCCTCTTTTTTCCCGCCGTGCCCCTCTTTTTTCCCGCCGTGCCCCTCTTTTTTCCCGCCGTGCCCCTCTTTTTTCCCGCCGTGCCCCTCTTTTTTCCCGCCGTGCCCCTCTTTTTTCCCGCCGTGCCCCTCTTTTTTCCCGCCGTGCCCCTCTTTTTTCCCGCCGTGCCCCTCTTTTTTCCCGCCGTGCCCCTCTTTTTTCCCGCCGTGCCCCTCTTTTTTCCCGCCGTGCCCCTCTTTTTTCCCGCCGTGCCCCTCTTTTTTCCCGCCGTGCCCCTCTTTTTTCCCGCCGTGCCCCTCTTTTTTCCCGCCGTGCCCCTCTTTTTTCCCGCCGTGCCCCTCTTTTTTCCCGCCGTGCCCCTCTTTTTTCCCGCCGTGCCCCTCTTTTTTCCCGCCGTGCCCCTCTTTTTTCCCGCCGTGCCCCTCTTTTTTCCCGCCGTGCCCCTCTTTTTTCCCGCCGTGCCCCTCTTTTTTCCCGCCGTGCCCCTCTTTTTTCCCGCCGTGCCCCTCTTTTTTCCCGCCGTGCCCCTCTTTTTTCCCGCCGTGCCCCTCTTTTTTCCCGCCGTGCCCCTCTTTTTTCCCGCCGTGCCCCTCTTTTTTCCCGCCGTGCCCCTCTTTTTTCCCGCCGTGCCCCTCTTTTTTTCCCGCCGTGCCCCTCTTTTTTCCCGCCGTGCCCCTCTTTTTTCCCGCCGTGCCCCTCTTTTTTCCCGCCGTGCCCCTCTTTTTTCCCGCCGTGCCCCTCTTTTTTCCCGCCGTGCCCCTCTTTTTTCCCGCCGTGCCCCTCTTTTTTCCCGCCGTGCCCCTCTTTTTTCCCGCCGTGCCCCTCTTTTTTCCCGCCGTGCCCCTCTTTTTTCCCGCCGTGCCCCTCTTTTTTCCCGCCGTGCCCCTCTTTTTTCCCGCCGTGCCCCTCTTTTTTCCCGCCGTGCCCCTCTTTTTTCCCGCCGTGCCCCTCTTTTTTCCCGCCGTGCCCCTCTTTTTTCCCGCCGTGCCCCCTCTTTTTTCCCGCCGTGCCCCTCTTTTTTCCCGCCGTGCCCCTCTTTTTTCCCGCCGTGCCCCTCTTTTTTCCCGCCGTGCCCCTCTTTTTTTCCCGCCGTGCCCCTCTTTTTTCCCGCCGTGCCCCTCTTTTTTCCCGCCGTGCCCCTCTTTTTTCCCGCCGTGCCCCTCTTTTTTCCCGCCGTGCCCCTCTTTTTTCCCGCCGTGCCCCTCTTTTTTCCCGCCGTGCCCCTCTTTTTTCCCGCCGTGCCCCTCTTTTTTCCCGCCGTGCCCCTCTTTTTTCCCGCCGTGCCCCTCTTTTTTCCCGCCGTGCCCCTCTTTTTTCCCGCCGTGCCCCTCTTTTTTCCCGCCGTGCCCTCTTTTTTCCCGCCGTGCCCCTCTTTTTTCCCGCCGTGCCCCTCTTTTTTCCCGCCGTGCCCCTCTTTTTTCCCGCCGTGCCCCTCTTTTTTCCCGCCGTGCCCCTCTTTTTTCCCGCCGTGCCCCTCTTTTTTCCCGCCGTGCCCCTCTTTTTTCCCGCCGTGCCCCTCTTTTTTCCCGCCGTGCCCCTCTTTTTTCCCGCCGTGCCCCTCTTTTTTCCCGCCGTGCCCCTCTTTTTTCCCGCCGTGCCCCTCTTTTTTCCCGCCGTGCCCTCTTTTTTCCCGCCGTGCCCCTCTTTTTTCCCGCCGTGCCCCTCTTTTTTCCCGCCGTGCCCCTCTTTTTTCCCGCCGTGCCCCTCTTTTTTCCCGCCGTGCCCCTCTTTTTTCCCGCCGTGCCCCTCTTTTTTCCCGCCGTGCCCCTCTTTTTTCCCGCCGTGCCCCTCTTTTTTCCCGCCGTGCCCCTCTTTTTTCCCGCCGTGCCCCTCTTTTTTCCCGCCGTGCCCCTCTTTTTTCCCGCCGTGCCCCTCTTTTTTCCCGCCGTGCCCCTCTTTTTTCCCGCCGTGCCCCTCTTTTTTCCCGCCGTGCCCCTCTTTTTTCCCGCCGTGCCCCTCTTTTTTCCCGCCGTGCCCCTCTTTTTTCCCGCCGTGCCCCTCTTTTTTCCCGCCGTGCCCCTCTTTTTTCCCGCCGTGCCCTCTTTTTTCCCGCCGTGCCCCTCTTTTTTCCCGCCGTGCCCCTCTTTTTTCCCGCCGTGCCCTCTTTTTTCCCGCCGTGCCCCTCTTTTTTCCCGCCGTGCCCCTCTTTTTTCCCGCCGTGCCCCTCTTTTTTCCCGCCGTGCCCCTCTTTTTTCCCGCCGTGCCCCTCTTTTTTCCCGCCGTGCCCCTCTTTTTTCCCGCCGTGCCCCTCTTTTTTCCCGCCGTGCCCCTCTTTTTTCCCGCCGTGCCCCTCTTTTTTCCCGCCGTGCCCCTCTTTTTTCCCGCCGTGCCCCTCTTTTTTCCCGCCGTGCCCCTCTTTTTTCCCGCCGTGCCCCTCTTTTTTCCCGCCGTGCCCCTCTTTTTTCCCGCCGTGCCCCTCTTTTTTCCCGCCGTGCCCCTCTTTTTTCCCGCCGTGCCCCTCTTTTTTCCCGCCGTGCCCCTCTTTTTTCCCGCCGTGCCCCTCTTTTTTCCCGCCGTGCCCCTCTTTTTTCCCGCCGTGCCCCTCTTTTTTCCCGCCGTGCCCCTCTTTTTTCCCGCCGTGCCCCTCTTTTTTCCCGCCGTGCCCCTCTTTTTTCCCGCCGTGCCCCTCTTTTTTCCCGCCGTGCCCCTCTTTTTTCCCGCCGTGCCCCTCTTTTTTCCCGCCGTGCCCCTCTTTTTTCCCGCCGTGCCCCTCTTTTTTCCCGCCGTGCCCCTCTTTTTTCCCGCCGTGCCCCTCTTTTTTCCCGCCGTGCCCCTCTTTTTTCCCGCCGTGCCCCTCTTTTTTCCCGCCGTGCCCCTCTTTTTTCCCGCCGTGCCCCTCTTTTTTCCCGCCGTGCCCCTCTTTTTTCCCGCCGTGCCCCTCTTTTTTCCCGCCGTGCCCCTCTTTTTTCCCGCCGTGCCCCTCTTTTTTCCCGCCGTGCCCCTCTTTTTTCCCGCCGTGCCCCTCTTTTTTCCCGCCGTGCCCCTCTTTTTTCCCGCCGTGCCCCTCTTTTTTCCCGCCGTGCCCCTCTTTTTTCCCGCCGTGCCCCTCTTTTTTCCCGCCGTGCCCCTCTTTTTTCCCGCCGTGCCCCTCTTTTTTCCCGCCGTGCCCCTCTTTTTTCCCGCCGTGCCCCTCTTTTTTCCCGCCGTGCCCCTCTTTTTTCCCGCCGTGCCCCTCTTTTTTCCCGCCGTGCCCCTCTTTTTTCCCGCCGTGCCCCTCTTTTTTCCCGCCGTGCCCCTCTTTTTTCCCGCCGTGCCCCTCTTTTTTCCCGCCGTGCCCCTCTTTTTTCCCGCCGTGCCCCTCTTTTTTCCCGCCGTGCCCCTCTTTTTTCCCGCCGTGCCCCTCTTTTTTCCCGCCGTGCCCCTCTTTTTTCCCGCCGTGCCCCTCTTTTTTCCCGCCGTGCCCCTCTTTTTTCCCGCCGTGCCCCTCTTTTTTCCCGCCGTGCCCCTCTTTTTTCCCGCCGTGCCCCTCTTTTTTCCCGCCGTGCCCCTCTTTTTTCCCGCCGTGCCCCTCTTTTTTCCCGCCGTGCCCCTCTTTTTTCCCGCCGTGCCCCTCTTTTTTCCCGCCGTGCCCCTCTTTTTCCCGCCGTGCCCCTCTTTTTTCCCGCCGTGCCCCTCTTTTTTCCCGCCGTGCCCCTCTTTTTTCCCGCCGTGCCCCTCTTTTTTCCCGCCGTGCCCCTCTTTTTTCCCGCCGTGCCCCTCTTTTTTCCCGCCGTGCCCCTCTTTTTTCCCGCCGTGCCCCTCTTTTTTCCCGCCGTGCCCCTCTTTTTTCCCGCCGTGCCCCTCTTTTTTCCCGCCGTGCCCCTCTTTTTTCCCGCCGTGCCCCTCTTTTTTCCCGCCGTGCCCCTCTTTTTTCCCGCCGTGCCCCTCTTTTTTCCCGCCGTGCCCCTCTTTTTTCCCGCCGTGCCCCTCTTTTTTCCCGCCGTGCCCCTCTTTTTTCCCGCCGTGCCCCTCTTTTTTCCCGCCGTGCCCCTCTTTTTTCCCGCCGTGCCCCTCTTTTTTCCCGCCGTGCCCCTCTTTTTTCCCGCCGTGCCCCTCTTTTTTCCCGCCGTGCCCCTCTTTTTTCCCGCCGTGCCCCTCTTTTTTCCCGCCGTGCCCCTCTTTTTTCCCGCCGTGCCCCTCTTTTTTCCCGCCGTGCCCCTCTTTTTTCCCGCCGTGCCCCTCTTTTTTCCCGCCGTGCCCCTCTTTTTTCCCGCCGTGCCCCTCTTTTTTCCCGCCGTGCCCCTCTTTTTTCCCGCCGTGCCCCTCTTTTTTCCCGCCGTGCCCCTCTTTTTTCCCGCCGTGCCCCTCTTTTTTCCCGCCGTGCCCCTCTTTTTTCCCGCCGTGCCCCTCTTTTTTCCCGCCGTGCCCCTCTTTTTTCCCGCCGTGCCCCTCTTTTTTCCCGCCGTGCCCCTCTTTTTTCCCGCCGTGCCCCTCTTTTTTCCCGCCGTGCCCCTCTTTTTTCCCGCCGTGCCCCTCTTTTTTCCCGCCGTGCCCCTCTTTTTTCCCGCCGTGCCCCTCTTTTTTCCCGCCGTGCCCCTCTTTTTTCCCGCCGTGCCCCTCTTTTTTCCCGCCGTGCCCCTCTTTTTTCCCGCCGTGCCCCTCTTTTTTCCCGCCGTGCCCCTCTTTTTTCCCGCCGTGCCCCTCTTTTTTTCCCGCCGTGCCCCTCTTTTTTCCCGCCGTGCCCCTCTTTTTTCCCGCCGTGCCCCTCTTTTTTCCCGCCGTGCCCCTCTTTTTTCCCGCCGTGCCCCTCTTTTTTCCCGCCGTGCCCCTCTTTTTTCCCGCCGTGCCCCTCTTTTTTCCCGCCGTGCCCCTCTTTTTTCCCGCCGTGCCCCTCTTTTTTCCCGCCGTGCCCCTCTTTTTTCCCGCCGTGCCCCTCTTTTTTCCCGCCGTGCCCCTCTTTTTTCCCGCCGTGCCCCTCTTTTTTCCCGCCGTGCCCCTCTTTTTTCCCGCCGTGCCCCTCTTTTTTCCCGCCGTGCCCCTCTTTTTTCCCGCCGTGCCCCTCTTTTTTCCCGCCGTGCCCCTCTTTTTTCCCGCCGTGCCCCTCTTTTTTCCCGCCGTGCCCCTCTTTTTTCCCGCCGTGCCCCTCTTTTTTCCCGCCGTGCCCCTCTTTTTTCCCGCCGTGCCCCTCTTTTTTCCCGCCGTGCCCCTCTTTTTTCCCGCCGTGCCCCTCTTTTTTCCCGCCGTGCCCCTCTTTTTTCCCGCCGTGCCCCTCTTTTTTCCCGCCGTGCCCCTCTTTTTTCCCGCCGTGCCCCTCTTTTTTCCCGCCGTGCCCCTCTTTTTTCCCGCCGTGCCCCTCTTTTTTCCCGCCGTGCCCCTCTTTTTTCCCGCCGTGCCCCTCTTTTTTCCCGCCGTGCCCCTCTTTTTTCCCGCCGTGCCCCTCTTTTTTCCCGCCGTGCCCCTCTTTTTTCCCGCCGTGCCCCTCTTTTTTCCCGCCGTGCCCCTCTTTTTTCCCGCCGTGCCCCTCTTTTTTCCCGCCGTGCCCCTCTTTTTTCCCGCCGTGCCCCTCTTTTTTCCCGCCGTGCCCCTCTTTTTTCCCGCCGTGCCCCTCTTTTTTCCCGCCGTGCCCCTCTTTTTTCCCGCCGTGCCCCTCTTTTTTCCCGCCGTGCCCCTCTTTTTTCCCGCCGTGCCCCTCTTTTTTCCCGCCGTGCCCCTCTTTTTTCCCGCCGTGCCCCTCTTTTTTCCCGCCGTGCCCCTCTTTTTTCCCGCCGTGCCCCTCTTTTTTCCCGCCGTGCCCCTCTTTTTTCCCGCCGTGCCCCTCTTTTTTCCCGCCGTGCCCCTCTTTTTTCCCGCCGTGCCCCTCTTTTTTCCCGCCGTGCCCCTCTTTTTTCCCGCCGTGCCCCTCTTTTTTCCCGCCGTGCCCCTCTTTTTTCCCGCCGTGCCCCTCTTTTTTCCCGCCGTGCCCCTCTTTTTTCCCGCCGTGCCCCTCTTTTTTCCCGCCGTGCCCCTCTTTTTTCCCGCCGTGCCCCTCTTTTTTCCCGCCGTGCCCCTCTTTTTTCCCGCCGTGCCCCTCTTTTTTCCCGCCGTGCCCCTCTTTTTTCCCGCCGTGCCCCTCTTTTTTCCCGCCGTGCCCCTCTTTTTTCCCGCCGTGCCCCTCTTTTTTCCCGCCGTGCCCCTCTTTTTTCCCGCCGTGCCCCTCTTTTTTCCCGCCGTGCCCCTCTTTTTTCCCGCCGTGCCCCTCTTTTTTCCCGCCGTGCCCCTCTTTTTTCCCGCCGTGCCCCTCTTTTTTCCCGCCGTGCCCCTCTTTTTTCCCGCCGTGCCCCTCTTTTTTCCCGCCGTGCCCCTCTTTTTTCCCGCCGTGCCCCTCTTTTTTCCCGCCGTGCCCCTCTTTTTTCCCGCCGTGCCCCTCTTTTTTCCCGCCGTGCCCCTCTTTTTTCCCGCCGTGCCCCTCTTTTTTCCCGCCGTGCCCCTCTTTTTTCCCGCCGTGCCCCTCTTTTTTCCCGCCGTGCCCCTCTTTTTTCCCGCCGTGCCCCTCTTTTTTCCCGCCGTGCCCCTCTTTTTTCCCGCCGTGCCCCTCTTTTTTCCCGCCGTGCCCCTCTTTTTTCCCGCCGTGCCCCTCTTTTTTCCCGCCGTGCCCCTCTTTTTTCCCGCCGTGCCCCTCTTTTTTCCCGCCGTGCCCCTCTTTTTTCCCGCCGTGCCCCTCTTTTTTCCCGCCGTGCCCCTCTTTTTTCCCGCCGTGCCCCTCTTTTTTCCCGCCGTGCCCCTCTTTTTTCCCGCCGTGCCCCTCTTTTTTCCCGCCGTGCCCCTCTTTTTTCCCGCCGTGCCCCTCTTTTTTCCCGCCGTGCCCCTCTTTTTTCCCGCCGTGCCCCTCTTTTTTCCCGCCGTGCCCCTCTTTTTTCCCGCCGTGCCCCTCTTTTTTCCCGCCGTGCCCCTCTTTTTTCCCGCCGTGCCCCTCTTTTTTCCCGCCGTGCCCCTCTTTTTTCCCGCCGTGCCCCTCTTTTTTCCCGCCGTGCCCCTCTTTTTTCCCGCCGTGCCCCTCTTTTTTCCCGCCGTGCCCCTCTTTTTTCCCGCCGTGCCCCTCTTTTTTCCCGCCGTGCCCCTCTTTTTTCCCGCCGTGCCCCTCTTTTTTCCCGCCGTGCCCCTCTTTTTTCCCGCCGTGCCCCTCTTTTTTCCCGCCGTGCCCCTCTTTTTTCCCGCCGTGCCCCTCTTTTTTCCCGCCGTGCCCCTCTTTTTTCCCGCCGTGCCCCTCTTTTTTCCCGCCGTGCCCCTCTTTTTTCCCGCCGTGCCCCTCTTTTTTCCCGCCGTGCCCCTCTTTTTTCCCGCCGTGCCCCTCTTTTTTCCCGCCGTGCCCCTCTTTTTTCCCGCCGTGCCCCTCTTTTTTCCCGCCGTGCCCCTCTTTTTTCCCGCCGTGCCCCTCTTTTTTCCCGCCGTGCCCCTCTTTTTTCCCGCCGTGCCCCTCTTTTTTCCCGCCGTGCCCCTCTTTTTTCCCGCCGTGCCCCTCTTTTTTCCCGCCGTGCCCCTCTTTTTTCCCGCCGTGCCCCTCTTTTTTCCCGCCGTGCCCCTCTTTTTTCCCGCCGTGCCCCTCTTTTTTCCCGCCGTGCCCCTCTTTTTTCCCGCCGTGCCCCTCTTTTTTCCCGCCGTGCCCCTCTTTTTTCCCGCCGTGCCCCTCTTTTTTCCCGCCGTGCCCCTCTTTTTTCCCGCCGTGCCCCTCTTTTTTCCCGCCGTGCCCCTCTTTTTTCCCGCCGTGCCCCTCTTTTTTCCCGCCGTGCCCCTCTTTTTTCCCGCCGTGCCCCTCTTTTTTCCCGCCGTGCCCCTCTTTTTTCCCGCCGTGCCCCTCTTTTTTCCCGCCGTGCCCCTCTTTTTTCCCGCCGTGCCCCTCTTTTTTCCCGCCGTGCCCCTCTTTTTTCCCGCCGTGCCCCTCTTTTTTCCCGCCGTGCCCCTCTTTTTTCCCGCCGTGCCCCTCTTTTTTCCCGCCGTGCCCCTCTTTTTTCCCGCCGTGCCCCTCTTTTTTCCCGCCGTGCCCCTCTTTTTTCCCGCCGTGCCCCTCTTTTTTCCCGCCGTGCCCCTCTTTTTTCCCGCCGTGCCCCTCTTTTTTCCCGCCGTGCCCCTCTTTTTTCCCGCCGTGCCCCTCTTTTTTCCCGCCGTGCCCCTCTTTTTTCCCGCCGTGCCCCTCTTTTTTCCCGCCGTGCCCCTCTTTTTTCCCGCCGTGCCCCTCTTTTTTCCCGCCGTGCCCCTCTTTTTTCCCGCCGTGCCCCTCTTTTTTCCCGCCGTGCCCCTCTTTTTTCCCGCCGTGCCCCTCTTTTTTCCCGCCGTGCCCCTCTTTTTTCCCGCCGTGCCCCTCTTTTTTCCCGCCGTGCCCCTCTTTTTTCCCGCCGTGCCCCTCTTTTTTCCCGCCGTGCCCCTCTTTTTTCCCGCCGTGCCCCTCTTTTTTCCCGCCGTGCCCCTCTTTTTTCCCGCCGTGCCCCTCTTTTTTCCCGCCGTGCCCCTCTTTTTTCCCGCCGTGCCCCTCTTTTTTCCCGCCGTGCCCCTCTTTTTTCCCGCCGTGCCCCTCTTTTTTCCCGCCGTGCCCCTCTTTTTTCCCGCCGTGCCCCTCTTTTTTCCCGCCGTGCCCCTCTTTTTTCCCGCCGTGCCCCTCTTTTTTCCCGCCGTGCCCCTCTTTTTTCCCGCCGTGCCCCTCTTTTTTCCCGCCGTGCCCCTCTTTTTTCCCGCCGTGCCCCTCTTTTTTCCCGCCGTGCCCCTCTTTTTTCCCGCCGTGCCCCTCTTTTTTCCCGCCGTGCCCCTCTTTTTTCCCGCCGTGCCCCTCTTTTTTCCCGCCGTGCCCCTCTTTTTTCCCGCCGTGCCCCTCTTTTTTCCCGCCGTGCCCCTCTTTTTTCCCGCCGTGCCCCTCTTTTTTCCCGCCGTGCCCCTCTTTTTTCCCGCCGTGCCCCTCTTTTTTCCCGCCGTGCCCCTCTTTTTTCCCGCCGTGCCCCTCTTTTTTCCCGCCGTGCCCCTCTTTTTTCCCGCCGTGCCCCTCTTTTTTCCCGCCGTGCCCCTCTTTTTTCCCGCCGTGCCCCTCTTTTTTCCCGCCGTGCCCCTCTTTTTTCCCGCCGTGCCCCTCTTTTTTCCCGCCGTGCCCCTCTTTTTTCCCGCCGTGCCCCTCTTTTTTCCCGCCGTGCCCCTCTTTTTTCCCGCCGTGCCCCTCTTTTTTCCCGCCGTGCCCCTCTTTTTTCCCGCCGTGCCCCTCTTTTTTCCCGCCGTGCCCCTCTTTTTTCCCGCCGTGCCCCTCTTTTTTCCCGCCGTGCCCCTCTTTTTTCCCGCCGTGCCCCTCTTTTTTCCCGCCGTGCCCCTCTTTTTTCCCGCCGTGCCCCTCTTTTTTCCCGCCGTGCCCCTCTTTTTTCCCGCCGTGCCCCTCTTTTTTCCCGCCGTGCCCCTCTTTTTTCCCGCCGTGCCCCTCTTTTTTCCCGCCGTGCCCCTCTTTTTTCCCGCCGTGCCCCTCTTTTTTCCCGCCGTGCCCCTCTTTTTTCCCGCCGTGCCCCTCTTTTTTCCCGCCGTGCCCCTCTTTTTTCCCGCCGTGCCCCTCTTTTTTCCCGCCGTGCCCTCTTTTTTCCCGCCGTGCCCCTCTTTTTTCCCGCCGTGCCCCTCTTTTTTCCCGCCGTGCCCCTCTTTTTTCCCGCCGTGCCCCTCTTTTTTCCCGCCGTGCCCCTCTTTTTTCCCGCCGTGCCCCTCTTTTTTCCCGCCGTGCCCCTCTTTTTTCCCGCCGTGCCCCTCTTTTTTCCCGCCGTGCCCCTCTTTTTTCCCGCCGTGCCCCTCTTTTTTCCCGCCGTGCCCCTCTTTTTTCCCGCCGTGCCCCTCTTTTTTCCCGCCGTGCCCCTCTTTTTTCCCGCCGTGCCCCTCTTTTTTCCCGCCGTGCCCCTCTTTTTTCCCGCCGTGCCCCTCTTTTTTCCCGCCGTGCCCCTCTTTTTTCCCGCCGTGCCCCTCTTTTTTCCCGCCGTGCCCCTCTTTTTTCCCGCCGTGCCCCTCTTTTTTCCCGCCGTGCCCCTCTTTTTTCCCGCCGTGCCCCTCTTTTTTCCCGCCGTGCCCCTCTTTTTTCCCGCCGTGCCCCTCTTTTTTCCCGCCGTGCCCCTCTTTTTTCCCGCCGTGCCCCTCTTTTTTCCCGCCGTGCCCCTCTTTTTTCCCGCCGTGCCCCTCTTTTTTCCCGCCGTGCCCCTCTTTTTTCCCGCCGTGCCCCTCTTTTTTCCCGCCGTGCCCCTCTTTTTTCCCGCCGTGCCCCTCTTTTTTCCCGCCGTGCCCCTCTTTTTTCCCGCCGTGCCCCTCTTTTTCCCGCCGTGCCCCTCTTTTTTCCCGCCGTGCCCCTCTTTTTTCCCGCCGTGCCCCTCTTTTTTCCCGCCGTGCCCCTCTTTTTTCCCGCCGTGCCCCTCTTTTTTCCCGCCGTGCCCCTCTTTTTTCCCGCCGTGCCCCTCTTTTTTCCCGCCGTGCCCCTCTTTTTTCCCGCCGTGCCCCTCTTTTTTCCCGCCGTGCCCCTCTTTTTTCCCGCCGTGCCCCTCTTTTTTCCCGCCGTGCCCCTCTTTTTTCCCGCCGTGCCCCTCTTTTTTCCCGCCGTGCCCCTCTTTTTTCCCGCCGTGCCCCTCTTTTTTCCCGCCGTGCCCCTCTTTTTTCCCGCCGTGCCCCTCTTTTTTCCCGCCGTGCCCCTCTTTTTTCCCGCCGTGCCCCTCTTTTTTCCCGCCGTGCCCCTCTTTTTTCCCGCCGTGCCCCTCTTTTTTCCCGCCGTGCCCCTCTTTTTTCCCGCCGTGCCCCTCTTTTTTCCCGCCGTGCCCCTCTTTTTTCCCGCCGTGCCCCTCTTTTTTCCCGCCGTGCCCCTCTTTTTTCCCGCCGTGCCCCTCTTTTTTCCCGCCGTGCCCCTCTTTTTTCCCGCCGTGCCCCTCTTTTTTCCCGCCGTGCCCCTCTTTTTTCCCGCCGTGCCCCTCTTTTTTCCCGCCGTGCCCCTCTTTTTTCCCGCCGTGCCCCTCTTTTTTCCCGCCGTGCCCCTCTTTTTTCCCGCCGTGCCCCTCTTTTTTCCCGCCGTGCCCCTCTTTTTTCCCGCCGTGCCCCTCTTTTTTCCCGCCGTGCCCCTCTTTTTTCCCGCCGTGCCCCTCTTTTTTCCCGCCGTGCCCCTCTTTTTTCCCGCCGTGCCCCTCTTTTTTCCCGCCGTGCCCCTCTTTTTTCCCGCCGTGCCCCTCTTTTTTCCCGCCGTGCCCCTCTTTTTTCCCGCCGTGCCCCTCTTTTTTCCCGCCGTGCCCCTCTTTTTTCCCGCCGTGCCCCTCTTTTTTCCCGCCGTGCCCCTCTTTTTTCCCGCCGTGCCCCTCTTTTTTCCCGCCGTGCCCCTCTTTTTTCCCGCCGTGCCCCTCTTTTTTCCCGCCGTGCCCCTCTTTTTTCCCGCCGTGCCCCTCTTTTTTCCCGCCGTGCCCCTCTTTTTTCCCGCCGTGCCCCTCTTTTTTCCCGCCGTGCCCCTCTTTTTTCCCGCCGTGCCCCTCTTTTTTCCCGCCGTGCCCCTCTTTTTTCCCGCCGTGCCCCTCTTTTTTCCCGCCGTGCCCCTCTTTTTTCCCGCCGTGCCCCTCTTTTTTCCCGCCGTGCCCCTCTTTTTTCCCGCCGTGCCCCTCTTTTTTCCCGCCGTGCCCCTCTTTTTTCCCGCCGTGCCCCTCTTTTTTCCCGCCGTGCCCCTCTTTTTTCCCGCCGTGCCCCTCTTTTTTCCCGCCGTGCCCCTCTTTTTTTCCCGCCGTGCCCCTCTTTTTTCCCGCCGTGCCCCTCTTTTTTCCCGCCGTGCCCCTCTTTTTTCCCGCCGTGCCCCTCTTTTTTCCCGCCGTGCCCCTCTTTTTTCCCGCCGTGCCCCTCTTTTTTCCCGCCG
Organism: Gallus gallus; assembly: GCF_016699485.2. Classification (NCBI taxonomy): domain Eukaryota; kingdom Metazoa; phylum Chordata; class Aves; order Galliformes; family Phasianidae; genus Gallus; species Gallus gallus. The sequence goes on along the minus strand of NC_052533.1, from coordinate 109,938,397 downwards.
TGCCCCTCTTTTTTCCCGCCGTGCCCCTCTTTTTTCCCGCCGTGCCCCTCTTTTTTCCCGCCGTGCCCCTCTTTTTTCCCGCCGTGCCCCTCTTTTTTCCCGCCGTGCCCCTCTTTTTTCCCGCCGTGCCCCTCTTTTTTCCCGCCGTGCCCCTCTTTTTTCCCGCCGTGCCCCTCTTTTTTCCCGCCGTGCCCCTCTTTTTTCCCGCCGTGCCCCTCTTTTTTCCCGCCGTGCCCCTCTTTTTTCCCGCCGTGCCCCTCTTTTTTCCCGCCGTGCCCCTCTTTTTTCCCGCCGTGCCCCTCTTTTTTCCCGCCGTGCCCCTCTTTTTTCCCGCCGTGCCCCTCTTTTTTCCCGCCGTGCCCCTCTTTTTTCCCGCCGTGCCCCTCTTTTTTCCCGCCGTGCCCCTCTTTTTTCCCGCCGTGCCCCTCTTTTTTCCCGCCGTGCCCCTCTTTTTTCCCGCCGTGCCCCTCTTTTTTCCCGCCGTGCCCCTCTTTTTTCCCGCCGTGCCCCTCTTTTTTCCCGCCGTGCCCCTCTTTTTTCCCGCCGTGCCCCTCTTTTTTCCCGCCGTGCCCCTCTTTTTTCCCGCCGTGCCCCTCTTTTTTCCCGCCGTGCCCCTCTTTTTTCCCGCCGTGCCCCTCTTTTTTCCCGCCGTGCCCCTCTTTTTTCCCGCCGTGCCCCTCTTTTTTCCCGCCGTGCCCCTCTTTTTTCCCGCCGTGCCCCTCTTTTTTCCCGCCGTGCCCCTCTTTTTTCCCGCCGTGCCCCTCTTTTTTCCCGCCGTGCCCCTCTTTTTTCCCGCCGTGCCCCTCTTTTTTCCCGCCGTGCCCCTCTTTTTTCCCGCCGTGCCCCTCTTTTTTCCCGCCGTGCCCCTCTTTTTTCCCGCCGTGCCCCTCTTTTTTCCCGCCGTGCCCCTCTTTTTTCCCGCCGTGCCCCTCTTTTTTCCCGCCGTGCCCCTCTTTTTTCCCGCCGTGCCCCTCTTTTTTCCCGCCGTGCCCCTCTTTTTTCCCGCCGTGCCCCTCTTTTTTCCCGCCGTGCCCCTCTTTTTTCCCGCCGTGCCCCTCTTTTTTCCCGCCGTGCCCCTCTTTTTTCCCGCCGTGCCCCTCTTTTTTCCCGCCGTGCCCCTCTTTTTTCCCGCCGTGCCCCTCTTTTTTCCCGCCGTGCCCCTCTTTTTTCCCGCCGTGCCCCTCTTTTTTCCCGCCGTGCCCCTCTTTTTTCCCGCCGTGCCCCTCTTTTTTCCCGCCGTGCCCCTCTTTTTTCCCGCCGTGCCCCTCTTTTTTCCCGCCGTGCCCCTCTTTTTTCCCGCCGTGCCCCTCTTTTTTCCCGCCGTGCCCCTCTTTTTTCCCGCCGTGCCCCTCTTTTTTCCCGCCGTGCCCCTCTTTTTTCCCGCCGTGCCCCTCTTTTTTCCCGCCGTGCCCCTCTTTTTTCCCGCCGTGCCCCTCTTTTTTCCCGCCGTGCCCCTCTTTTTTCCCGCCGTGCCCCTCTTTTTTCCCGCCGTGCCCCTCTTTTTTCCCGCCGTGCCCCTCTTTTTTCCCGCCGTGCCCCTCTTTTTTCCCGCCGTGCCCCTCTTTTTTCCCGCCGTGCCCCTCTTTTTTCCCGCCGTGCCCCTCTTTTTTCCCGCCGTGCCCCTCTTTTTTCCCGCCGTGCCCCTCTTTTTTCCCGCCGTGCCCCTCTTTTTTCCCGCCGTGCCCCTCTTTTTTCCCGCCGTGCCCCTCTTTTTTCCCGCCGTGCCCCTCTTTTTTCCCGCCGTGCCCCTCTTTTTTCCCGCCGTGCCCCTCTTTTTTCCCGCCGTGCCCCTCTTTTTTCCCGCCGTGCCCCTCTTTTTTCCCGCCGTGCCCCTCTTTTTTCCCGCCGTGCCCCTCTTTTTTCCCGCCGTGCCCCTCTTTTTTCCCGCCGTGCCCCTCTTTTTTCCCGCCGTGCCCCTCTTTTTTCCCGCCGTGCCCCTCTTTTTTCCCGCCGTGCCCCTCTTTTTTCCCGCCGTGCCCCTCTTTTTTCCCGCCGTGCCCCTCTTTTTTCCCGCCGTGCCCCTCTTTTTTCCCGCCGTGCCCCTCTTTTTTCCCGCCGTGCCCCTCTTTTTTCCCGCCGTGCCCCTCTTTTTTCCCGCCGTGCCCCTCTTTTTTCCCGCCGTGCCCCTCTTTTTTCCCGCCGTGCCCCTCTTTTTTCCCGCCGTGCCCCTCTTTTTTCCCGCCGTGCCCCTCTTTTTTCCCGCCGTGCCCCTCTTTTTTCCCGCCGTGCCCCTCTTTTTTCCCGCCGTGCCCCTCTTTTTTCCCGCCGTGCCCCTCTTTTTTCCCGCCGTGCCCCTCTTTTTTCCCGCCGTGCCCCTCTTTTTTCCCGCCGTGCCCCTCTTTTTTCCCGCCGTGCCCCTCTTTTTTCCCGCCGTGCCCCTCTTTTTTCCCGCCGTGCCCCTCTTTTTTCCCGCCGTGCCCCTCTTTTTTCCCGCCGTGCCCCTCTTTTTTCCCGCCGTGCCCCTCTTTTTTCCCGCCGTGCCCCTCTTTTTTCCCGCCGTGCCCCTCTTTTTTCCCGCCGTGCCCCTCTTTTTTCCCGCCGTGCCCCTCTTTTTTCCCGCCGTGCCCCTCTTTTTTCCCGCCGTGCCCCTCTTTTTTCCCGCCGTGCCCCTCTTTTTTCCCGCCGTGCCCCTCTTTTTTCCCGCCGTGCCCCTCTTTTTTCCCGCCGTGCCCCTCTTTTTTCCCGCCGTGCCCCTCTTTTTTCCCGCCGTGCCCCTCTTTTTTCCCGCCGTGCCCCTCTTTTTTCCCGCCGTGCCCCTCTTTTTTCCCGCCGTGCCCCTCTTTTTTCCCGCCGTGCCCCTCTTTTTTCCCGCCGTGCCCCTCTTTTTTCCCGCCGTGCCCCTCTTTTTTCCCGCCGTGCCCCTCTTTTTTCCCGCCGTGCCCCTCTTTTTTCCCGCCGTGCCCCTCTTTTTTCCCGCCGTGCCCCTCTTTTTTCCCGCCGTGCCCCTCTTTTTTCCCGCCGTGCCCCTCTTTTTTCCCGCCGTGCCCCTCTTTTTTCCCGCCGTGCCCCTCTTTTTTCCCGCCGTGCCCCTCTTTTTTCCCGCCGTGCCCCTCTTTTTTCCCGCCGTGCCCCTCTTTTTTCCCGCCGTGCCCCTCTTTTTTCCCGCCGTGCCCCTCTTTTTTCCCGCCGTGCCCCTCTTTTTTCCCGCCGTGCCCCTCTTTTTTCCCGCCGTGCCCCTCTTTTTTCCCGCCGTGCCCCTCTTTTTTCCCGCCGTGCCCCTCTTTTTTCCCGCCGTGCCCCTCTTTTTTCCCGCCGTGCCCCTCTTTTTTCCCGCCGTGCCCCTCTTTTTTCCCGCCGTGCCCCTCTTTTTTCCCGCCGTGCCCCTCTTTTTTCCCGCCGTGCCCCTCTTTTTTCCCGCCGTGCCCCTCTTTTTTCCCGCCGTGCCCCTCTTTTTTCCCGCCGTGCCCCTCTTTTTTCCCGCCGTGCCCCTCTTTTTTCCCGCCGTGCCCCTCTTTTTTCCCGCCGTGCCCCTCTTTTTTCCCGCCGTGCCCCTCTTTTTTCCCGCCGTGCCCCTCTTTTTTCCCGCCGTGCCCCTCTTTTTTCCCGCCGTGCCCCTCTTTTTTCCCGCCGTGCCCCTCTTTTTTCCCGCCGTGCCCCTCTTTTTTCCCGCCGTGCCCCTCTTTTTTCCCGCCGTGCCCCTCTTTTTTCCCGCCGTGCCCCTCTTTTTTCCCGCCGTGCCCCTCTTTTTTCCCGCCGTGCCCCTCTTTTTTCCCGCCGTGCCCCTCTTTTTTCCCGCCGTGCCCCTCTTTTTTCCCGCCGTGCCCCTCTTTTTTCCCGCCGTGCCCCTCTTTTTTCCCGCCGTGCCCCTCTTTTTTCCCGCCGTGCCCCTCTTTTTTCCCGCCGTGCCCCTCTTTTTTCCCGCCGTGCCCCTCTTTTTTCCCGCCGTGCCCCTCTTTTTTCCCGCCGTGCCCCTCTTTTTTCCCGCCGTGCCCCTCTTTTTTCCCGCCGTGCCCCTCTTTTTTCCCGCCGTGCCCCTCTTTTTTCCCGCCGTGCCCCTCTTTTTTCCCGCCGTGCCCCTCTTTTTTCCCGCCGTGCCCCTCTTTTTTCCCGCCGTGCCCCTCTTTTTTCCCGCCGTGCCCCTCTTTTTTCCCGCCGTGCCCCTCTTTTTTCCCGCCGTGCCCCTCTTTTTTCCCGCCGTGCCCCTCTTTTTTCCCGCCGTGCCCCTCTTTTTTCCCGCCGTGCCCCTCTTTTTTCCCGCCGTGCCCCTCTTTTTTCCCGCCGTGCCCCTCTTTTTTCCCGCCGTGCCCCTCTTTTTTCCCGCCGTGCCCCTCTTTTTTCCCGCCGTGCCCCTCTTTTTTCCCGCCGTGCCCCTCTTTTTTCCCGCCGTGCCCCTCTTTTTTCCCGCCGTGCCCCTCTTTTTTCCCGCCGTGCCCCTCTTTTTTCCCGCCGTGCCCCTCTTTTTTCCCGCCGTGCCCCTCTTTTTTCCCGCCGTGCCCCTCTTTTTTCCCGCCGTGCCCCTCTTTTTATTAAAAATGGTAATTTTACCGCTTTCTTTCTAAATTACTTTTTTTTTTAACTGACATGCTTGTAATCACATTCATGTTTTCTTGCTTCCTCTTTCATAGCATGGCAGCCTTATCGAACAGAGAAAACCACATTTAAATTATAGAGTATATCTTCTCTACCTGTAAGGAGGACTTCGATAAATAATATTCATTTTCTGTATGTGTGGAGTTAAAAACTAAATGTGTGGTGAGGCACGACCTAATCAGGGGACAGGATTGTGTATTATACTCCAACATGCTTCTCAGTTTGATATCAAAACAACACAACGAAAAAAGCCATGAAATGTTCTTGGTATCATAATTTCTCTATTTCTTAGTAGAGATTACAGCGTGCAAGGCCTGGTTACTGAATTTTTCTTAAACAAGGGGAAAGGTCATCTTTGTTATGTGTTTTAATGTCTTGAAAATCTGGTAATAAAAATAGTCATCTTCCTTTCTCTAGCATGTTCCTCACTGGCAGTAAAAGTTTTTCTGGGTGCCTAGTCTGACTTTTTTCATTTTCAGCTTCTGTCTTCTAATCTTATGTATATCAAATCTGCTTTTCTGGGTTTGTCTTGGTTCTGTAGTGTGAACATATCAGCCCCTGTTTTTCTCTCACAGCTTCTGAACCTTTAGACTTGAGAATGGAGATAGAAATTGCAGTTAAATCTAGTTTCAGATCTACGGAGGTGTCAATATTAAGTTAGTGCATTTTTCAGACTTGTACTGTCACTTCTGTAGGGATTTTTTTTTCATTAATACTTATTGGAAGGAGAGTCTTTGGGACCCATTGTCCTTGTCAATCCTCCTAATTGCAAAAGAAGTGTTCTCTTGTGATGGACTCAGATAAGTGATGCATCATTTCTTTAGCACAAGCTACATGTAAGAATTTAAGTCTGTCTTTTTATAGATCTGGTTTTTGATATGTATGAGCTGCTCTTCAGTAGCTTGTATGTGGAGCAGAGAAACCAGTCCCTTTAGGTGCCCTGTAGTGCAGTTCAGGGCCTACTTATCTAGCATTGTTTTGCCATAATATGAAAACTTTGACTTGGCAAAGTCAACCTTTAGCTTACCTTGATCTTCAGAGATGAAGAAATAAGTGTTTTCCCCTTGCTTCCATGCATTTTGGAATCCCAGCTATTCCACGTGAGGCAACTGTTTTTCCTCGAGTTTAATTGGTGTGGTAAAACCTATCTAAATTACTGTCTGTTGTATGTGTGTGACAAAGGCAGTGAGGCTCTTCCTACATCCGGGGGACTAGAAGAGGACAAGCAAATAAAGGCTTTCTCTGCCAGGCTGGGGCTCGGTGTGAGTACTGTGCCTAGCATAGCATAAGAGTGTGGGGAACTTCTGCAACCAGAGTGAGGGACTGCCATGGAGCACCTGAAGTGACTATCTGTTTAAAACAGCCCTGTATCCTTAGACTGCTGTGAAGTCAACTTGGAGACATTTAATTTCTAAGTAATTTGAGTAGTTCATTACAGGCTGCTCAGCTGTCTTTTCTGTAGGGGATTTTCAGTCAGGGATAAATGGGGAGGAAATCAGACTGGCAGGCATTCTGTTTAATGGCAATTCTGTCAGGCAAAACTAGCTTGGCAAAGGCAGCAACTGCTGACAAGTTGTTGTTTTTTTCAGGTGAGGTAATTTAAGTTAAATATTCCATTTATATTTGCACGTTAAATGATCACGCGTTTGATGAAGCAGGAAGAGAACATGTCTTTTTTAGCATCACTTAAGGTCTTCAAATGGTAACTTATCCTGTGCTTTAATTTCACTTGAACGAAGCACATGCTAGTCCTGGCACTACTGACGACTAAAAACCTGTTATTGGCAGGTGAGGGAGTTTGGCATGGAAATAAGTGTGAGATTTTTTTCTACTGTCTTTTTTCTTCTGTGCCTTTTTGCATGTGTGTGAGAAACATCCTTGGCTTTGATAGTTTTCAGAGGGTAGTGCCCTATGTGACTTATTGTCAGCTGAGATGTGCAGAAGTGTATTATTTGTACTCTTTTTTTTTTTTTTCCATGGAAGTGTATTGTGAAATATGGTGGCTTAACCTCTGTAGATCAAAGGTTTTCAGTTTTCACTAAAGTACTAAAACCGTGGTGGATCTGGCTGCAAGTTCATTTTTCCTCTGGCTGAGTCAGGATAATGACTGAACTTGCAGCATCTTTGGCGATTGCTCACACTGACTAAAGTAGTAGACTGTGTTGTTACATCTTCCTGCTTAAGTCTTAGTAGTGAGTTACTGTTAGTGAGGGATTGCAAACATTACCTCTGGGCTCAGGTGTGATGCCTAATTTCTGCAGTGTCCTTTCACTTGTGTGGGCTGAGCTAGAAACCTTCAAATGAGTAGGCTTTTAGAATAAAAAGTGATTCAGTGAATAGGCATCGGTGTGCAGAGTATGAGTGAATTGGAGGATATTAACAATGGGAATTAGGATGCATGACTGATGCACATCTATTGGAAACAGAGTTAATAAACTGCCTATTGAACAAAGCAACAATTTCAGATAAGCTTCAAATAAGCTTTTTTTCAGAGAGTGTTTACCAGACAATTGCTTGCTCTTCATATTTTAAAATGACTAGTATGCTTAGAGACATTTAAAGCAAACAAAAGACTTCAAACAGCCTAGAATTTATGATGCGATTTCTTTAGAAGCTGTTGTTCTAGGGTTAATATTGAACAGTCAACATTTCTTATTATTCTTCTCTTTGGTTGGACATTGTTATCCAAAGCCTATGCATCTCCTGAGCTTCTGAACCTTACTGGCTCTTGTACCAAGAAGTGCAGGGTGTAATGATAGTAAACTGGCAGACATAAAGTCTACTCCTAACCCCGCAAGAGAGATGTAATGCTTAACACATCAGGCTTAAATCTAACATTTATCCAGTTTCTTGGTCTTCATTATCAATACTATTTCTTCTCAGTTGCTGTTAGCTAACTAGAACTTAACTAATTGAAAAACTTGAGAAAACAAAGTCTAATTAAAAAAAAAATCAAGAGCACGTTTTCTAGCTATAATGAGAGAAATTGAGCAAAAATCCAATTAATCATAGGCACATTTGATGCGTAGTATTAGTGCTCCATCCTTTTATGCAGACATAAATGTGTCCTTGTACAGTTCCATTCAATATCATTAGGGGCTGTAGTTTGTGTTGTGCTTGTGCCCTCTGGGATTTCGCACTGTATAATTGTTTCTTGTGAGATCTGCACCATTTGTAAAAACAAATTTTATTTCTAGAGTTTCTCTTAATGAGACAAATATCAACTACCCTGCTCAGTTACCTCTTCAAAGAAATGGTTTGCTTCCAAGCGCTATCCTGAATAGTAGGAAAAACAATGTCACCAAAGCAATTTCTGATAGTTTCACTTCTGATTAGTGTCACTTTAAAGATGTGATGTCCTCAAGTTTTGATTGTAAAATTCAGTTCAGTGATCTATGACAGTTTTGAGGTGTTATGTACAAGGTTGAAGCTCTTAAATATTGAAAGCAGTGTGCTTATAGTTCATTGTGCCGAGTGAATCACAATACAGAGCCTCTTCTGAACCAAATCGCATGATTTAGTCTAATTCTTTTTAATTCACCAAATGTCTGTGAGTGAGTGTTAGCCCATGACAAATCACATAAATGAAAAATGACTTTATCTTGTTTCCCTAATAAGAAGGAATATTGTTGAATTGAATTCCCCTGGGGAAAACTAAAAATGTTTGAGTAGCAGAGGCTCATTGATCTTCTGTTTCATTGTAGCCTGTATGTAAAGTCGTGAAACTCTGGCACCTTTCTTCTGAAAAACAGGCAAAACCTCTCTGAAAGGAACTGCTGAGTCAGAGTGAGCTTCCTACAGTGCTCCTGAAATAATTCAATACAGTCTGAAGATGTGTGTTAATCTTGCATGTCACATCATAAGGAGGGCTGTCATCCATACAGTGAATTATGTTTTCCTTAATGAGGTGATGCATTTTAGGTTGCCTACTGATATTATTACATTGCTTATTACATTAGAATCTCCATTTGGGGCAGGAAAAAAACGCTTAAAACTTATAACCTGTCTGCTTAACAGTTTAGCTTTGTTCCATGTCTTGCCATTGTATAGAATCTGTAATTTTTTTTTTTAAGATAGCCTTGTTTTTAATTCTAATTAATTGGAGATAAGATTTAAAACAAATATTGGCGTACATGACAGAATGGGAAAACTTTACCCTTCATTTTTGCTATACTTCACCTACTTCTTTTTCCATGCCTGCTGAAACAGTCTTCAGGTTTTCCATTGTGTCATTTTGCTCTTTAAGGAAAAGTTAGACCTAACTAGACTAGAAGTGCTATTGAACTACAAAGCTTATTCCTTTAGTACATGACCTTTAGAAGTTATGTACCTTAAATTTTCCATCTATCATAGGTTGTTGTAGGCAAGTCCTTTACTAAATCTGAAAACTAGCATATAATTTTGAAGTAAGATCTTGTGCAAGTTCAGTTATCTCCTTACCCTGTACTTAGTGAATTTGATGGTTTACGTATTGGATCAAATCCTTGTGTATTTTCCTGAGAGCACGGAACTTTCTGGATACTATCTTAAGGAAGCACCAGTAGGTGTGTGGTAATTTTCCTTCCCTTTCTGGCCAGTAGTTAGAGAATAAAGCATTACATACTTTCTAAATGTGTCCAATATTACTGGTACGCAGAATTTCATTTTCTTTCACCCCTTTAAATGATTTGAAAGGCAAATCAACATTATGTAATGACTGGACAGGTGCTGTATGTGTAATCAGAAAATCTTTTCTACTTCTGACTGCCTTGAAGTATTCTCTACAATAATATGGTGCCTACTCAGATGAAAGGTGGCTTTCCAGTGGGAAGAATTGTTGATTAAATTTGTGTCAACTGGAATACTGTGTATGTAAAGTGTACTTTTGTATACCTTCAGCATGTCACTCAGTGTATGTTGGTTAAGAAAGATCAGCTTGGCCTGACTAGAAAGGAAAAACCATTACTTGTGAAATCTGTGTAGTAAAAGACAATAGGTATGAAAGTCCCAAAACTTGTCTATGTCAAATGTTAGAAGAATTTGTTTTACCTTAGTCTATATAATTGAGCTGATGAGGCTTGCATAAACCTGTACCAGTGGTAGCCATGTTTGTATGTCATACTGTTATTACTTTTGCTTCTGAATTTAACCATCTTAAAGACCGATCGTTATGCTTCCCTTACTGTAAAGTTGGTCTTCTTCTGCTATTAGGAAAAAAGAAATAATGAGCTATGTTTAAAATAGAGAGAAGTGGTCCCATTTGTGGGTTTATAGCTTATTTGATAAAGCATTTCTATTCCTAATTGCTTTCCATTGTAGTATGTACCTCTAGTCTGTGTCAGATGTTTCTTTTAAATATTTTGTGAAGCTATTTGTTTTAAATACTTTGTGTAGCTTGCATTATTAAGGGTAACTTTAATTCTGTGGTGTAAAGATTAATTCTGAAACCTCAGCACATGTTTTAAAATCTTGGCTGAATAACAGTGTGGGATAAATCAGATCTTAGATGCTTAGTAGGTAACAGCATGATGATGGATACCCATGCTCAGCTTGGATGGAGACTGAAGCTTACAGTAATGTTTGATTTTATGATGGGATCAAATATAAACACTTAAACACCTTGTATCTTCATGTATTTTAGTATTTAACAGGGAAAACAGGTGGTTGCTGAAGCCAGAGTAGCTTGAGTTTTAGTGGAAGGTGTGTGAGAGGTGATCAGAGGCCTGGCAGAGTGACCTATCAGCCTCCTAAGGCTTCACAGGAAAGTGAAAGCCTAAATCTTTACTGAGAGTGTCTTATCGATCTACCCGTCACCAGGTGTAGCCCATTCAAGAACTTTTCCTAGGTTAACCAGTAAAACACATTTCAGAAATGATAATCAACCTGAAGAGTAACCGGTGTTTGTAACAGCATGTGGAAGGTGAATACGTCTGAATGCTTAAACCATGCTTCTCTGCCTTTTCAACAGACATTTTATTGCTGAATACAGTGTACTGTGGTTGGGTTTTAGTATGTGTCAACTATAATTTTGAGACAGCATAAACCATGCAATTTGTGAAGGATTGTTAGCTTGATTGATATTTTTTATGCTTCTGAATAATTTCATAGGAAATTCATGTTCTAAGTGGTCCATGTGTGTTTTGAGAATGAATAACTTGTCAGGCTTGTGCTGTGAGGTGATCTGTGTGCATTATTGCTTTCAGGGCTTGAGTGTGAGCGAAGATGTACTACATGCACATAGTTGTGTACCAGGAAGGGGGATGGGGGAGTGGGAGAGAGAACAGATGGAGATTTGATTTTTTTTGAAGCCCTTCCATAGTTGCTGGCTGTAGTTTTTGTTGGCTGTCAAATTTCAATTACTTTAGTGGTACAGTTTTGAGTACAGCAATCCCTTCCAGCCTGAACTATTCTATTATGATTTCCTTCTTTGCCATCAGGAGCCTCTATTTTGAGGATGGAAAACTACATAGTACAATAAAGAGTCGTATTAAAATACTGTGATCCTGCAGAAACACCTGATAAAACTTTGAAGAGAAGGTGCTAAATTGTAATGCACGGCTCAAGCATACAAATTATTTTTTTTTTTGCTAGCTGAATTTGAAGCTAGGATTGTACTTCATTGGAATTTTGCTTTTCTAGCCATTTAGTCTTAAAACTGCCAAACTCTATTCTGCAGTAGAAATTATTATGCATAGGGAATAGCAGTTCAAGAAGACATTAGACTGAAAAGTAGTTTTTAGAATGTTCAGTAGGAACTGATCTTGTTTTCTTCTGGGTTTAAATGTTCTGTGAACTTGATTTTGAATAACAGTTCTCTGAACTGCTTCCAATGTTTATCCTGTGTAGGTTAAACAGTGAAAGATGGGAAGACTTAAATGAAATGGTTCGGTGTTTTCCATAGGATTTGTGTATTGGTGCTGAGAGGAGTGAAAGGAGTTTATTCAATAGTTGAGAGTACAGTACAAAATAATTGATTTAATGGATTTCAAAACAAGGCGAAGCAAACATTTTAAATGAAGTGGTTTTGTACAGCAGGCCTGGCTTGGATCTCTTCTCTTTCTTCCAGCTTGAAAACAAAGCTCCTCAGCGTCCCTTAAGCTGTATGAAGATTTGGCTTGCCTATGGGTTAAACTGTCAATATTTCTACCGGTATTACTTGTGCTTATGCAGCTGGTTTACATGAAGCGATCCTTTTAAAATACTTTGCAATGACCTTTTAATATGCATATTCGGCAAGAAGAATCTGTGGGGTTAGTGGGTGTTTCGTAACAGTTCCCAGGACTAAGCATGAACATTGGGCCTTTTTTCTTGACAGTTTTGGTCATGTTCAATTCATGCCTTATTTTCAGAGGGTTAGATGATAGATACCTAAAAAGCTTAGGTACCCTAATATTAAATAGTCAACTGAAGCTACTACTAGTAGACTTGATTTGAAGCTCAAAATGTAGTATGTAAAATGCATTTGAATCTCTAAATGTGAATAACACTAAATGTAAGATTTTTTTTTTTTCTGTTTATAATGCCCACTACCATTCTTACTCCTTCCTTTCCAGAATGTTTCTCAAACTACTTTTTTGTTATTTCAGGGAGTACCTTGGGAAGCAATTGCAATCAGAACAACCTCAAACCGCCACTGCACGGAGCTAAACACTTCCATCGGTGCATTACAGATTGTGCTTCTATCTAGAGTATGTTTGTCTTTTAATATCAAGAAAACAGTGAAATCCATGTTCTTCGCCTTCTACTAGTGTGTAAGCTTTCCTCCAGTGTTGTTGGCTTAGTGAAAATTTGTTCAACTAGTTCTGATGAATGTCTCTTGTTATATTCTGGATCTGAGTAAATATGGATAATATATTGCATTTGTTTTATGTATTTATTCTCATAATAAAGAATATTACTATTTTCATTCCATGTATATTAACCTAGAAAAAATATTCTGTTCTTTGAGTGGGTTATCAGTGTTTTGACTTTATGGGAAAAGCAAACATAAGTCCCTTTATATTATCTCCAGAGAAATTAAGAGTTTTGACTTGGTGTTCTGTAGGGAATGTGACAGCGTGAAAAGTGATGATTAACAGTACTAAAATAAATACCAAGTCTCAAAATAGTGTTAATATTGTAAATAAATGCAAATATGTGGGGGCAGTTTTGAGTGGGGGATTTTTCCTTTTCTGAGACAAAAAAAAAAAAGGTGTACAGGATGGGCTGGGAGATGAGAAGAAGAAACTCATCTAATGGAAATTGATGTGGTAAAAATCATTAGTGGAGCCGTATAACATCAATGTTAAAATTATAGATTGAAGTTCAAGTGATTTTTGCTCTTTAATAAAAATGTTCAGTAACAGTTGAACTTGGGATTTCATGGAGTGTTTTTGTTAGCTTTTACGAATATTTTCAGTATCCGGAGTTTTGGCGTCATTCTAAAAACCATCATATTTAATTTGACATTAAGTAAAATTATTTGCCTGCCAAGTTGTTTTTTAATTTTCTAGCACATACTGTAGATGATGCAAGTGTTGGTGAGTTAAAGATTATTGATTTGGCATGCAGAAACAGTGTTGTTGCTTATGCAGGAACTTGGCTGCAGGCACTTGAAACACTAAGCAGTTAACATTCACAGCATTCACTTTTTAAAATGGTAGGAAATAAGAGGATGTGACTTAAATCCATGTGGTACAAGTTCCTGAGGAAGCATAGGATGCTTCAGTGGAAAACTAATTGAGGAAATTTCTTTCTCAGTCTGGATTTTCATTGTAGGTAACTAAAATTTGACCACCAACCAAGGGTGAGAGACGTTACTTCTCTGGATGACAATTTGTAATGATTTCTTGGATTAAAAGTGAACAATATAGATTAATGATTACTGCTTGCTTATGTATGTAAGAAACATAGGCATTGATAACTGAAGTTAGTGTCATGAGGATAGATGATAAGGTCTGAATAGAAATCAACTGATTTCAGTTTGAGGGTTATTTGGATGGATCTTATTTCAGTGCTGCATGTTCCCACAGTGATGAGGAATACAGGTTGTCCAGACAGCTGCTGAAAGAGTATGGGGCAGTGCTCTTGAAGCTCAATGTCTTCCCTGATTTTACACTTGAGCTGGCACCACAGAGGGGTGTCTGGGGAATGAATATTGCTCTCTGCTAAACTGCAAGATGTATGCTGTGTGTTCCCTGATGGATTATTTGGCAAGTTCTCAGTCATCTGGACCAGGTAAGAGTTGATTTGAAATGAGGCCCTTGGAATGCATGCAGGGTGAAGGACTAGATTCTTAGTGCTAACTCTTACTCTATAAATAAGACACTTGTTTCACGCTTCTTGCTGATATAAGTAGAGCCCAAGACCTCTTTTGAAGATGCTGTAAAAGTTGGTCCTGTGGTTATAGCTGTAATGTTGGGCACAAAGTGATGGAGCATGGATGGGGAGGGGGTATATCCATGCCTGTGAAAGCAGAAGTTTGTGGAGTGTGTTGTTGTCATCAAGCATCTAAATATTGTTTGTCTTTTATACAAACCTATTCTCCTCTCTGCTGCTCTGCTAACATTACTACATATACATAGATGAGTGCTGCAGTTGAGACAATAGAAGGGAGGGATGCCATCCAGAGAGACCTGCTCACTCAAAAAGTGAGCACATGAAACCCTAAGTTTAACAAGGCCAAGTGCAAAGTATTGCATGTGGGTTGAGACAATCCCAGATACGAGTCCAAACTCTGAAAATCACCTTGAAAACAGCCCTGCAGAGAAGGGTTGAGGGGTCCTGGTGGATGAGAAGCTGTGCAGGAGCCAGCAGTGTGCTCTTGCAGCCTGTAAGGCCAACTGTATCCTGGGCCGCTTCAAAAGATGGTAGCCAGCAGGGAGAGGGAGGTGATTATCCTCTTCTACTCTGCATTTGTTGGGCCCATCTGGAGTACTGTATGCTCCCAGGGTACGGGGAGGATGGGGAGCTGTTGGAACAAGTCCAGAGGAGGGCCACAAAGATAAGAGGGTTGGAGTTCCTCTCCAATGAAGAAAAGTTGAGGGAGTTGGGCTTGTTTAACTTGGACAAGAGAAAGTTCCAGGGAGGCCTCATTGCAGCATAGGTTAGATGCTAGGAAGAAATTTTTTACTCACTGGCACACACTGCCCAGAGATGTTGTGGATGCCCCATCTCTGGAGGCATTCAAGGCCGAGCTGAATGGGATCCTGGGCAGCCTGAGCTAGCAGTTGGCAACCCTACCCATGGCAGGGGGCTGAAACTAGGCAATCTTTAACATCCTCTCCAATCTAAGGCGTTCTATGATTATAGCTTGGAAGCTGTGACTGCATAATTAAGATGTGCAATACCTGGCACTTTCATAGAATTGTGGAATCATAGAATGGTCTGAGTTGAAAGGGACCATAATGATCATCTAGTTTCAACCCCTCCTATATGTTCAGGGTGGCCAACCACTGGACTAGGCTGCCCAGAGCACATCCAGCCTGGCCTTGAATGCCTCCAGGGATGGGGCATCCACAACCTCCTTGGGCAACCTGTTCCAGTGTGTCACCACCCTCAGTGTGGAAACACATCCTCCTAATATCTAACCTAAACCTCCCCTGTCTCAGTTGAAGACTTACCTGCATTTTGCTGAGAAATTTGTTGTTTGGAGATGATATTTAAAAAGTGGTGTTTCATTTACAGTCTGGTGTAGTATGGATACCCTGGTACCTGTGAGCTCTGACACTTCCAGCCCTGATTTGCATGGCCCAAAAGTTGTAATTTCAGTGAGTCTGTGGCATCAACTGTACAGTAGGAAGCCTAGGAGCTTGGCTGGCTATGGAGGAGCTTTCTGTGCAGTCTGTAATTTGAACCAGGACTGTGAAATTCCTATGCCAGCATTGGGATTTCTGCAGGAGTCGAGTGCTGATCGCATCTTGAAGGCTCTCCAGGACCTGTGCATAGCAGCAGTTTGTGGGCACAAGAACCTACCCATCCGTAGGGTTCCACCTTCTGTTTTATGACAGGCCTATAACTGTAGGCTCTGGAAGACCTTGGTTGCAGTCAGAAAACACAGGGTTGTTCTGTAGCTTTTAAACTTTGAAAGCCTTTACATTTCAACCAAGATATAAAACTTCATGCTGTGTCAGTTTTTAGTCTGAAAAGTTCTGATTAGCTTTAGCTTTTACTACTGAACAGTCTATGTAACAGCACTATCCACCTGTTAGCAGCTCACTTAATTTATTCAGTCGTCTTCTCCCAAAATCTGGCATATGGCTTGTAGGTAGATGCCATGGTGGCAGATTTAGTGCTTCAGGGCCCTGTGGTGACAGTGTGGGTACAGCTTGGTTTTGGGAAGAGAATGATGTGCCAGCAGCTTCCTTCTCTTGCTCTGGTAAGTGGAGGCTTAGAGATGACCGAAGTTGAGCTTTTATGGACCAGAAGGGTAGCTTACTCCTAAAGCAAGGTGTTAAAATTTCTGCTGTTCATATTATATCTTCCCAGATGACTTTCTCTAAACTTTTGCTTCAGATTTACAGTATGCAACAGCTATACAAAGAATTCAAACCTGGTACCATTCAAAGAAGAAGAGAGAGAAGGGAAACATGGAAGAGCAGTACTGACATCCGGGACTGAGCCACAGAAAATGCCTTAATATGCTTAGTACATGTTTATTGCTCCTGCAAGCCGTTAGATATGTAGCCTGGATGAAGAAGCAGCCAAATTTTGGTCTGGGCTAGAAACAGGTGTTGAACAGGAGGATTGGCTTCCTGGGCTCTGTATGGACTGTGCTGCCACATTGGAGCTTGCTTTAACAGCTCATCAGAATCACAAAAATGTCTCCGTGGTACCTGTGTGAACAAATGAAGATTTACAGTTTACAGTACTCTGACCTGTTGGGTAAATACTTTCTTTTCTGTGAGAATTTACTGTGCTAGTTTTAGCCTGGTAAGTGACGGAGTCTGAAAAAATCCTGTTGTGATTCATCTTTGTCCAAAGGCTTTCACTGCAGCCTTTGCCAATTTCTGCAGGGTCATTGTGATCTCTTTAGAACCAGGTGTTGTGTCGAAGTTCAGAATGACAGATGATATCACACATTGTATAACTTGATCATTTTCACCTCCCCTTAGATTCTAAAATCAATATTAAAAAACAAACAAACAAAACACCAAACACTAATTTGGCAGTACCTGACAAAGTATTTACAGGTAGGCCAATAGTCATATGCAGAAATAAGAGTCAAACTCACCCAACCAGTGAAGGAGCTCTCTGGTTGCACAGTACTCCTCAGGAAGCAACCTAGGTTCAAGAGTGTCCTCTTTTTAGTGGCTGGCCCTTATATGAGCCTGTATGAGCCCAGGGTGGCTCCACCTTGGGTCCACCCTTTCTGGTCACCTGGGGAGCACAGTTGCAAACAATTTGCATGTGCTCCCTTGGCCAGCCACTCACCTTCACCAGGTGTTCAATCACCAGTTTAAGTTGTGATCTAACAGACACCTACAGCTTCTTAAGGTATGAATATTGCATCTTTACAGCTGTACTGAATGTGAGTAGTGTGCTAGAAACAGTTAGCATCTTTATTTAAGAAGATTTTTTGTGACCTGCTGCTTGGCCTTACTGTTGCTTGAAAACTAAGTTACTCTGTGGTAAGGAGCGTAATAGCAGAAATGGAATAACGGTTAGTTGTTACACAGAGTGTTTCTGTTCTTTGGTTGTATCCAAGAAAATTTCAGTGCTCTGGGAACTTAATCTTTATTGAAGAGAACTTTTAAAAGCTCTTTATATAAATGTTGGCATTGGCACCATGTTTTTCTAACCTGCTAATATCACGGATTTTCCCAGATGAGCACAATTAGTCTCTCTGAGAGAAAACTAAATCTGCAACAAAGAGCAATTCTATTTTTCATGAGTCATCTTGGTGTCCTTTGCATATACATTAACTTTTTTTCAAAGGCTCTTCAGTAAGTTTGCCTTGCCTGTGTAGTGACAAAGCTTAAAAATTAAATAACTTTTCAAATGCAGTCATCAGCTGTTTTAATAAAGCCCCACACATCTGGTTCAGCCATAACATCAGTGAAGAAGCCTGGGTGGTGGTCGTGGCAATGCAAGTTATAACGTATTGATTCAGATACTACAGAACCGTTACATTTTTAGAATCTTTTGTTGCAGGAGAAGGTACTAAAGATGCAGAACTGAAGGTCAGTGTTCTTTAGATAGCTTTAATGAAAAGAAAGTGGTGCAAAATAAGGCATTTCTGTTTTGTTTAGACGGCTAAAATACAATCCAGGTAATTAGTCAGCCTGTGTGGTGTTCACTGCTAATAGCTGGATCGTGGATGTATGCAAATGCAAGGCAAGGTACTTTAGTCATCGTTTAGATAGGTGAAAAATACTTGACTTGAATACCAAATGGAAAAATAATTTTCTAAAAATGTTCTTTTCACTTTTAAGACTTTTCAATGTTGTAATGTTTCTTGGCTAAGAGATCATAGGATATTTTAATCTTGGAGAACTGCTTTGGGTTTGGCTTTCTCAGCTAGCACACGTGAATTTAGCTGTTTCTTTCCTATCCAGATACACGTGTATGAGATCACTGCTGTTTGATTTTTTTTTGTGTGTGTTTGTTCTTTAAACTGCTTTCAGTTCAAGCTTTAACACTTGATGGAGAATTACAGAGTAGGTTAACGAGTTGGTTCATTTACTATTTCTCAATTTTTCTTCAATATTTTAAATAATTACCAAAAAATGTCATTTCAAAAAGGCCATGTGAGGAAGGATAAGAAGGAATGAGTAGGATGTTTAATCACAAAACTTTATATCATAACCAACATCAGTTGATAATTAAGAAACTGAAATACAGATGTCTTAAATTGATGACTTCCTTTTATAGGATAAATTCTTTTTATTCCATTTCTGTGGAGGTTTCCATTTCCCTACCTTAATTTGTCCATCTGAATAGCCTTTAGCTTGAGCCAAAGCTGAGCTGGAGCAAGCTTTGATGGTCTTGCGGGGTAACTTGCTGGTAAGAGCCTGTTGGTCCTGTTATGCCTTTATGCCCTTTCTGGAGATGAAAGAAGCTTGGCTGAAGATTACTTGAATCTTCCTTTTTATCGTTTCCTACTCAGATATAGTAGTTTCCAGTTTTGATGAGAGTTGTGAGGTGCAGCTCTATATTGAGGATAAGTTGTGGCTTATTCCATCAAAGCCCTGAGATCCTTTTCATCCTCTGTTCTCCATTCCGTGTCCTCAACACACAGTCTGAATTTTCTATTGCCTGGTTAGTTGCATGGGAAATCATGCATCAGTCATGTACAGTTGCATGACAGACGTCCTAGTCTCTTGGAATGGGATGGAACTAGTCTTCTGGCTTGCCTTTATCTTGCATAGTCTTCATTTGGATTTTTGTTTTTTTTTAGCCATTCTCTTTTCTTTCTGCCTCTTTCTTCCTTGTTCTGGAAGTGTGGCATGGTTGTTACTTTATCTATCTGATGTCTTTGGTCACGTAAAGACCTTTTTTTCTCACCTATTTTTGCTTAACTTGCAAATGCTAAGTTGGCTGTTCTATCAAATTTGTGTATGAATTCCATTTCCAGATGCAGCTTCAGTTCCCAGCCACCCAGTGCTTTGTACAAAAAAGCTCTTCATTGAGAGGCTGTTTGAAACAATTAAGCAGGCCTGCTGCTTACAGTCGTCTTTACTGGATCTTCTTCAGTGCTGCCTCTGGTGCCATCACTATTTTTCTCTCTCTCCCTTTATTTT
Organism: Gallus gallus; assembly: GCF_016699485.2. Lineage (NCBI taxonomy): Eukaryota > Metazoa > Chordata > Aves > Galliformes > Phasianidae > Gallus > Gallus gallus. Next base: position 109,919,168 of record NC_052533.1, on the reverse strand, counting down.
TGAAGTGTGAGGCCTACTCATTTTTCATCTTGGAAAGTTACTCTCTCTGTCTGAAGTCACATTTTTCCTGTTAATCTAGCAAGAAAACAAAAACATTTAAAATTGGCAGCTTGCTTAATAGGAAATAGCAAAGCAATTTAGGTTTCTAGTGTGCATTTTGAAGATATAAAGATTTTTCTACAGTAATAGAATAGAGTAGCTTGAATGTTAGCTCTTTTATTGCTTAAGTGTTTAGTATAGGCAGATATGACAAATCATGATTTTGGCTAAAAAAGGGAGTTTGTACTATGTTATAATCCTACACCACCAGTTAGAATAAATACGTAAGATGCTTGAAACCAGTAGGTTTTTAATACAATTCTCTCTAACTCCTGCCCCAAGATGGCATGATAAATAAATTTCAGAAAATGATGATGATTCTGAAGACCATGTTCTTGAAGACCTTTTTTCATGCAGTGCTTGTAAAAGTAGTATTTTGTGTTCTTTGTAGTTGTGGCTCACAAGGTGCAGAATCCATGGCATCAGCAGCATGATATTTGAAAGCTAATTGGTGTGTATTGTGTTCCGTAGCCAGGCAGAATTAGGTAAGATATCGTCAAAGGGAAATTATGAAATGAAGTAATTAAAAATATTCCTTGTATTTTGTTTCTCATCAGTTCTCTTTTTTTTCCACGTGTCAGTAATAGTGAAATGTAAACCAGTTCTCAAGAAACATTCTGAAATGACGTCTGCTACCACTTATGTAGGGGCTATTAATAACATATGCAAAAAAAAAAGTTAAATCTTAGTTAAAGAAAACTGCCCTGTGCCATCTACTCTGCTCAGTGCCTCAGGCTGTATTTCATTTGAAATGTCTGTGGTGTGCCAGCTTAAGCTATTTGCTTCTGCCTTGTGCCTGACCTGGATCCTAAAGAAACAATTGAACTGGAAATATTCATCAGGTTAGTGGATTCCAGAAGAGATCAGTAAATGGAGGATGATTGCCCAAGCTGCACTGCAACTCTTCACAATTTGTATGGCATAAGTTGTTAAGAATTGATATCAATGACTGTTTTTCCACCCGTGTAGACAAAATAGATTCTTGCTTTCCTCCAGAAAGAGAACAACCAATGAACTCCCTTGAGAATATATGCTGAGGCATCACTGTAGTGCTCATGTTCTTCTAAAGGCATTTCACCATAATTCCATACCGTGTCTTGAGGCAAACGCTGACTCCTAGGATGGTGAAGAATTGCTTGGTATCCCCAGTTAGCCTTTTTGCTTTCTAGGAGGCTGGAAAAGAAATAGAGGGGTTTACATGGCCTGTTCTGAGTATACCTTGTTGCTGCCAATTTATTTCCTTCTGTATCCAGATGTACAGCTTCCTTTTTCTTTTTTCCACACAACTGCAGGGAAACCTGTTCCCTCCCCCAAGGAAAAAACACCAGGCAAGCCAGAAGTCATGTTTCTTCCTGTTGTAGTTCCACACACCTTTTCAGAGGGTGAGAGTTGTTTCTTGTTTAGAGCTGTTTTTCATCTTTTCCTATTATGAGAACCTGTTAGAAATTGCAGATGAAACATGTCATTTTATGAAGTGACAGACAAGGTATTTCCTATCTCAGTTGCCTGGGGCAGGAGTGAAATAGAACCAGACCTCATAAAATGTTGCTTCTGAGACTTGCTCACAACTTGATAATATTCCTCCTGTCTTTCTGCCTGTGGGCTGAGAGAACATCTTCTCATATATGTGTGGCAGGATGTGCTGGTTGGGCTCTGTAGGTACAAAACCATCTTTCTGAGGCCCCAGTATGCTGGTTGAATTCCTGGTATCAGACTTCAACTAATTTAACTGACAACTTATACACCTGAAACACCAAGTATAACAATTTCTGTTTCACTTTCAGAGAGACTCCTTACTAATGATCAAAGGTTAAACCCTTTTGCACTGACTTTTCCCTTTTTGGGTATTTTGGGGACTATGCTGCCCAACTGTGTAGCAATTCATCTGTCTATTTCAGTATCTCCTAGCTGTGGTACTTTGGATTTGGTAACTGCCAAAGAAAGCTTTAGGCCTTTACAGTGGAGTCATAGAATCATAGAATCCTTAGAGTTGGAAGGTTCCTCCGGAGGCTATCTAGTCTAGCTCCCCTGCAATGAACAGGGACATATACAGCTACATCAGGTTGCCCAGGGCCTTATCCAGCCTCTCCCTGAAAGTTTCCAGGGACAGGGCATCAGCCACAATGCTCAGTAACCTGTTCCAGTGCCTCACCACCCTCACTGTCACCATTAAACTTCTCTAAACATTTGGGAATTTGCTTACAGTAAACATTACAATGGAAAAAACACATGTCCTTTTCCCAAAAATGTTGAAAAGGTAGAATTGAAATGTATCTGGTAAATATTAAGGGGACAGATGGTGCTTTTCTCAGCATGGATTTTCTTTGCACAAGGAAGAAAAAATGAAGGTTACAGTATTATTGGGAGCTCCTGTCAAGCGTAACTTAATGACACTTCTTAATTAAGCCAATGCTTAGAAAAGTTATGGAATCACTGCTGTTGCAGAATAGGATTTAAAATAAGCCAAAAAGGCCATACAAAATTAATCTGTGCTCTGATGCAATTTGTTATGAAAATAGCTGGTTTTATTCCAGTTGTTGGAGGCAGGGTCCCAGTTAACAGGCCATGAAGCCTCTATTCTTGGACAGGGCATCAAGCAGTCACTGCTTTCTGTTGAACAGCAGAGTGCTCATTGGAAGGGCCCAGCTCTTTGGTAGGGCACCATAAGAAGTGTGTGGCGTGGGCTACAGTGCTCATTACAGTGAGCACTATGCCAGCACACCTCGGGCCTCTGTGAGGGACCAGTTGTGTCTTGCTGCACTGCTGGGTTTCCCCGCAACATAAGAATTACTCCTGATTTCATGCCTTATAAAGCGTATTTTCATGATCTTGTTCCCAAGGGTGGATCCTCGTAGTGACCTCTCCTGAGCTGTGGGATTAAGACTAGACCTTTGTGTCCGCTATGACGATGCAGCTCTGTGAGACAAAGACATTCCTGAGTTTCCTCGTGTATTTTTCTCAGGGCTTAATGGGTTTCCATGAAGAGCTGAGAGTCCTTGACTTTGTGGATGCATGAGTAGCAGCAAGGATATTAGAATTTATTTTTGTGACGATATTTTCCTATACATGCTTACCATTCTTTAGCAGTAACTGCCCCCACTAGACACCTCAAGATCATTTTGAGCGAAATCACCTAGAGACACCAACAGCCTCTCTTTCCAGTGGGACTTAATAGTATTCCCAAGTCTGTTTTCTTCCTCAAGTCACGATGAAAAAAAGAAAAAAAAGAAAAAAAAAAACAACCACCCCCCCCAAAAATAAAAATAAAAATACCCAACCAAAAGGAAAACCACTTAAGTACACAATAGACTTGACGTATTAGAGATTCTAGAAAGTGCTGTCATGAAACTCATGTATTAGAGGGAAGTTGTTAATGAGACGTAGGCTGTATCTGTTATCTATAATGGAACTGACACCTCCTCGCACAAACAATAATCCTGGGCTTGAGAAGCATGCATGCAACTAATGAGTGGGTGAATAACTAGAGCTTTAGTTACCAAACTGGTAGGCTGATTTGTCTTTGGGTCCGACTTGTAGCTTTCTGGAGAAGGTTGAGATATTGTGCCACAGTTAGAGTCAAAAAGAAAAAAAGAAAGCGTTAGGCTGTTCACACACAACTCCTTTTTGCATTCTTTTGTAGAGGAGCAAAATAGCTCTTGTAAATGTGACACTTCATCATTATCTTATGACCGAGTCTGCTGTTTGGAGTTGTTTTTCACACAGAACAAACTGCCCTGTAGTATGACAATACACTTCCCATGTGTTGATACCTGAACTTGTTTTTGTCTTGTATCTGAAGAATTATGTGGTCAAATGTGTTAGTTTTCAATTCATTCTTGCCTAAATGACTTAGGATGGTTATTTATGATTGCATAACTCTATTTTTATGGTAATGTCCTCTTCTTGATAAGTCACTTCTGTTGTCTCAGTTTTTTCCCACCAAATTTGTTTTCTTTCTTTGAGTAGTTTCTTTCTGGTGTATCTCCCCTGATTCTTGTTTCATTGGTGCCTTTGTAGTGGTCTCATAACTTATTTAATGCATACAAAGTTGAATTTATGAAGGGAAGATGAAGCTAGATAGTACTAAGTACGCTTAAATTTGAGATAGTTTTGTGCTACCTTACTTATTAATCATACAGACCTTGATGTCACTGCCTTTCCTATGCTGACTCATTTCACGTTAAGTATAGCAGCTGTGCAACAGTGGGTCCTGCTTGCCCTCCCTCATCTCAGTTGTTCCTTCTGTTTGGTCTTTTCAGGCTGACAGCACAGAACACAGTCCCCTGTAACTCAATTCTTGATTACAGTAAATGAGCACCATCTGTGTTCCTGATGAGGAAAACTGGTATAATCCTGCAAAAGCTTGTCACGCTTCAGAAGGTTATTGAATGCAAGAGTAGGATATATTTTGTATGTATTTGTATTGCTAGTTTTGCTAGCAGGGAGGATGAAGTTGTTTCTGTTTTTTTCTTGTTCTGGAGCTAAGAGGTTAATTCTTGTTTGTGATTGGCAAGACTTAAAAGTACAGCAATACATTTTCCTGAAATGAAGGATTTTTCTTGCATGCATGTAGCTATGTAGCAAGACCTGACCAAGAGGCTTTGCTGTCCTCTTCCTGAGCTGAACTGCCCTGAAATATTTCTGAACTTTAATGAGCTGACTGTTAATGTAGCAAAACATATTTTATTTTCACTGGACCGTGTTTGGATCATGAGGTTAATAATTTGTTTACCTTACCTAAATTGCTTAGATATTATGGTATAGGTAACTACTTTGAGCATGATACTAACTGTCCTGTATGCTTACCTTAAAAGAAGATGGTAACTGTTGGAATAACGATGCCAACATGCATCTCTTCAGGAGATGCCAACATGCAATTCTCTCCAGGAGAATTAACAGAAGGCTGGAGAGTTCCTGGTCTGAAACTATAGTCACTGTCTTTGGAAGCCTTTAGATCAGAGGAGCTGATACTGGAAACACATCATCTCTTGATGCATTACTCTCTACCATATACAGGAGATTAAATATTGAGGCATAGAGTAGGACCAAGAAGTCTGAGCACTTGCTTGAGGAACAGAAAGTGGAGGTTATATCTATCTCAGTGAATTATCTGTACAAAACAAAGCTCCTGTAGCAAAGCAGATGGGGAAACCTTCTAAGGAGGCCAGGCTGGTGCTTCCAGCACCCTTGTGGAAACGGATACCTGGTTTCAAACTGGTGTTTCAAATTAAGCGGCTGAGATATTTGAACATTACCATTCACATCCTGAGCAATCAAACTACTGTTTTGAGGCTTGCTGATTTTTCTATTTAGACCTAAGTTTCCTTAATAGCTTAAATGCTTCAGAGTTAATGGGAACTCTGAAATATAATAAATAGAATGGAAATTAAATCCCACCAGGCAAACCTGATTTCATCTTATAGGGCAATACAAGTTAATCCACTTAACACCTGGACAGGAGATGGCTCTTGTGCACACGGAAGAGCTAATATAATATTGTCTTGATTTTTAACGTTGTGGTTTATTGTTTCTCTCTGAACTTTACTGTAACATTTCATCCACTTGAATAGAAGCAGTATTGAGTGGATAGATACAGAAATTATTGATTTTGAGATGAATTTTGTTCATAAAAATGCCCATGAGCACATTATGATTCCATCGGTGGTTTTTTGTTCTTTAATTTGACTTAATTTTCTGTTTAGAACTGGGTTTTGTTCCTCTATGTTATTGTTGGCAGCAGTTATGTGATTAACTGATGCCATCAGTTTGAGCTCGATGAGCCACTGTAATTATATAAGTGAAACATTTTGACTTACGTATCTTGTGGAGCATAAACAGCTTTATAATTGGGAGAAGAACTAGAGACCACTGGATGGAGTGAAGGATTTGACTCTTGGGTAGCAGTAATAAATGAAGAGGACTGGGAAACTTATCTTAACCTAAGCATTATCTGAAATGTCAGCCCTAGACACAATGGCCTATTTTTATCTCTACTTTGAGTTCAGATATGAAATGCAGTCTTCTTTTGCAAATTACTTAGATTACAATAGTTTCTCCCTACCCCAATGGGGGCTGTTGCCCTTTTTGCTATGCAGTGTGCATGCTAACAACATTGCACTTGTTGGCCTGAAACAGGGCCCATCATCCCATGCGTGCTGTACTAGCTGCAGAGTCTTGGTGGTTTAAATGCTAAGTACTTTTACTTATAATTATATCTTGAGTATGTGTAGTATTGTTTTCTTATTCTGGGAAGCAGACATAAAATAAATGTGATTACATGCAAGATAGTCATTTATTACACAACCTGCTTCTTTAGATACTTAAACTACAGCATAAACAGAATTGCCAGAAGTTATGGGCATTGACAAATGTGGATTTCTTGCAAGGATTTGGTAGACAGGAGGCAGATCTCAGTATCAGGAGGGAAGAATGCTTGTGATAGTTTTTGGTTATGGCATGCTTTTACCTGTGAGTAGCTGACAGCTCTTTCTGGGATGAGGAATCAGCTCTGCAGCCCTTCTGGTTACAAGATGATAAGCCATTATGAGAGGTTCTTAACAGGCATTCTTTGCAAATGTGCAATCTCTTTTCACATATTATGTTAAGAAACAGCAACTTCTCCCCTATTCTGGCCGACTATGATTCAGACCCAAGCAGAGGGACCTGATGCTTAACTTCTGAGCTTTGTTGGGAACCTTCATGACCTGGGGCAAACCCAACAGGGAATGTAAAAGAGGCCAGAGGTGCCAAATGCTGCTTCTCTGTAGAGGAGGAGGTCTTGGGCCCATAAACTGACTCTGTAGGTTACATTGTCTTGGCTTCTCAGTTGTAGTTCTGATTCAAGAATTTCTATCATTTAATGAGCCGAACTGCATAGGTAAGGGAAAAAAGATATGATTTTTTTTTTTTTCTGCCAGCTTTACTATGCCTGGTTTAAGCCATCCTTATGGGGTATATTTGCAGCAGGCTTTCAAAAAGCAAGAAGTTACGGCTGCCAAGGAAAATGGGTGGCTTTACAGCATCTTAAATCCTCCGATTTTCTGCAAGAGCTGTTAGAGCGGAGCTGCTGTTAGGCCATAGAGAGATTAACATCAATGGAAACAGCAGGTGTTTTTCACTGTCTGAGGAATAGCCATCCAAAGGCAGACAATTGCATGTAAGAGCTCAGGTCAGAAGGGGAATTGAATCCTCTGCCATATTTTTAGTGGTGGCTTCATTTGCATTTGCTCCCATATACATACATGTATATATGCACACTGAGCCATATAACCTGCTTATTTCAGGGGAACTGCAGTGGGTCATTTTAATTCTATTTTATCTAGGTACTTTATAAAATCAAAAACAAACAAAAGAACCCAGACCCAGAGGTTTCCTATGGCTCTTCGTTGAAGTGTTTTCCCCTGTGATCTCTATATTTATTTCAAGTGCTTTGTTATTTTTGGGGGGTTCCAGTCCTTTTGAAACATATGTATTCATGTTTTGTCATTGTTCTTTTTTTTTTTTAAATCATTTGTTAATATGAATGAGTGCTCTAAACCTTGTGCTTCCCTTTCTGTGAAGGTTGATTGAAATAAGAGAAGAACCAGGACCAGTTATTTGTGAGAAAGCAATCTCTTTAAATGTAATAGACTCCATAATTTTTATTTTCTGAATTATATTCTTCTCAAGCTTGGTTTTCCTATGGATTTAGCTAAAGTAAAAACTTGTACTTGACAGCCTAGAGCATTTAGATATTAAGAAAGAGTTGCAAGATGGCAGAGATTTGATGAAAGACTACTGCTTTACTAGTGATCTTCAAATAAGACAGGAAAGGGTGCTGATGCACTCTCTACCTGGCTGGCTTGCAAGTATTCTGTTTTTTGAAATGAATGCATAGCATATTGTTCCTTTTCTTGATCTAAGCATGCTGAGGACAGAGGAACAACAGTGAATAAACTGCCTAAGAAACGGCTTATCCAAACAAATTACTTTTGTCTGTTGTTTCCTTTCTCTTTGTTTCTACCTTTAAATAGAAGAACAAAACAAAAAGCATTTAATGGAAAAGTTAAATATGTATCCAGCATGTAAATTTTGAAAGGTGGTTTGCAATCTGAATTTTAAAAATGAAGTAGGTTAACATGTGAATACTACTATGGAAGGAACACATATCACTATAAAGGTTATTTGGGGAAAAAAAATAAAGCACAAAAAAAGACCCACCACCGAACTGGTATTTTACCATCCATGTTTTGTGCAATACTTTGCCAATATGATTTAAAGCTTATTTAAAGCAAGAGCACAGGTTACCAATCCTTTGCTATATTTTCATTCCTGTCATCAAAGACACCTTCAAATTAAAGTTGCCCAAAGCACAGCTCTCTACTGTTCTCTCCACTTGAGAGTACATGTTCTTCACTTGCTGGCTATGGACTGCTGTGTACAGAAGGCATGTGTTCCTGACATGTAGCGTTCAGCCGAAAGCATGGAGGCCAAAACAGATTGGAGTCAAAAGAATTATTTTGATAAAAAGATCAACTAAATGAGACATTGATATAAAGGCTGTAATAATGAAGGCATAGCAAAACTCTGATAATACAGAAGAGTCCCCAAAGGTGAGAGGCAAGATATACTAGGAATCTGTAACCATTTTATATTGTTATAGCAGAAATACTTAGATGGCGCTCTGTATACAGTATGAGCTCTTTCTGTGTGAGCACAAAGCAGTGGCTGATAGTGTGTCAGTGCTTTAGACCTTGAGTCTTGGCCAGTGGCAAGCTTGCCAGAAATGCTTGGATAAGGCTTGATGACTGAATTAACAACAGAACATGTGCTAAAAGTGTTTCCAGAGCACATCTTCATCTGCTTGACCAACAGCTCACCAAAGGGGAGTAATAGGTTGTGGTGTCTTTCTAGAAGATGCATCTCATACTTTTGTGTGCGTCTGTAGCAACGCAGCATTTAATGGCACATCCCCTGTTTGCATCATCATTACACTTAGCCCTGGAAAACGCTTCATGGAACCATAGTATGGCCTGTGTTGGAAGAAACCTTAAAAATGGAGAGAGAGGGATGCCATCCACTAGATCAGGTTGCCCAAAGCCCCATCCAAATGGGTGGTTGAATGCCTTCAGCGATGGGACATCCACAGCTTCTCTGGCTATCCTGAACCAGTGCCTCGCAGCCCTCTGAAGAAATTCCTCTGAACATCTGTTTCAAATTGCTTCTCTTTTAGTTTAAAACCATTTTCCTTTGACCTATCGTTATCTGTCTTTTTAAAAAGTTATTCTCCATCTTCTTTATAAGCCCTCTTGAAGTACTAGAAGGCAGCTATATGGTCCCCCTAGAGCCTCTTCTTCTCCAGACTGAACAAGCCTAGCTCCCTCAGACTTGTATCATAAGATAGATGCTCCAGCCCTCTGATCATCCTTGTGGCCTCCTCTGGTCCAGCTCCAACAGCTCTGCATCTTTCTTGTGCTGGGGGCCCCAGGCCTGGACATGTTGCCTCATCTGGAGTACTATGAGGGCAGAACAGAGGGGGACATTCTCCTCCGTCACTCTCTTTAGATGCAGCTCAGGGTACTGTTGGCCTTCTAGGATGCATGTGGACACTGCCAGCTTATGCCAAGCTTTTACTCCACCAGAACTCCCAAATTCTTCTCTTCAAGGCTGCACTCAATGAATTCTTCTCCTAGTTTCTACACACATCTGGGATTCTGGGATTGCCCCAACCCTGTAATTGGCTATGTTAAATCTCAGTGGGTTCTCGTGGGCCTACTTTTCAAGTCCTTCCTGCCACTATCAATTGTACCACTCAGTGTGGTGTTGTATGGAAGCTGGATGAGACTGCACCTGATCAGCTGTGTCCTCACTGTAAGAAAGACATCGAGGCCCTGGAGCATGTCCAGAGGAGGGCAACAAAGCTGGTGAGGGGTCTGGAGCACAGGCCTTATGAAGAGCGGCTGAAGGAGCTGGGATTGTTCAGTTTGGAGAAGAGGAGGCTCAGGGGGACCTTATTGCTCTCTATAACTACCTGAAGGGAGGTTGTAGTGAGCTGGGGGTCGGCCTCTTCTTTTGTGTGACTAGTGATAGGATTAGAGGGAATGGCTTCAAGCTGCGTCAGGGAAGGTTCAGGCTGGACGTTAGGAAATACTACTTCTCTGAAAGGGTGGTCAGGCACTGGAATGGGCTGCCCAGAGAGGTGGTGGAGTCACCGACCCTGGTGGTGTTCAAAGAGTGTTTGGATGTTGCGTTGAGGGACATGGTTTAGCGAGAACCATTGGTGAAGGGCGAATGGTTGGACTGGATGATCCTGTGGGTCTTTTCCAACCTTAGCGATTCTATGATTTTATGATCATTCTGATAAAGATGTTAAAGAGCATCAGTCTCAGTATGGATGCTTGGGAGACACCAATCTTGACTGGCCTCCACTTGGACACAGAGACATTGACCACAACTTTATGGCTGAGATCATACAGCCAATTCCTTATCCACTGTATTATCCACCCTTCAGATCCATGTCTTTCCAAATCAGAGATAAGGATGCTGTGGGGAATCATATCAAAGACCTCACAGAAATTTATGTAGATGCCATTGATTAGTCTTCCCTTGTTGATTGAAGCAGTTGCTCTATCATAGAGAGCCACCAGATTGACCAGATATGATCTGTCCTTGGTGAAGCTGTGTTGACTGTTTTGCATCACTTTATTTTGCACATGCCTTAATGTAGCATCCAGGAGGATCTCTTTCATGATTTTCCCAGGCGTAGAGGTTAGGCTTACTGATCTGTAGTTCCCTGGGTCTTCCTTTCTCTCTTTCTTAAAAATGAGAATGTTATTTCCTTTTTTTTTTTTTTCCCCAGTCACCAGGAACTTCACTTTACAGCCATGACTTTTCAAATATGATAGTGGTTTGACAGCTACATCAACCAGTTCCTTTGTGTCCCTGGAATGAATGGCATTGGGCCCAAAGACTTGCTCATGCTTAGTTTCCACAGGTAGCCTTGATCTGCTTTCTTCTTACAGTAGGAGGGATTTTCCACACTTAACCCTCACCTAGAGATTGAGGGACTTGAAAAATGAATATACAAACACTTAGGTGTTTGTGTAGGGCAGGCTGTGCCAAAGGAGTGGTTGTTAGGGGCAAAGTGAGAGCAAAGTAGGTCCCTCAGGCCAGGCAGTGGCATGCAAATTAGTTGTGTGCTGCCTGTGCCTTTTTGTTGCTTAGAGAAAATAAGGTTCTCTCTTAATATGTGCAGTTATTGGCTGTGATGAAGAAGCAGCAAGGAGCCAGTGTCACAGACAGGACAACAATCCAAACCCATATTTTAAAATTTAGAGGCATAATTTCTCATTTCCTTGTCTCACATGGGCTCCAGGTAGGTGCAAATGAAAGAGTGAAAAGCATATCATTCTCTTTCATGAGGTCAGGTTAGAAGAAATGTCCATGACATCAGAACTATGGTACTTCAAAGGATAGGTTTAACGAATGCTTGCTGGGCTGCTCTTCATCTATGCAGTAGGAGAGAGTACAGTGATACTTGTGGGCTTTTTAAATGATGAAAGGTGTGTTTGTGATTGAGCAGGTACCAATTATTTGAAAGATGAAAAGTAGGCGCACTAACAAAACTGACTTTTTTTTTTTTTTTTTAAGAAAAAAAGGAAAATTGAGATTTGAAGAGATTTCAGTTTTCTCTGTTCAACAATACATCAGTGGTTGGTAAAAGATTCAAGGTGAAATAAATACAGTGATGATTGGATCATAATTATTTTGCTTAATAAGTAGATAGCAGGTAAGCACCAGACTTGGATAACAGCTTTACATTTATGCATTGTGCAGTATCTACTGGAGCTCAACGGGCAGTGAGCATGTCAAAAGTACCTGGGTAAGTATGTAGTTGTTTCAGAGGAAGTTTTCCCACTATCTGCTCATCTTGATCCTGTTCATGTACAGAGGAAGTAATATTGGCATTGAGATCTATTCATGTCTGATTTTTGTTATGTAGAGCAGATGTACATGAAAATAGCTCTTGTTATGATGATGATCTCTTGTTATTGAGACTTCCGGCACCAAACACAGGCACCAAACACAGGAGCTGATCAGCTGGAGTTGGTAGGATGAATTGTATGGGAAATGATCTGGTGTCACTGCTGAATTGTTCCTCTCCATGTCATGATTGCCTCTGTCACGTAAAAATTTTAAGTATGCAGTTTGCAGGAAGAACATTGGTTATAAATATATATACTTTTGGGATTAGGATGAAGAGGATGTTTTTTTCTTAATACTAATCTGGAGGAAAACTGTCTCCATCAGAAAGGTACCTGCCATTTTCATGATGTTTATGGCAAAGTATGGGGTAAAATCAATCCCTGAGCAGAAGGATGACATACGAGTCTCTGTGGTATTGATGGCCATGGAGGAAAGAGCATAACAATAAACTAGTTTGGCAGCAATCCTTTACTTCTCTGTCAGGACTCAAGGAGGGAATATGTACCTTCAAACTAGATAACAACCTAGATAACACTTGAGTCTGTTGGAAAGCTAAATCAATAAATGTTTGTAACTCATTGAATAGCTCCATGGGTATTCTGAGCCCATTCTTTTGAGAAATAGCTCTGGGAAGATTACTGTGCTGTGAATAATTTGGGGTATTATTTATCTAAGGGCTCCTGGTAGTAGCATACCTTGGAAAAATGTGTTGCAGGAGTTGTCTTGTGTTTTCTGGGAAGTGAAGCTTTTTATCAGTGGAACTTGACTAGCCTGCTTGGACAATTTATGGTGTAATAACTAAACTGTGGTCTTATGGCTCCCTTAGTGACTAATTTTACTCCCATAATGCTCTTTCCGTACTGAGTAGCCTTCCCAGTGTAGTAGTAGGTTACTGGAATAGCAACGCAGCGATATTGTCTATGGCACCAGGAGAAGCTCTGTACTTGCTGAGGCCAAAAGTTCATTTGGCACAGGAAGAGCAGGCAGTCCCAGAATAGCAGGCACAGTGGGTGGGCAATATAGTCCTGATAATTTCTTGAAGTGTGTTGATGGAATCCAGTAAAGTTCAGGGACTTCTGGAACCTGAGGGGGTTTGTTTTTGTTTGGAATAAAATTTTTCTCTAGTAATTTCCAGACTTAATTTGTTCTGCACAAATTTATTCAGTGCCCTTTTGAACCCAACTCTTCACATTCATAACATCCCATGACAGAGTACTGCAGTCTAATCACCTTTTGCACTAAGAAACTGTAACTGTAGGGGGGGTTATTTTTGTTTATCTCCAGAATCGTTAGTGCCATGTAAACACAGACCTTTTGTTCCCCTTAGGGTGCCATCTTTATATTCGTAGTACTGTATTCAGAACAGATATTGACATGGAGCCTCCACACAGCCAAAAAAGCATGGTGAGGAGACAGTATTATTTCACAGAGGAGGAAGGACTATGGTCATTCCAACCAGTCTTCCAGAGAACAATTTTTGCTGTTTTATCTTTGATCTGTTAGCATTTAGTTGGAAAGAAATTACACGTTTGCTGCCCTTTTGTAAGGATAAAAGCAGAGACTCGAGGTATTTTCCTTTCTAGCTCAGAAATCTTCTTCCTGGACTGAGTGAAAGCACAGCTGTGTTGGTCATTGAGTAAATCCTCTTGAAGAAAGATAATGTCTTTAAAAACACATAAGTTTATTGGTTTCTAGATCTTGAGAGATACTACTAGTTGAAATCTCTAATTAGAAAGGCAGTGTTTCTTGTAAAGAAGGAGAGCTTCATTCGATCTTTTAGTGAAAACTAGTCTTAAGCTGTCTGCTGGCTCTCCTAGAGAGCAGGATAGGGGAGCATCTGCCCAAGGATGAATTGGATTCTATCTCATTTTCCTTGCATTCTGTGTTGTTGCTTCTGAATTTTCCAAAATATATTTTCAAAGCAGAACAGGACACTGAATAATTTGCACTACAATTGCCAATATTTCATTAGCATTATTTTCCTGAAGCTCTCTTAACTGCAAATGTCTGTGAGCATAAACAGTGTGTCAGTAGTGTTGGCTGCTATAAAAGTGAAGTCCAGTGTAGCCATGATAAAACAGTCCTCCCCATTGCCAAGTAATATTTTGAAGGCCTTTTGTTTTATTGATTTTTAAAATATGAAGCCTGAGTGCCACTGTCTGTGACAGAACGTTTAAATAATGTAACAGCAGAAAAAAGATAAACAACAGCCATAAAGACAACAGTTGCCCAGCTGGAAAAATAAAAGCAGCATTTTGCCACTACACCTAGGGAAAAAGATCAACTTTTCCTCTCAGAAGAAGAGGTAAACAGGAAGGATCTTGTGATATTTTTTTTAATAATATGTATACATTATTCTAGGCGAAGGGAGAAACAAATCCCCAGATGGAGACAATTTAGTATAGACCATTCTCTTCATACATTTTTAGCTTTGCTAGCCAGTTGATGGAAGTGACGGAAGTGACTGTCTAACTCTGCTGTGCACTGAGGAGTGTTTTTTGGGTGCTTTTTGGGCACCACAGTACAAGAAGGACAAAAAGCTATTAAAGAGTGTTCAAAGAAGGACTGAGAAGATGGTGAAGGTTCTGAAGGGCAAGGTGTGTGAGGACAGGCTGGGCTCCCTGGGTTCGTTCAGCCCAATGCAGGGGAGCTGAGGGAAGGCCTCATGGCAGCTGCAGCACCTCAGAGGGAGTGGAGGGGCAGCGCTGAGCTCTGCTCTCTGTGACAGCGACAGGGCCTGAGGGAACGGCATGGAGCTGTGTCAGGGAAGGGGCAGCTGGGGGTTAGTGACAGGTGCGGCACCAGAGGGCTGTGGGCATGGAAGAGGTTGCCCAGGGTAGTGGTCACAGCACCAAGCTGACAGAGTTCCAGTAGTGTTTGAACAATACTCTCAGTCATAGGGGTTGAATTTTGGGTAGTTGTATGGAGCCAGGAGTTGGGCTCAATGATCCTTGTGGTTCCCTTCTGCGTGGGGATATTCTATGATTCTGTGATTCTTTCTTTTCTGAATGAATGGTCTTGGTTTGCAATGTGTGGGTGACTGAAAGGAGTTCATCCCCTCTGGGTCTGTCTGAGACCTGGAGCTTTCTGAGGTCCTATGGCCAGCAGCACCAAAGGTGCAGGTGCAGCCATCTGACACTTGAGGAGCAGACATGTTTAGCACTGGCATGCTGCATGTGCCTCAGTGAGCAGCTCCCAGGCCCTGCCTGAGCTTGAATAGACTGGGAGACGTGGGGTGTTTGGACAGAGCATCCACAGGCTTGGCAGTGTCTAACATACTAGCAAACCCATCAGATCGTACATCAAGAAGAATTTGCATTCTATGAACATCTTGTAAGCACAGATTTTGTTGGGTTATTATTATTATTTTTTTCTATAGATAAAGTCAATAGATTCATCTGGGAGCTTTGCCACAAGTACGGCTCCAGGGGATGTAAAGGATTGCTTGTATCATCAAGAACCCCACAGACTGGTAAGGATGGTAGCTAAGGGAAGTGGAAATGAAATAGGAAAAAAGACTTTGTGCTGAGTGCATTTTTAAAGCAGTTTGTCTTAATAATAATCTATGTACTCTACAGAAAATAATGGTGATATAGGAATTGAAAAACAAAATAACAGTAACAAAAAGCAAATTCCCCTCCTCTTCTCCTGAAAAACCTGAAAAAACTAAAACCCCACAGAGTTAAATATTCAGTGAATATGTATATGCCAGCTGGGTGCTATGGGCTTGAAAATACTGCTGCCTGCAAGGAAGAAAACCTCCTCTGCCTTGCTCTAACTACAAAGAATATGCCACTGTAAAGAAAATACTTGGGTAAATTCATAGCCTCACATGGGGAAAGAGAAGTGCCAAAAGATATGCCAGCTTGTTTCCCCATGTCTGTGAATACTGAAGATCCATGAACACTGAAAATAAGTCTAATATCTTGGTGTTCACTTGAGGATAGATAGACCGTCAGACCCCTTCTCTGTTAATCTCATGCAATCTCCCACTTGCATTTTGACAACTAGGGTCAGTATGATAAATGTACTGTGGTCTGAGGGCAGGAGCCAGGGATGGTGATGGTGTAACCTCTATTTTCTTCTGGTGTCTTCAAATACTTTTCTTGTGGGAGGTCTGTTCTTTCTGTAAAATCTGATTCTGCTTTGTAACATGTTTTCAGGAAAATGCCTAACCAAAGTGGGAAAGACTTGTTCCAATTCCACTAAAATAGTGGAAGTTTTCCTGGTTATATACATGAACTTTGAGCTGAACTGTTGATAAATGCTGGTCTGGAGCTGAGAGTGTTCAGATGTGCACAGTGTCAGACTATATGATAAAACTTGCTGGCTTCAGGTTATTCTATGCCTGGAAGAAGTCTATAGCTTTTTTTTTTTTTTTTTTTTCTTTTACAGTTCTTTTAGCTGCTTCTTTCAGCTATGCAAACAGTTTTGTGAACTTTGATAACAGTCCTCAGTGCATTAAAATATATTTGCTGTTGAAATGTTAAGTCAAGCACCAACCTGAATATTTCTAAAGGTCATAGACACTGAAGAAAAACACAGATTACATACACCTTTCTGAACTGTATTTTTTTTTTAATGTGGAATCCTGCAGTATATAGACAATACTGCAACTTAAACATGTAGGGCAAAGTCTGATTTTGTATTACAGGAGTTAAAAAGCATGATGATCTTTCCATCTTGCATCTACCTTTCATGGACAACAACAACAACAAAAAGTACCAAAAGAAGGGTAATGATCTTGTTTTAGAAAAAGCTCTCAAGGCATTTAGTAATCTACCTTTGCACTGTTTTCTCCATCACTGTGAGGTCCAGGAGCATTTCTGGGTAAGTACCCCAGTGGCTTAAATTAAAACCAGGGTCCAGGAGCACAGTTGTGCAACCAGGGCTGAATGCTGCAATGGATTCTCCAGCTGTGGCACTTCAGCTCTGCAAGGCTCTGAAGAAGTGCTCCAGCTGCTACAGCAATAAAGCACATCAGACATTACATCAGATATGCAGGCATGCTCTGCAAAACTAAATTATTATGTTATAATGGGAAGATTCAGTTGTATCTGATTATTGTTAATGTGTTAAATGTCATCTTAATTTGTTTCCTCTAGCTGTCAGCAATATGTAAATTAAATATATATGATATTGACAGTAGTTCTAAGCACTCATCTGTTTATATAATTGTGAGCCAATGGAATTGCATGGAGTTTAATGCTGACACTTCTAGATACCCTGTATTCTTCTAGTGCATGTTCGTGATCAAGAATTAAACACCCATGTGGAAAAGTTGATTCAGCAATAACATCAGAGGGATAATTGTCCTATGTTTTGCTGCTCCAAGCAATAGATAGAAAGTCTGAGAGAGGATCAGAAGGTCATAAAGTTTGTGCTGGTGTCAGATCTTAGAGGCACAGGCAGGCATTCAAGGCATCAGCTTGGGGCAGTGACAAGTTCTTGCCCTTTCCCTTCTGTGGGAATCCAAATGTCCATTGAGGTTTTGGTACATGGATCCATAATCATCATATCAAATATGCAGGAAGATTATTTGGTCTTGTATTTAATGATTGTTAGCTCCTAGATTGCTAATTTGAAGACCAATCCATCCATCTAATCTCTGTGCCTTATATTAGATGATTTTTTTTCTCGCTCTTCCTTTCCCTTATTTGCTAATATTAAACACAGATGATGGTGGTGCAATTATTTCCTTCAAAGTAATTAATTCAGAACTTTAATAAAAAGTACTCATCAGCTACAGTAGAAAAATCTAATGAGATCAAATATAAAATCTTTTCCCCACTAATGGGGGAGAGGATTCATATTTTTTTTGCTATGAAAAGATGGAAGAACTTCATGTAGGTTAGGATTTGAACTGCATTAATTTTATTTCCCACAAACACGGACATGGTATACAATTATTTACTGTCAGCAGAGATCATAGTGTTGAGTTTCACTAAAGGAAGCTTAGTTGGATGTTAAGAAAAAAATTCTTCACAGAAAGGTTGGTCAAGCAATGGAATGGGCTGCCCAGGAAAGTAGTGGCATCTCTGGAATTGTTTAAGGGCCACATGAACATGGCATTAAAATATGTGGTTTAATGATGGGAGCTGTCGATCACACTGGTGGCTAGATTTGACAATCTTGAAGGCCTTTTTCAACCTCAGTGGTTCTATGATTCTACTCCAGGCACTGCTTTGAGTGGAAACTGTCCAGCAGAGTTGAGTTCTGGATGTCTTCTAGCTTTCCTTCACTCCTGCTGTAAGGAGCACTCAGCATCTTATGTGCCTTGATCAGAATGGTCGTAATTAATGACTTGGGTCTGTGTCCTCCAAGACTTTTGGCCATTTGTCTCCTACTGTTTTGTTTTGGTCATTTCTACTTGAAGAAGGCCAACACGGAAAGGAAGAATGCTTGAACTATGCCTAAAAGAAGAACACTATGTGTTTGCCTTTGAATGTATTATAAATCTGTCTATATGTCCTTTTCTGATGTAATACTACTTATTGTTTCTGTGAGGCAGTCATTAACTTCTTTCTGCTCTGAATCAAAATCAATTTAAAAACTTTGTGGTGCCAGCAATGGCTGGGTTATAATAGTTATAATTTATTGATTTCACAGACTATCATCATCTAGACTGTGTTCAATCCTGTAATTAGAATTTCCACTGTGTAAGCATCTGGTAGCAACAGAGCATCAATACACGTATGGCTCTAGATGCAAAGTGTTTCATTAATTCCAAAGAAAGAGTGGCTAAGTCCTCTGTGAGGATGCTAGCAGAGGCAATCAGGGAGAAAAGCACCATCTCTTCCTACAGCTGTGAGGCTGTTCATTCATCAGCATGTTTTTGCAGTCTGGAAATACAGAAATTACTCTTTCATGTCTGAGTACCTCTTTGACTCTTAAAACCACGTTTTGCACAATCTGGAGCTATGGATGATCTACAGATATGTAAAGAATAATGTGATTTGAGTGATTCAGGCATGATTGTGAACAGCAGGACTGGTTAACAAAAATTAACTGCGTGTGCTTTTAAATAGACAGATGAAAAATGGGAAAGTTCTCCCAAAGTACTCATTTGCTTCAAGTGAAAAAAAGAAAACAACAAAACAAAACCCACAGCAAAAGCAACCAAACATTCTGAAATACTCTAAAATTATCCCACTGAAAAGTAGAACACTGTGTGGCCTAATTAAAAACAAAACCAATTTGTCACTATGCTAATATTCATTAACTTGTCAGAGTGCTACAATCTGGGCAACATCAAATTATCATAATTAGCACTTCTGTGATGTGACTGCTGGGAACAACACAGCCTCTGTGTTCTGCCTCTTTCTCTCTTTCTGCATTTTCATGTGTTTCTTCTGCTGCATGAAGCCTTCCAGGTCATGTGAATGTCCATTGGAGCTCACAACCCCCCAAATCTGATTATGCAATAACTTGAAATGATGGAAAGTCAACGTGAGTATCTCAAATGGTGCTGTACTACACTGAAGTGTTATGAGTAGAGTTACAGAGCCTCTTGTTCCAAACCTCTCATGTTTGATGTGGCAGCAAAACAAGCAGTGTGAATTGCCTTCCCTCTGCCCTGGTTCTGTCCAATTTGTGCTGTTGCTGTCCTTTGGGGAGGTCATCGGGAAATCAGACCCTGCAGTGCTTGGCTGTGAATTTGCAGCACTCTTCTGTGTACTACAAAGGACTGGAAAACCTCAGTGCTGCGCAGCAGAGCCTTGATTCTTCATGTGCCCAGTAGTCACGTATTGCAACCACAGACTGAATCAACTCTGTGTAAAAATGTACAGCATGAAGTGCAATTTACAAGGCAAAATATTTCAATTCCAGTTAGCACTGGTTTCAGACCTATATTTTCACCTATATGCAGGTACTGGGAGTACATGACTTCTCTCCAAGACAGTGCAGCCAGCTCTCCCTTAACCATTTACTTCTGTCATGAGGAAGATATCTTCTGCCATCTTTTTCAGATCTTTTGCAGTCCTGAAAGGCTGAATACTGCAAACTGTAGTTGTTGTTGTAGAAAGCAGAATATCTCACTTATGCAGGAAGCACAAAATGCTTTAGGATATTAAGGGCTCCTTGTAATGTTTTATTCATGAAGAAGAGCTAACTTGGAGAGGAGAGGAGAGAGAATGGGGTGGTGTTGGTGGAGAAATAAGAAGTAATGGGACTAGAGAAACATTAACAGACAACTTAGAGAACCCTTATGAAGGCTGTGGTCCATGCTTTGTTCTTAAGAGATGCGTAATTATGTGCCCCAGCCTTGACTAGCCTTGCATTTTTTAAAATCCATTTTGCATCCTTGGCATCACGTCTTAAAGAGGACATCTCATCCTGGTGGTCTGAGGCACTGTGGCTGAAGATGAACTGGAGCCCTTTTTCTTTCTGAACCCATCCCTCTGGGCAACATACATGCCATTGCCTGTTGGCACTGCAGGATCTGGATGTGCTGTATCACATCTGATTGGTCCTTCTGTGCTCCAACAGGCTTTCAGAGTGTCACTGTGGGCTGGGGACCTCGATTTGGTAACTGCTTTGCTTCCAGAGACCCAGGTGGAGAGAAGCAGACACTACCTTGGGAGACTACTGCCTTGGGACATCTTGCTAGCCACCTATGTAATGACCCATCCCCAAAGTGCCAAGAGGTGGCTCAACCCAAACCCACAGGTGCACAGAGCTCTCCAACCTCCTCTCCACGGGAAGGAGAAATAGATATATGGAAGAATAAGCATAGGGAAAAGGGTTTTGCTGAGTTTTAAGAACATCTGTTTTCTGGGAGCTGAGCATGTTGTCAGCTTAGCAAGCTCTTCAGCAGATGAATGGGTAGGCAGCAAGATTAGCATATTCACAAATTTCCCAGCAACTTCTGTCAAAATAAACATTATTTGTTACCAGAAGAAGTGGCAATGCCTATGTATTGTACAGAAATGTGACTGTTTTCCCTTCGTACTGCAACAGCTCTGGGACAAAAAACATCAAATAGCAGAATCCACCCAATTGTGCTCATATTAGTAACAAAAAACAGGCTGTGTTTTCATAGAAGCTTAGGAGGCTTATGGATCTCAATGACATACTTCTGTAACAGCTTAGCTATTTTCAATGTTTCTTCGGAAAACAGTGGCACGTAGACTCCAAAACTACTTAAATGATTTTAAAATTGTATACAGTGATTTGAAAGGTAAGTGATTTATGTGTAAACAATTCTGCAGTAAGTAGGGTTTCAGGGTAATTTTAAGATTATTCTGAGGTGTTTCTTTATCTTAAAAGTTAGGTATCTAAGTTCATAACAGCACCCATGGTTATCTTAATATTCTTACATACATATTCATTTTTAATTCACATCAGAGACTGCTTTCAGTGTCCTTAATTAAAAATACTGAGTTTGCTCTAGAAGTTTACTGTCACAACTACTCTCTACTACCACCATGCACACCAGTACACATCATTCCACTCCACGAGCTGCTTTTATTGCCACACAAAATCTTTCTTTAAGTTTTAAAGATGAAGTACGTTCTTATTCTTCACCAGGTTGAACTTTTTCCCCTTCTTAGGAACAACATGAAACCAGCCACTTCTAGCCTGTCCCAACATGATGCTCCTTTCAGCAGGGAAGCTTTACCGGCAATGGAGGAGCAGTCTAAAGATGTAAGGAGCACAGTGGCAGCTCTGGGTCAATCAGCTCGGAACACTGGTTTGCAATAACTCTACTACCTATTTTACTTTGAGGGCCTTTTAGATGTACCGACAATAGCTGGGGCCAATGGCCAGTGTTAGATGCTACTATTGCATTTGTGCTATAACTGTTGAGCACACCTCAAATGAGTGAAAGCTATCATAATGTCTTTTTCAGGACTGTCTTGCTTGTGGAGCCCTATATGGTGCAAGAGCCCTATATGGTTATTACCTTTATAAAAAGTGATCCTAGCACATACTTTGAGATTGTAAGGCTGTATGTGTATGTCCATTAGATCCCTGAAAACTGTGGATAAGATTCTTCATAGGCTGGAGGGAAATCTTTCTCCACTCTGCTTGATTTTGAGCAAGGAACCAAGGTCAGATCTGCATTCTAGGGAAGTGTGCCAAGTGAAAAACTCCTGCACACTCCATAATCAGCCTCCCGTCTTTTCTTCTGGAACTGTCCCACTCACTGCAATGAGGATGTGAATGTAGATCTGGCACTTTCAAGGTGAGCACTTCAGCAAAATGGCTTTTGAGAGAGGATCGTTTTCATCCTGGAAATGTTATACGACAATACAGGGAGAGATGCAGTAATTTAGAAAAGACAAGGTGCTATTTTATATGAAATACGTCTTCCTTCAATCACTTTAACATTGAAATGAGGATAATGAATATTGCAAGAATATCTTACCTTAATATTCCAGAAATACCATTACATATTCTGGATTATTATCAACTTTCATCACATACTACACAGATAATATTGTTATAGACAAATATAATTTAAAAGGCTAGTCTGAAAAATTATTCTGAGTTAAAGGAAGTTTTCTCAGTCTTTATTCTGATATTCAACAGGAGAAATTTCTAAATGTCTTGGATTCAGCAGTCCCATAATCACAGGGAATTACACTTGTGACCATCTATTACATATGTACCAATATCTTGTTAGATTACCATTAGCTAATATTTCAGTAAGCTTTTATAATGATTTTTTTCTTTTGTTAGCATTCTGAGAGGAGTTAGAAGTACAAAGTAATTTTGTTGTTCTGATGGCGACATAACGAGAATTAAATGACTGGAGAGCTCTGCAGCTCTGATAGCCAACCAGCAGCTCTCACTGTGCCTTATTTCTCCCCTTTTTAACAGACAATTCTGCTTGATGCCTGGCTGCCTGTCTAGAAAGCTCACTTATAAACGTTTTTCTATTGACAGTGTGTAAGCCAGTCTCAGATTTCTCAATAAATTTGCGAGTAGAGTATAAAACTGGCTTAAACTGCTCCATGGACGTGTGGATGAGTGAGTGAGGGATGGCTTCAAAGCAAATAGTAATTGGGAACATTGGAGTTGCAATGTCTTGCTTTATCGTACAACAGCAGAGTTTTATGTAAGTTATTACAGAGTAATTTTTATGCTACTGATGACATAAAAGATGTCACCACAAGAGCAAACAACTCATCATAAACAATGTGCATGTGCTTTTATTGCAATAGAAGTCAGGAACTAGAAACTGCTGATTACAGATACAGAGGCTTTTGAAACACTTATTGCAGTTCGTAAACTCCAGTATAACTATTAGATGATAATTTTCAAAATGCAGTTAAATTTAACAACTTTCTGGGAGGGGTCATAGATACGACAACATATGGCTGTGCTGTTAGAGAGGAGTCCTGAGGGAGATGTAAGCCTGAGTTTGAGATTACAGATTTAGTCTCTGAACAACATAAGGAAAAAGGAAGGGGAAATAAACATGTTTAGGACTATGATTACGTAGCCTGCTCAAGTAGGAACAAATTATGTAACCTCAGCAAGTATCTTGCCAAAAATAATGAGGCCAACCCACTGAAATAAAAGAGTGTTAATAGAGCTTTGTTGGAATTCAAAAATGGGGCAAAGGGAAAAACTGAAAAGCACAAAGCTGGAGATGAATGACTGTAACTGTGGTTATTATGTACAGAACAGCAGCTCTGTAGGGTCTGGTGTGCAATCAGCCTGCTGGAAAATGGGACTGCCACAGAATAAGTGCATTCCATCATGTGAGATCATTTCCTCACGTCAGTTTTTGTTACCAAAGGTATTGATGACACATATTCAGGACTACTTTTCAGTAAAGTTGAACTGTAGATCAAGCTTTGACATGACAAGATTAAACCAAATACTTTTTAAAAGGAGAAATATGCAACTGTGTTTCTTTCTAATGGCAGCGCAGATCAGCGGGATCCATTTCAAGCTTGTAAAAGCCAAGAGCCAGGAACAATTTATACACACAGAAAAAGTTGCTGTGAGCATTTGCATGTGCTGAAGGAGAAAAAGAAGCATCACTTACGCATTGATGAGCAAGGCTAATATATATTGAATGTCTGTCCCTGGGATGAATATCTCAACAGTGTCTTTTTTTTTTTCTTCTTTTTTCTCCTTCTACTCCCAAAGCTCTGTTACTTTTACTGTGGACTCAAAAAAGTATTTAAAAAAAAGTGGGAGAACGCTGTGAGGGTACAGGTGGATGCTGTACCAGCTGGAGAGGCATGAAAGCAGCCAGACACATGGTGTCTTCCACAAATCACCATTTCCCTCTCACATAATAGCAATAGCAGTGGTACATCTATTCAAGCCTTTTCTATCCCCCAGGTATGTACAGATTTCTTCTGGGGCCATTTCTGAGTTCTAAAATGTAGTTCTAAATGTTACCATCGGTCTTGGACTTACATCCTAATGAATTTTTCAAAAGTGGCTAACGCAGAGGAAATTCATAGGAACTTCATATGAGTTGTCCAGTCCTGGTCTTACCTCATGTCACCTTAAAAATACAAATGTTCATTATAAAGCTATCATTATTTGCCCACATACCATGGTAGAACATGTGCTTTGGAGCAATTACGAGAGGTCACAGCATAGACAGCTAAGCCCTATTTTGCTGAATGCATCTATGTTCCAACTGTTATCAGTGGGATGACCTTTAGCATGAGTTCTAGTGATGTTTATTCTGAAGTGAATGAGCAATAAAGGTGGTTCCTTAAAATACATGAGGCTCATTCAAACATACATCTCCACTAAATTAAATCAAGTGGTTCCTACTGTACCTTTGAATTTCTCCAATCAAGATTTCTGGTGGAAAGCCTTCAGCTGTGCTCTGGGACATGAATAGGTAGTAACAGAGGGCCTTGTTAAGTAGCTGTGTTATAATTGTTATAATAACCTTTCTTTATGATGATTGAGCATGAAATAAATTCCTTCCCTTCTTGATCTCTGCTCATTCTGTTCCAGACTGTTAGGCAAACAGCCTGATATATTTCTCAGGAAATGTTTTTATCGTCACTTATAGCCTCTATAACACAAATTACTTGACCTTTCCTAAAAATAGAGAAAAAAATTGAAGGCCATTTCCAAAATGAATTTTTAAAATGTCTTTGTAATTTTTCCAAGGGGAATGCTGTAACTACCAGATCTTCTCCTCTGCAATCTGCAAAGATGTTTTAATTGACATGTGCTTGTGCAAATTCCTTTTGCGGTGGGTACACGGGTATGATATGGTGAAAGGCTCTACATGGTGCTTTGGCAACTTGTGACCTTGCATTTAGAACCATGGAGTCTTGTCCAAGGATGGGATATCTGAGAGCTACCAGCTAACTCCAGTCTAGTCTCAACTCCAGACAAACTTTAAGGTGAAAATAGACTTGGGAAGCATGAGACATCTTTTTATTCAAAGACAGATGCTGAGCAATGAAATGATAAAAGACACCACCTGTAATTCTCACTGTGGTTTGACTTGAAGGAGATTTCTCTAACAACCATCCAAGCAGGCTATCAAGTCAAACTGCTATGGGGCTGGAGTTGATTCCCTTAGACAAGCTGCCCAAAAAGTGCTTTTTTCTGTACATTGCCCTATCTCAACTGGACTTCTGTGGAATGAAACTCCACGTGGTGTTAGAAGGTTTTGCCACTCTTTATCAAAAGATAAAGAAAAGATATATGCTCTATCTCTTCACATGCTATAATGGTCTCTGCTCTAACGTCGCACTTAAAACTAAGGGCACAGAGCTGATATTATTGCAGCTTTCAGGGGGTAACCTAATGCTTGAAGTGGGGTGGATTATTCCTATGGTGAAGGAAAAACTGTAGGATTTTTTTGTTTTGTTTTTTACAGCTTCTTCACAAAGAACATGGAAATAGCGTGAAATCCTGGCTATGCAGGTTGCAGGTGATTGCCTTGTTCACACTTCCAAGCATGTTTAAAACTAGCTTGCTGCCTTAAAATCGACACTCTTTTAGTTTCCCCTCTATACCACATGGCCATTAGGATTGTTTTAAGCTTTCTCTAGCTTTTCCTACCTGAGATGTAGTCAGCCTAACAATCAGACTTTGATGGCATTGAAGAGGACAGTGTGGTAAAGCTGATTGCTCCTTCTCTATCTTCCTCCCCCACACTTTTCCCCAGGTGGAATAACACATTTTATCTGGCTTTATATGAAGTGCTTCAATTTACAGCTCACAATACAACGCTGTGCTTGCACTTTTTTTTTTTTTTTGGTCAGTACAGCTAACCCCTTCCCTTGAGAGATTGTGCATAGCAAGTGTGTCATGACCTAAGGAAGCAGAGGAGTCTGCAGAGTTCAGGTGGTTTGAACCAGACACCAGAGGATACATATTTAATTGGGAAGCTCTCAGAGTAGCTGTTCTGCTCACAGAGATGCAGGATTGCTTCTGATGGGCTCTTGATAGTACCAGGTAAAGCATTCAGAGGCAGGCCAATGGTCATAGACAGAAGGAAGAGTGAAAGTCACCCAGTCAGTGAAGGGGCTCTCTGGATATACAATGCTCCTTGGGAAGCAGCCTAAATCCAAAAGGGGCCTTTTGTTTAGTGGCTGGCCCCTATATAAGCCCAGGGTGGCTCCACCCTCAGTCCCCCCCTTCTGGTCACTTGGGATGCACAGGTGCAAACAATTTGCCTGTGCTCCCTGGGTCATCCACCTCCCTTCTCCAAGTGCTCAATGACCAGTTCAAGCTGTGACCTAACAGTTCCCCTACAGTAGCCTTGTTTCTGAGATATGACCGTATTACTGGTGCTAAAATGGCTGCAGCAATAGTTTTGTTGCCTGAGACTTGTAAGTTTCCACCGCTATGATAACAATTTCTTTTTTCTTTTTCCTGAGCAGAATGAATTTCCAGTATCTTGTGCTTCTCAGTTGATTATTTCTTCAGGAAGTTGTTCAAACATTGATTTGGCTACAGAATTAAAGCAAGCACTATAGTATTTAGAAGAAACTTTTCAATTGCCTTTAAATGGGAAATGGGAAAATAAATGAGCACGGAGCTAGAGACAAGTGGCTGCAGAGCAGCTCTGCAGAAAGGGATGTGGGGGTGCTAGTGACAGCAGCTCAGTACGATGCACTGTGTAGCCCTGGCAGCTAAGGGAGCAAACTGTACTTGGGGTGCATTAAATGCAGTACAGCCAGTTGGTCAAAAGAGGTGATTTTCTCCCTGTATTTAGTATTGACGGGGCCTTGCCTTAAATGTTAAGGTCCTTGAACCATCCAGAGGAAAGCACCAAACCTGGTAACGGGGCTGAAGGCATGTTCTGTGGGGAGATGCTGAGGATGTTGTGCTATCTAGGCTGGAGAGGAGGAGGCCAAGAGGTGACCTCACTGCTCTCTGCAGCGCTCTGAGGAGGGAAAGCAGAGAGAGGTGCTGGGCTCTGCCCCTGGGAACAAATGGCAGCATAGGAATGGCACAAAGCTGCACCAGGGGGGGGTCACACTGGACATGAGGAAACGTTTCTGTGTTGTGAGGGTGGTAAAACATGGGAACAGTCTTCCTAAAGGGGTGACTAATGCCCCATGTCTGTCAGTGTTCCAGAGGCATTTGGACAATGACCTTAACAATGTGCTTTAATTTCTGATTAACCTTCAAGGTCAGACAGCTGAACTAGATGGCTCTGTAGCTACTGTGCAACTGAACTATTCTATTTCACTATCCTTTGCAAAGCTAAAGCACTGTTAACCTTCCAGAGGCATAACAAATTATAGGGATTTTTTTTTTGGGGGGAGGGGGGGTGTCAGGTAATCTCATTTATTTATTTATTTATTTATGTATGTATGTATTTATTTATTTATTTTCAGGGAGAAACTGTTTCCCGAACACTTGGTTTGTTCAGTTCCATTTTTCATATACTTCTGTCATGTTGTTTGTTGCTAAAAGCTTTCTTTCATCTGGGAATTGTCCTGAAACAGCTCTGTGGATGAATCAGGGTACATTAAAAGCTTGTTGAAATAATCCTTTTTGTAAATGTTCAGGGTTGGTTTTTTGTTTTTTTTTTTTTTTTTTTTTTTTTGCATATATTTTTCTAAACTTTGCTATCCTTAGGATCAAAGGTCTGCAAGCTTCTTCCCAAGTACCTGTAACCTATTTCAGTCTGCATTGCTTCATGTGTTTGTAGCCTAAGCGTGGCCTTATACTCAGAACCTTTTATCTTGAGTGTTGTTTAGAGCAGTGATATTCCTCTAGCATGAGGGTCATTTCTGGTCTGGAAGACTTCAAGAATCTCTGGAAGAATGCTAAACTACTTACAAAGAAACCCAAAGTATCTTCATTTTCTTGTGTAGGTATACATGAGTTGGGTAGAGAGGAAGAAAGTAACAAAGTAATCTTCAGCTAAATGAACATTCAGAATTCTCCCAGGTTTTCGCAGATTGAAAGTGACTGCGGTATTGGAGCACGTGATGACGCCTGGAGCAGTCTGGCGGTTCTCCCCTTTCAAGAAAACATTTATTGGGCACTCTTTTTACGCATCTTTCTTGATGAGGGTTGGAAGGCAGAAACTTTACCATCCATGCTAGCCTATGCTCTGTTACAGGTTTTTCTCCTGTAAGATGTCAGCGTGCTTTGAAAGGACATGACTGCACAGCAATGGTCTGCAATAGATATTCCTCAATAACCTTTTGAAAAATTGACTTTTTTTTTTTTCAGTGAAATTGAACAAAGAAGCCATGACACCATTCTGGTGTCAAACCAGAATGCCAACATGGGCAAATTTTCATCCATTGCCTCAGAGATGGCAGGTCTGAAAATCTTTAGGAAGTCACTGATGAGGAGTGGGAATGGAGATATAAGGAGTGTTAAATAGCTCTCTCTGGAAAGCCTCTTCAATACTGTGTGCTTCACTCTGTGCTTGGAAACTCCTTTCCAACCTCTCCACCTCCTCATGACTGAAATAATATCAGAAATTGCTAACAAACCCTCTGTCCTTAGCATGCTGTAGGAGCTCTCCCACCCTCTCACCTTAGTGGATTTTATGTATGGCAAATGCTTATGTTCATCTTCAAGTAGTTGAGACTTTATACATTTGCCCACTCATTGTCATTTGCCTTACCTTATGACTGCTCTGTCTCACCCTACTGGATGCTGTGGTGCTGTGAATTGCTAAAACTCTTAAATCTTGGTCATCATCACTGACACTGTTGTCTCTTTCCTTTGTAACTGTTTCATTGTGGCTGAAAAAGAATGCACGAGAATGGCTGAAAAGCCAGCTGCACTCAGATCTCCTGATGAGTATGTCTTCAATTTTGCGACTTAAAGTTCTCAGAATCTTGTAGCCAATAGAGCTTCCATGAATTACACTGTGATGGTCCAAACCAAGTAGCACAGTCCATATTCTCTATACAGCCAGAGACTCCTTTTACAAGAACCAGAAAACAGAAAGAAAGGAGGTATGTGTGTGTTTTAATTCTTTGAGTCATTCTTGAAAAATTAGCAGAGTGTGGATAGTTGTTTTCAACTTGCTATAGTGATGGAGACAATGTTGTTTAGATCCTCTCAGCATAGTTCTGAGCATCCTCAAGCCAGAGGAAGATAAACAAGTCCAGTACAGAAAAATAGCTGTTCTTGGGTTGATGCTGGTGACTGGTTGGCCTGGATGGGAGTACATGGGAACATACGGAGCATTCTTGCATTTCTTAGGGTGATGTCTTCAGCACTTCATACTTACTTCAAGGGTAAGTGACTCCTGGTAGCTTTTGTTTTCCTACTTGAATGTCTTCTCTGAGCCTCCTCTCCCATAGCAAAGTGGTTGCTCTACTCATTTGTTCCTTTAGTTATGATCTAAATAAAATCTTCTTTTGTCAGTATTTTCCTAAAGTATACCAAGCATTCATTGCTACCTGCAGTGTAGAATCTAGGCTTTCTCCGGGCTTTAGAGATAGCATATTTAGAGAGATAATGCTGGCTCCATGACAACACTGAGCACTCACAGTCTCAGAGGGACTGACCCTAGTAACGCATCAGGCTCAGAAGGCAGATGTGGCACAGCAGCAGATAACACTGTACACACCATGTCTTCCTAGGTGTTTCACTGCCTAATATATCTTCTTTTCTTCCCAGTGATAGAAAATTAAAGCTGAGACAGTGTTGGGTTCCCTTTTGTTGGCTATTGCAGGGTAGAAGCTTCACAGATTTGGGTGGGTGCTGGTTGTGGGCATGTTCCTATAGGGTCTGAGGGGAGTGGGGCAGGAACAGTGACCCCATTTCTGCATGTTTGGAAAAGAAGCACCAAACCCCTCTGGTACTGAGCAAGTACTCTCTGTGCTGTAGTTCTGCTTTCTATGGGGAACAAGAACTGCAATGCACATTCATGTATGTCCCAAAGTGTTGATGCCTATTTCTGGATTGGAGTGAAAGATGTTTCTTGTTTTTCCTTCTTATCTTTTTTTTTCATTTCAGTTTGTCTTGAATAACATGAGTGTAGAGGCCTATTGGTTAAGACTTTCTTATGCACATTTTAATATTTATTTATTGTATTTCTTTCCTTTTTTAAAAAAGAAAAAAGGTTGACAAAACCATCTAAATAATGATATTTTTATGAAGCTAATATTGAATGATATTAGAATTCTGGAAGCTTTCAATACACAGAATCACAATACTGAAATGCTGCAAGCCCATGTCAAATTTATTGTCAACTCACTCCTCTCTTATGGCCACAGGCAAAACCTCAAAGCCCAAATATCACTGAAACTGTATCCTTGGGTAACTTGGCTGTTTAGATAACCATGCTTTAAAGGACATGCTCCAAACAGTAACAGGAAGTTATAATGCACCTCAGAGCACAACACAGTTCTATTTTAATTATAGAAGGTATTTCTTCAGAATGCTCAGAGAAAATTGTAAAACAAACCTGTAATTAAAGGGAACGCTTATTAAATAAATAAATAAAGCCACTCACAACAGAACACCACATAATTGTAACTTTGAATTAATGGCTAGGGAAATACTTTGTTTATTAAAAAATAGAAACGATTGAAATGCAAGGAATGAAGCAGTGAAGAAATTGCTTCTTGCAAGAAATTAATTTATGAGATGACAAAGTGACTGGATGTTGCCACTTTTTTTTTTTTTTAAAGTGTCTGTTTTTCCTGTCTATCCTGCTTTTCCTTTTCCCTTTTCCTGTTTTCACTTATTACCACTCTTCTGTTCAGAAGGAACTGGGGTTAAACTGCTTCAGCAACAGAGGCTTAAATTCATGAGCTCCACATCGGGTCCCAGAAAGTGGGCATCTTGCAGAAATGGTGTCTAACAGCTTTTCATTGCCTTTACAATGTGAAAGGAATGGTCAAGCAATCAGTGCTTTTAGTTAGTTGAGAGAGTGGTTTTATTAATGCGCTTTCCTGTTTTCTGCAGATAGAGCATTGGCTGTTCACTATGGAATACCACTAGGTTTGACTTTTAGAAACAAATATGTTGATGCTACAGATTGTAAAATAAAATTTTCTTTTGGAGTATTTCTTAAACTTTTGATCAGCTTTATACACCTTCAGATTGTAGTGATGGTTTTTTGATCGCTTGAGAGCAGCACTGATCTAGATATGATTGTAATCTTTGATTAGTATCATTGTATGTAGGTTCACAGGGATACTGGCTTGGAAAAAAAAAAAAAAAAGATTACCTGACAAAACCAAATACTTTATTATTAACTTAAAATAAGTGAACTGAAACCGTGGTAAGAAAAATGCCACTGCTCTGTCTTCCAGATTGTTTTCTATTATTTCTTTTTGTAGAAACTTTTCTAGGAACTTACAACCAGTTGTGCGGTTGAGTATTTATTTTGTCTGATCTTGAATATATTGTTTCAGAAGAATTTAGCTCTGTCTTGGAAGGTAAATTAGACTGTCTATATAGCTTTTGTGTCTTTCTTTCCTTATTATGTATAGAGATAAAACCTTTCCCCAAGAGACCTTGAACAGCAGATCTTGTAGAAATACTATGGATACAAGAATGTATCATCATTATAGTTCCATCCAGTCAGACTATAGCACAGATGGTGTAGTTGCCCTCAAAACAGTTTCTTCAAATAAAGCAGGCATCCAGAGGGGAATTCAGGTAAGTTGCTTGAACATATGAGTGTGATGACCAGGAGGCCCACCTGCAGATGATGTAGATCATCACATAGTTTTGACATTTTTGATGCTAAATGTTTGAATTTGTATTTCTTAGTTAGTCTGACTTACTGTTGTTTTTATTATCCTTAATTGTCATGGAAGAAGAAAACTCCCCAGGGTTAGCTTCTTTTTCTGTTGCATTAAATAACTCTGACATGCAGTTAATACCAATAAGGAGTGAGAATATCAAATGGATTGCTTGTACTTCACACTTTTCAGGGCGTTTTAGGATGAGTAAGCTGACATAGTTTTCTCCCCATGTGATATCCCAAGTGAAGTCTTGGTTTCCATCTCTGATCCGTCAGAGTGAGCACTGTAGATATAAAACCACTCTTGTCTCAGATTTGTCATAGCTGTAGTTGTGCTTGCAATACTTGAAGATCTGTTGCATGATTCAAGTTGCCTGAAATCAATCACTTTTAGGTTCCCCAAGACAGCTGTGCATTTGCTTCTGTTTTTCCTGTGATGATAATACAGAAAAATAGAGAAAAATCCAATCTTTTCCCAGCACTCATTTCATGGGGAAAATCTTTCAAAATTCTTGGGAAACCATGGGAAGTTTTAATTAAAAAAAACAAACAAAAACAAACAAACAACAACAAAAACCAAGCCTAATTGGCACCAAATGTTAATTTGCTTTTAAAATATGCTCTATATACTGCTGATGGTGAACGGACTTCCCTAGTGAGGAATTCAGAGTTGCTAAGTTATGCTTTTACAGCAAGTTGGCCCTTTTCTCCTGAGAAGACAAAGCCAAGGAAGGTGAATTAATCTAGATTAAAATTGGTATTTCTGACTTTTCTGGATTAACTGCTCTTATTCAAAATATTGAAAAATAAAAGTCATCAGATTATATTTGACCTATCAAATGCACCTAATAAAATTCCTTTATTTTGGGAAACAGTATAAACTTCCATCTTCTTCCAGGAACATTTTGAAAGTCAGGAGGAAAGGAAAGCTTTTATCTTCCTTTAAATAATAACAAAATAAAAATTATTAAAAAAATATAAAAAGATCATAGCGCATATCCAGTATTCTTATTATTTCTAAGCATTCCTGTATGGCAGTGTTCCTTGTTTTGTGAAGTAAATCTGTTGGTAGCATGCTGCTGGGCTGATCTGTGTTATTGCCTTAAAGCTGCTTGCACTGGAGAAGACCTGACTGCCACTGAGCAGAGGAGCCATCAGGTCAGTATGGCACCAGGGTGAGATCATACAATCATAGAATAATTAAGGTTGGAAAAGACCTCTAAGATCATCTAGTCCAACCAAAGCTGAGCACAGTATTTGAGGTGTGGCTACACTGGAGCTGAGTACAGGGAGTCAGAATAGCAGAATATAAAGCAACCACTCCTCACAGCTACTTCTCTGATAGAATCATAGTGTCACCAAGGTTGGAAAAGACCTCTAAGACCATCCAGTCCAACTGTCCATCTATCACCAACAGTTCTCGCTAAACCATGTCCCTCAACACACCGGCTAAATGTTCCTTGAACAACTCCAGGGTCAGTGACTCCACCACCTTCCTGGGCAGCCCATTCCAGCACCTGACCACTCTTTTGGAGAAGTAGTATTTCCTAATGTCCAGCCTGAATCTCCCCTGGTGCAACTTGTTACCATTCCCTCTAGTCCTATCCCTGATTACATGAGAGAAGAGGCCAACCTCCAGCTCACTACAACCTCCCTTCAGGTAGTTATAGAGATCTTACAAGAAGAGCTTCATCTAGTCCTGCTTCAACAGTTTCACAGAGGCACACTCCTGGTCACATATTTCATCAGCTAAACTTGACTCTCATTTAAACTACTTTGATTGGTCTAAGATAGAGAGTTGAAAGGAGATTGTCCCCAGCAATTCCCATCAGCTGGTGTATAACATAAGTTGCCCAGGTACTCACTTCAACACAAAGGCCTATATCCTTCAACTGTAACAGCTGCCTACTTGTTCTCCTAGCTTTATTTACTTACACAGAATACATATAAGATTTGTTCATGGTCAGGATTTTGAGTGTGGTGGAACGAAAATCTAAAGCATGTCAATCTCATACAGCCTTCACAGCCCTGTGCCACAGAGCCAGGTTAGTGGCAGTGAACTGTCAGGGTGTGGCTATTTGTGGTGACCTTTTGGGTTGGAAACATAAGGAATGATCACTGCCAGATTTAGGTGATAAGCAGAAGCAGGATTTGAAATACTCAGCTCTCTTTTTTTTACTTTTGGCAGGCATAACTGACCCCTGTTTCTAAACAGAAAAGCTTATTTGAAATTTATAAGTCCCTAAAAATGACCTCAAATTTTTCTACTGCTTGGAGTCAATATTGTCAGAAGTTGATATTCAGATCTGTCAAAACTTCCTCTGGATCCCAAGACATCCTGCACAGAAAGGTATTCTATTATTGATTCCTACTGCTTTACAGTTCCTGTCCAGGTATAACTCCTCCTCGTGACTGCACCTGTGTTCAGCAAAGCACAGGTCCTGGGATGTAATGACTTCCTTCATTATGTTCTACTTTGTCATTTTCCTTCATCCACATAACTCTCATGTAATCTTAACATTAAGGTTAGGTTCTTTCTTCACCATGCTAATGGTAAAGTAACTCCTTTATTCACACCATGACTAAAATTTAAAAGGATATAATTTGTGCAGAAAAACTTTGCAGTACAAGGATGACCTGTGTGCACAATGAGAACCCAGAGGCTTTGACAAAGAGAAACCTTGAGCTAGTCTAACTCCACATCAAGATGCAATATTCTTACATGAAATTATCTCTACATCTTTCAAATAAAAAGCACTTTTTAAAATAACATCATATTTGGAGTAGGACACTAAATTCTTGGTAAATCACATCCCTCCATCCTGAGCCTTTAATCAGAGTCCTATCACACTTACCAGCCAAAATTATTGCATTTGTCATATCCATCTTCCAATTTCTGTCAGTAGCATTAATGCAGATCATTCAGAATCCCAGTAACTGATAAGCTGGTAAATGTTGCAAGACACAAATGAAAACTGATGCGGTGTACAAAATCTCTTGCTCTATGATTATGTTTAGCACACAGGACAGATCCTAATTTTAACATCCTAAGCCACGCCTAATTTTAGTATCCAAAAAACAAGCCCAGATAGAAATTCTATCAGATAACTTCAGGATTTTCAAAGAGAGTTTTGGTAATTAAATTCTTTAGAAATTCAGATGCTTTGAGCACACAGAAAAATCTCTGTTTAAACATTTAGAATTAATAATATGAATTGTGTTGATGCTAGAGATCTTGGGGGCATTATTAATCCTTTTATGATTAAAAAAATAATATAATCAACAGCTGATGTTCTGCAGAGACTGCTGGAAAAAAAAGTATAGCTGTGCCATGCTCCTTGTCCTTGGGGCTAAGGCCACTTGGACATGTAGTTATACATGAGCAAGATGAAAAAAACAAGTAATGTCTCACATGACTTCAGAGATAATTCACAAAAAAATATTTTTTGGAAAGCCCACCACCAATTTTGAAATGTTTGTTATTTAGATAAATGAGTTTCCAGACTGACAGAGGAGTGTGCATTGCAGAAACCTGGAAAGGACCCAATAAATACAGCCAGTATAATTTATAGTTCACACCAAGTAGGCATTTTTATAGCTCATCATTCTCAAAGAACATAGAAGGCTATTATTTATGTTGATACCTATAAAATATGTTATATGGGGCAGGATTTAAAGTGTTCATAAAAATTTCCATTGAAGCTTTTCAATTTTTGAATTAAAAGTTGGGAAGTTGAACATGACAACCATACAGACAGAGTAATGAGATTTTCCAGCCACAGCAAAGCTTCTATAGCAGAAGCTACCTGCACATTCAGAATTGTCTCAAGAACAGCAGTTCTGTAGCTGGGATAACTGTGGATGTTGATCAACAGCATTTTGTCCACATTTTTTCTGCCTTGTCTGTCTCTCATCGCTGAGTTCTACTGCAATAACTCCTGGAGAATGGTAAGTACAAGCTGGAGTAGGCAGTGCAAAGAGAGGAGATGAAATCCAGAGGTTTCCTGCTGTGATTCTGCAGTGCCAGGTTTCATTGGATTCAATTCTACTCTATGCTCATTTATATTGGTTTCTCTCATTAAGATGAGTTATCATTATGGAAGATCAAGTCCCAGGAAAATTCCCTCGATGTTGATGTTGTAGAAGAACAGAAAGCCATCTTTAATTTCAGATCTTGCTCTAAAAAGCAAGCCAAGATGTGATAATGGACCAGATACACTGAATGCAAAATCTTCTAAAAATCCACCTTGATGAGTTTACACACACTTTGGTCTGGTTTGAATGGGATTCCATTTCCTAGGGAATATGGCTCTGCATTACCTTATGACAGTAACAGGAAAGGCATATGCAGAAGATGGCACGTAAACCCTTCGTAGTTTAGTTAAATTTAAGCACATTGATTTGGAGTAGGCTCTACATCACACAAAGGGCAGAGACTTCACCCATTTTAAAGCCACATACCAGTTAAGTTCATCATATAGACTGGATTGATGGCCTGAGGCTGATTGTTTGAACTTCAGCAAGACCAAATGCCATGTCCTGCACTATGTCATGACATTGGGAAAGAGTAGCTGCAAAGCTGCACAAAGGAAAAGGATCTGAGAGTGTTGACAGCTGGCTGAATATGAGCCAGAAGTGTGTCCAGGTGACCAAGAAGACCGGTAGCATCCTGGCTTGTATAAGAAATAGTGTAGCCAGCAGGAGCAGGGAGGTAATCGTCCCTTTGTACTCAGCTCTGGTGAGGTCATACCTCGAGTACTGTGTTCAGTTTTGGGCCTCTTACTACAAGAAAGACGTCGAGATCCTGGAGCGTGTCCAGAGAAGGGCAGTGAAGCTGTGAGGGGTCTGGAGCACAAGTCTGATGGGAAGTGACTGAGGGAGCTGGGATTGTTCAGTCTGGAGAAAAGGAGGCTCAGGGCAGACCTTATCACTCTCTACAACTCCCTGAAAGGAGGTTGTTGTGAGGTGGAGGTTGGTCTCTTCTCTCAGGTAACAGTGACAGGATGAGAGTGAATGGCCTCAAGTTGTGCCAGGGGAGGTTCAAGTTGGATGTTAGGGAAAATTTCTTCCCTGAAAGAGTGGGCAGTTACTGTCCCTGGAGGTGTTTAAGGAAAGAATAGATGTAATACTTAGGGATGTATGTTAGTGGGCAATGTCGGTGATAGGTGAACAACCATTCACAAAGACTAGATAATCTTAGAAGTTTTTCCCAACCTTGATGATTCTATGACTCTGAGATTCTATGAAGTGCTCCACATAGAGAGGAAGAAATAGGATTCCTTGAACAATGTCATTGGTGTACTTTCTGGGTCAAAGCTTTAATGAGTTCTTCTGTCCATCTCTATTTCAGTCAGTGAAAATCTGCATCTAACAGTTACAACCCCAGCATTTGCACTGAATGACATTCTAGATAAAACTCATACAAGCAACTAAAAGAAGTCTCTAAAGGCCACTTCCTTCCATCACTCTTCAGATGCAAATGTTTTCAAGGTGAAAACTTTTCTGATGTAACAGTAACAGAGAGGTACTCTCATCTTTATGTTGTATTCTTTTGATTGCTTTTCTTATTGACTTAAAAAGGGGAAAATCTGCCAATGCCCAGTGCAGCAGGCTGCTTCTTCTACACACGGCAGTGGTCAGATGACAGAAAAGGAACATGCTATTTTTAAAACAGAAAAGTGGCAGAGTTATCTATCTGCAGGATGTTAATATCGAACAGGTAGATCACCAAATCCTTCCTAATAGTTGCAGAAAACCTCCCAGCGAGGTGATTCTTCAGGAATGTCTCAGTGCAGTCTCTCTGGAACTTAATCATTTAGCTGGTCAGATTAAAGCAGATACTGAATATGAAAGGGGAAACAGTCTCCCTTACTCAGTGCAACATCTGTTCCTTTTTTTATTTTTTGCCAGAGGCAACTACTCTGCTGCTTCCCACAGCTAATAAAATCAGCTGAATCCATTGAAAAAGCCCACGGCTATTCTTTCAAGTACACGCATTTTGTGGAATTAAAACCGCACGCGAATGATGTGCTGAGAACTAATTTCTGAGTCCAGACTCAGACTCTTCGTGCTGTGGAGTCCATAAGCAGGCAGTACCTTCCTTCCTTCAGTAGTTGCATTAGTTTTCCCCACACTTTCTACAGGACTGTGTACAGAAGTGTGTCTTTATGCATTCCTTCCAGTGACAGTGTTGACTGAAATTGGCAAACGGTTTGCAAATTACCATGAGAAACTGAGCCAGCCATCAAGGCTCAGGAATATATTCCTAAGAAACTTCACTGGCTTGGAAATCTTTGTTAGTTACAAAAACTGGGGAGAGTGTCATTTGTTGTATTAAACTTACAGCACTTGCACAGTGCTTCTGAACTGGAGACCTCTAAAAAAAGCTTTAAATGGGAGATCACTGTGATTTCACTTATTCATGGCCCTTGAAGTTAAAGAAAATGAAGGAATGGGACAACATGGAATTCAGCCACGAGACACCTGACCACAGTGAAATTCTCTGAAGTATGCAACTACTCTGAATGCTGATCCCGTACACCTTCCTGCAAAGAAGTAGACATAAGAAAAGGTCTTAAGTATATATAATACATAAATTTGGTAATAAATTATTAATATTTGATATAAAAGTCTCCCACTCTGTATGTATATTTGTATGTACATAGTTATGTTTTTTATATAAATATGTAGAAGTGTAAGTGAAGAATAAAACACCCCATTTGTAGAGATTTAAGACATTTGAGATGTAAAGGAAGAAAATAAATAATATTCTGTCTGGCAAAGAAACCATGATACTCAATGAAAGCAAGAAGACAAGTTGCTAATAAAAACTTCTGTTTATTGCTCACTAACCTGCTATGTTTGTTAAATCAGACTTACAATATTTCTAGGAAACAGCTACATTTTCCAGTTCAACATTGACAATGCAGTAGCATGGCAAGACAGAATGCTGACTCTCCACATTTTTTCTCCTCCTCCTTAAACATGGTAAATGTAATAAAATGAGATCAAACAGAGCTATATTTATATTTGTCCTCTAAAATACCAGGTTTATTCATGGAAAATTGGTCTTTTCCAGAGAGATACAGAGAATCATAACCCTCTTTTGGGCTAAAGAATCGATTCACTGTATTTGACCCTGTTAGTTTCTTGTTTTCACTGAAGTAGCATAACACGATGACAAGCAACTGTCCACTCTCCCACTGATGGGTGCAATAACTGTCATTTAGAGATGCTGATGGTTTCCTTTCAGATTTTTTTTCCTATTGTGTCTAATAATGGAATGCCTTTGTGTTTTTTTGTTATATAATATGGAAACAGGGAAATGTATGTACAGCTGTATGTACACTGTACAGCTGGCTGGACTGTGGCTTAATGTGCAGTTAGTACAATCCATCTCAGTGCTGCTTTCCATTGCATGTGGTTTTGCACTGTACACCTTTGCACACAATTGTTCAAGAAGGGGAAAAAAATGTAGATCATGATCTTCTTCCAGGTGATTGACATTTGGGAAGCTGGCTTGTGTGGAGGAGTCTACATAGTATTCCTGCAAAGCCCAGAGCCTGACAGCGACAGCTACAGAACAAAATGAAGAGTTGTAAGGAATCGATACAACCCAAAAACAAGTTGTTTACATTTAGTTCATTTTTCCCCCCCCAAAATTACAGTAGGTAAACAAGGTCTACCGGAGATAAGAACTAGGCAAAATCATGGTACAGTAATTGAGGAAATGTCCAATTGACTGCCAGACCAACAGTCACCCAGAGAGGCACAAGTCTGAATAAAGGTTAGGAATTCTCCTTCAGAGACCCTGGAGGATATCCAGCAGTGCATTTGGCCACTGATCAAGGAGTAGGGGATAAAGACATCTGTGGAAGAGAAGTGGCAGGCATAGACCCCTGGCAAAAGCTGGGAGGTTGCCCTGGCTCAGGATTAGTTGGCCAGCATCACAGGTGTGGTGTAGGGGTACTGTTAGGTCATGGCTTGAACTGATGATTGAGCAACTGGTGAAAGGCTGTGTCTGGCCCAGGGAACATAGGCAAATTGTTTGCACCTGTGCTCCCTAGGTGACCAGAAGGTGTGGAGGGTGGAGCCACCCTGTGCTCATATAAGGACCAACTATTGAAAAGAAGGTCCCTTTTGCACCTAGGCTGCTTCCTGAGCAGGAGTGTTGTATAGCTATAGAACCCCTTCATCAGCTGGGTGAGTTGATTCATCTTTCTGTATACAATTATTGGCCTGCCTGTAAATACTTCATCTGGTAGTGCTAAGAACCTGTCAGAAGTGATTTTGCTTCTTCATAAACAGGATCTCACTTGTGTTTGTGTGTGTCCTTGCTATGTTGTGTCACTGAATAATTTAGACTCTAAGAGACTTCTTAGATCATTATTCCAACCCTGCTGCTCAGCCTATCTCTTCATAAACAGCAGTCTGAAAAATGTGTCTGTGGGAAAGCAAGCATTCATAAAGGGAAATGTGGGTGGCTTTCTGTGCTCTCCCACAATAATAGGGAGGCAACTTGAAAAATAGGAGGAGGTGATCTCAGAGACACTGGCATCTAGATGTATGAGAGACATTTGCATTTGTCTGTGGAAGCTGATGTTTGGTGCACCAAGTGGTGAGTGTGATTCTACTAGCTGACCTCTTCAGAACTGCAACAGTGCACCTTAGGTAAAATTCTAGTAGTGCAGAATGACCTGAGCTGATGGGAGCATACCTGCTCTCGTCCTCAGTGACTGATGAGTAGGAAGCTCAGAGTATGAGGAGAAGGCTGCAGGTGGTGCTGGGGGTCATCATTATTCAGAAATGAATGCTTTTTAGCTCAGTGCAGACCAGGTGTTTCTGTAAACAAGCACTTGGAAATGTGTTTGTCCTAAGGCAAGAGCATTTTACTGAGCAGGTTCCAAATAAGCTAACACTTTTGCCAGAATCAAATGGAAACAGCTCTGCAGTGACAGACATGGCTGTAAAACTGAATGTTGTAATCAGTGAGAATGAAGGCAAAAGGAACAGAGCAACTGGTGAATTAATTCTACTTGATGGGTAGGTATGGAACCTTAGAAAGAACCCTTGAGAAAACATATTTTGGCAAGCATCTGTCTCTTGGGAATTTACATACCAATATATTTTATATCTTGAAGGTAGTTCATCTACCATTGTCTCTTAAGATTTGTGCATCAAAGTGCTGGGTTAGAAAAGTTCTTTGGAAGAAACTGCCATGTTATAAGGGAAACTTTGGAATCGGGATTTATCTCAACAGTTCTATTCCTGTTTTGAATTATCAGAAATCCTCAAAGGCTACTTAAGTCAGTGCATAGTTTTATCTGTTCAGACAAAAATCTCTTTTGATGAGCTGTTCTCCAACACCTCTGGTTCATAAAATCATAGAATGGCCTGGATTGAAAAGGACTGTAATT
This sequence comes from Gallus gallus, assembly GCF_016699485.2. Classification (NCBI taxonomy): domain Eukaryota; kingdom Metazoa; phylum Chordata; class Aves; order Galliformes; family Phasianidae; genus Gallus; species Gallus gallus. The sequence continues at coordinate 109,877,558 of NC_052533.1, read as the reverse complement.
ATCATCTAGTTTCATCCCCTCTGCTGTGGGCAGGGTCAACAACCACTACACCAGGCTGCCCAGAGTCACATTCAGCCTTGCTTTGAATGCCTCCAGGGATGGGGTATCCACAACTTCCTTGGGCAACCTGTTCCCTAGGCATCACCACCCTTTTTGTGAGGCTGAGAGATTCCTAGAACAACAGAATCCTTTAGACTGGAAGGGACCTTAAATATGAACGAGCTTCAACCTATCACCTCTGATCTTCCCTGGAAATATTGGTTTTATGCAGCATGAGGGTGAATGATTTAGAAAGATTTCACTGGCAGGATTCACTCCTAGGTAAGTAACCTCCTTATTATTCAGGGGGCTCTGCTGGCTCTTAAATTCAGCTCTCCCAGTGGCCTGATATGAACAGCTAAATGCACACCCCCCTCCTGGTAAGTGTATATAAAAGTGTATGTATGTACATATGTATGAATGTATAGCTTGGTTATGTAACTTCTTGAAGACATGTATGTGCATGAAGAATAAACAACTAACCATAAATGAGCAACATCTTATAAAATGTTCATAACAAATTCTAAGTAATGCACTTGGCATAACAGAATGAGAACTCATAATTTATGTTGACAGAGCTAATAGGTTGCAGTAAGGGTGGTACCTGCCAAAGGTTAAAAAACTTCATTTCTCATCTTCCTGAAGCTCATCTGAACAATCAGGGCTCAAAAAAGTGCCTCTGATGCACCGTGATCAGAATGTTTGTGTCAGAGCTGGTTGAGAGCTGTAGCTCTTGAGGATGCTATAGACTGATGCTGTACAAAACTTTGCTTCAGGGTGTCTGCTGTGAATTCAGGAATGTGGCTTGACCATGTGGCTGCCTGCAGTGTGCCAGTACTGCTAAGGGCTCCTCTGTGGAAACCTTGGTTTCTGTGGTCAAATAACAGTATTGATCCATCCACAAGCTGGGGGATGTGGCATTGATTTTTTTTTTTTTGCCTTTTTTTGTGAGGCAGAGATGCAGTAAGATTCATAGGAAAAAAAAATCACACTTGTACATAGCCTAAGTATCAATTTATGTGCTTACAAGCTGACAGGTGACACAGCCAAAGTGACATAGATTAGTAGACTCCAAACACTTGGTTGCTGTAATATCCCCTTTCTTTCTGATTTGATGTATTAGATCTGTTATAGGAGACCTTAACATTTATGTTATTTAAGATGCTAGAATGACTGTCCTAAGCCTTGTTTGCTAGTTTGGGGAAGATCAGGAAAAAAAGCAGTCAATCTCATGCTTTTTTAAAATGTGTTAATCTGTGAACATATGCAGATGTATACTTAAATACAAGGTTATAACTTTCCTCAGGGAAAAAATGCTTCTAACAAGGGTATATTTGCAGCACAGTCACAGGAGTAACAGAATGCAAAAGTCATTCAGATCAAAAGAATAGCTCTTCTACCCGGACAGATTAGAACTGGTGACAAAACACTGTAAAATCACATTCAAATTGAAAAAATGGAAATTAGGGTGGGAGGAGGGGTTGGAAAGTTCCAGATGAGTTACAGACATTGTAAAATGTCAGTTTGATGTGACAGTGGGCAGCAGATCAGCTATAAAGGATGATATTCTTAACCCTTTGTAACCTTGTGATGATTGCTTTTTAGAAAACACAGATGCGGAGGAAAACAGACACGGTTCTGCTGATCTGCAAGCACAGAAAAATACTGTTGAGGGGTGTTGAGATTTTCACCACTTACCAGAGCTGCAAATGCAACGTGCTTGACTGTCCAATTGAATAGTTAAAAAAAAAAAAGGAAGGACTAACTTGCAAGTACAGACAATCTCCATTATAATGTGTGCTAGCTAAGCTTGTTCTTAAACGTTCTGGTAGTTCTATTTCAGTTAAAATTGGATGGTTTCATTTTCTGGAGGCAAAAATGCAAATGCCACCTGTGGTTTGACTGCTTATGCACTGCATTGTTTGTAATAGGACTTGATGATTACTTAATATAAGCTGCAGTATGTTTTTAGCTTTCAGCATCTCACATATTTATGATGACAGCATAGAAGTGTGATTGGAGATGGGAAATGCCTGCTTCAGAGGTACTTCCTTCTAAAATTTACAGAGGTTTCTATTCTGGGTCTCAGCAGCCTGGAGTGTAGGGGCAAAGAGTAGTTATGTGGTGTTGTGGCTCTGGGAAAACAGTGCTTCCAGGGAACAGGGCAGAGATGCCATGCTCTTAATTTGAGCATCCTTAAGTTGACTTGAACAGGGGAGTGGGAGGAAAACTGAGTACAAAGAAAAGTTCTGGAGTAGCTCCAGGACCCAAACAAACACACTGGTTTTGCTTCCACATATGGGTATAAGTAAGAAGGGTATGATTTTACTTACTGGATTGTAAAAATGCATCCTAGATCTTGAAAAAACACTATGCAGTAGAAATTGCATTGCTTGAGATTCTGAAGTAAGAATAGGAAAGCACGGAAGAGAACTCTCCTGCATCAGAAACTGTTAGGTTAATGGATTACTGCTTGATCTTTTATTTTGGTTGCAAATAAAGAGTCGTTTATATTAAATGTACATACTATATTAAAAAGGAAAACAGAGTGGAAGAGTACTGAAATAAATCAACGCAACTTAGGAGCTGAATCTGTATAGTGATGAATAGAGTTGGTCTGTTGAAGGGTTTGGATGTACAAGTAAAGAATAAGAGTAATGCTGTGTGGTGGGGTAAGCTATTCTCTTCCAAGGAAGTCATTAAGCTTATAACATAGTTACATTTGTAAAGTCTAAACACATTCTTAGCATGCATTTAAATATGCTTATGCAATATCACAGGAATGGGCATGTTACCTGTATATAGCATTTTTAGAAGGTATCATGAGTAGAAAGCTCGATACTGCCCTGCTATGAAATAAGGAAGGAACCACCTGTTTCAACAGTAATTGAGCCAAGAAGCTGTTGCTCTCTTTAACTGGTGATCTGATGTTCCCTGGGATGAATTCCTTTCGGCCAAAGGTAACCGTTATTCTTGTAACACCATTAATGATTCAGCTCTCACGCTTCACTGACAGCCGTGGAGACGGCCATAGTTATTTTCTTTTTCTCTTTCCTTTAATTTCCTGTGGAAATTTGGTCGTTTAAAGCTGAAAAGACCAGCAGCAGAAATAACCCAACTATCCCATAGGATTCAGACTAATATGTCCTTCTATTCTGTTCCTGAGATATAGCTTAGTGGCATTTTATGATTGTTGATTCCCTATACGATCTCCCATGGTTTATTGGTCATTATTCTTTTTTTTGGCTGAATGCCCACTTTTTTTGGAGCCATGAGCACTCAGATGGCCTGATACAATGTGAGTAGTCTCATGTGAACAAACAAGACTGATTTTTTTTTCTTTTTTTCTCTCTGTGATATCTGCAAAGTGCAGTTTATTTGGCAAGAAAACCCAGTTAGGAGAAATAATCTTACCATCAGACCTGGATAACTGAAGCCCCTGTGTTTTTCACAGAGGTGTGCTGCTTCATTATTTCTCTAACAGGATTGGGCTCGGAGTGTGATTGCTCGTGGGTTCTACTCTACCTGGAGGATGAGGAGGAGCAGAGTACTGGAGGGATTATCCTGTAATTTGTCCTGGGGAATGCGAGTGATGTAAAATAAATGTTAAACCAATCCCGATCAGATAGGAGACAGTAGTTTTGGCATATCGGAGTCTTAATATTTTGAAAATTAGGCTAAACAAAGTGTGGAAAAGTAAAATATCTTGATAACAGTGACTGTGACCTATAAAGACAACACATGGCCTTATCTTGACAAAACTCAAACCAGTTCTATCTGACCAAGTGTTTACTACAGGCACTGCTGCCTCTACTGTGTATGGATGGCTTCCTATAAGGAAGATGTCAGTGAGAAAAATGCTTTGCAGCTGACTTTCTTGAAATTTGTTGCTTTCAGAGGCCAGAAGGAAAGCATAATATGGGATATATATATATTTCAGTTCACCTTTTTCTTGACTTTTTCTAGCAATGCAGATTAACCTCGAGTGCTTAACATAATTATTAGGAATCTGCATTATACTCTGTTTTAATTTTGCATTACTGTGTCTGGGTCTTCCAGTCTGTGGACTCAAGTGCTCTGTTATAAAATTATGGTTTCTAGATAAGCAGTGATTATATACAGCCTACACAATGAATTTGATTGCTGAAAGCGTTTTCACAGAATTCTTTAAACATTATAAAAGGAAAATTGTCTACTGGTATATGTAGTATCCGTGTACACAAATTTTTGACTCCTCTTTTAGTTAGAAATATTGTCCATTATAAAAGATTTAAAATTACACTTATTCTTTCTATTACAGCCCTGTCAGTCACCATTTCTCTTCAAATTTGTAATGTGGGGAAAAAAACAAACAAACCACAATTGCTTATCTTTTTGTTTGTCATCTGACTGTCTCCACATTTATTCTGCACTTTCTCAAAGTGCAAAAGATGTGCCCGAAACTGTTAACAGAAAATGTATAAACCTCTCTTGCTTCTGTGAAATATAATCGCTGCCATAGAAATCATCTGATATGTTTAATTCATAACTAGAGTTTTTAATCTGCTCATTTGACCTTTTTGATATACTGTCAATAACACTGGTGCTTGAATAATGGATTTTATCTGTTCTAACCATTAGGCTGATTTACTACCTTCTCAGTGGGTTTTGAAAAGTGTCATGTCATCCAGGTGGTACTAAAAGCAAATTATGCAGTGTGCTGGAGTAAGATGGTAAATATTGCCTTTAGCAAATGCCAAAGATATTAAAGCACATACAATTACAAAAAGATTCACAAAATGCTTCTCACTGTTCTATAAGCTGTTACAATTCTTTAGAAATTTTTCTGAGGTCTTCATGCCTTTTTATGAATCCTCTGTTTCTCTACTCATGTGTGCATTGGAATTAGAGAGTCCTTAAAGTTTTAATGTGTTGATGACAGTGCCTTAGCTTGAACCACTATTGAGACAGAGTTGAGAAGACGCAAGAAAGTCTGAGACAGTAATGGGCTTATGTGGTAAGGTTTTGGTAATGAGATGCTCTGTTCTTATCTTGACCCATGGGCTTTTCTGTTTTTTTTCTCCCCTTGTCCTGCTGAGGAGGGGCTGAGAAAAGAGCTAGGAGGTGCTCTGGCAGCCAGCTGAGGTTAACCCACCACAGATGTATATGGAAACAACTGATGAACCAGCTGGGACAGAGTAGAACAATAGACCAAAATTTAGACAAATATAATTTCATCCTAGTTTTGAACTAAGGAATTTCTGATCTGAGCACAGTCAGATGTGAGTAGATGTGGTCTGTCTGAATACATTTACAGTTCTTCCACCCTTCTTCCCAGCTACAGAGATAAGCAGTTGTGATAGTTGATAAATTAAAGGGGCTGTGATGAGAAGCACTTTATATATATCCTTAATCTCAGGATGAAGATGTTCCACACAGCCCACACAACTTATTTTCACCCAGCATTGAATTAAGACTTCATTTTCTTTTACAACTTCTCATTCTATCACAAGTGATATGTTCCTTAGCTGAACCTAAACTTGTCATTTTAATGCTGGGGAATATTGCTGCGTTTGCATAAGCAAATGTGATACCCAACAGGATCTGCTCAGGGTCACAAAGCAAATTGGGACAGATAAAACCTGAGCTCCTGCAGGATCCCAGAACTGCAAAATCAGTGATGGGGTGCTCTTAGTGCCAGTTTGTGCTTATCGTGGCAGGTAAAGCTGTAGTTATCTTTTCACCACTCTCTCAGCTGAATGTATGCCCTGTGTGAAGCAGAAATCCCAAAAGTAATCAAACACTTATCTCCTTTAAAATATCCATGGTAATGCACATGCTCAGGAGGGATTGCTGTGCAAATGAAACCAAGCTAGAGCCAAACACTTCTCTCTATGCCTTTTCTCTATTCTCCATTTTCAGCCTCGGGAGCTTCTCACACTGAAAATGCTGCTCTTAAGTATGTACACTGCAACCATGCTAATTCAAGATAAATTTTGTTTCCTCAGTAATCTGAAAAGTGCTATGGGAAATAAAAGCAGCTATAAACACTTAAGTCAATTTTTACAGTTCTATATTTACATACTTAGTATATATATTGACATACAAACCCATGCAGAAAAACACATGGATTTATAGACAATATTATGCATTTGCATAAGGTGTGAGATTAGCTCAGATCAAATATACTTAATTGAAGATATAACCATCATTAAATGTGTTCTAAAATATGATTTTGCCAGTAGCATCTGAAAGAATGTTTTAATGCCAAGATTAAGGGAAAAAAAATGCTAAAAATATTACTAGAACTTGGATTAGATTTGAGGATTATTGTGATGAAGTTTTTTTTCTTGCCAGTGTATATTCACGTTGCAACATAGACAACATTCTGCTATGACTACTCTGCTTTTTTGTTGATTGGAGTAAATACATGCTGTGATAGCATTTGTTTTAATTGAAGTTGTTTTGTAGAAGATGCAACTTAGGATTTTTTTTTTTACTTATTTTTCAAAGAAAAGTCAGTTCTCAGTTTGGACTTAAAACTCAAGTCCCAGTGAGATCTCAAGAATAATCCAAATGTGAAGAAGCCTGGTTAATTAGGCCTGGAAGCATTTTTGTAGTGGTAAGAGCGCTGACATTAATATATATTGTCTTACCAGACCGATGACTTTCTTGTCTTATGCAAAGAAATTGTGGTTGATAGGAGTTCTGGATATTAATGCAGAACCAAAGGTTATAGATGACATTACTGATGATGAAGTTTAGAAGTGTTAGGAAGAAGAAAAACACCAGAACTCTCATCCTCACTGCCTTAATTATTATTATTAATTTTTATACCTAGCCACTTCTGCATCTTTGGTGGTCAGTGTAAATCATGCTCAGCTCTGTACTAAATTAAGTGCCACAGTTCTGTCCCTTGGAACAGCACAGAGCTAAGGCAGCACACAGTCCCATGCATTGCTGGTGAAATTCCTGATGGCTGTGCTGAAGGGAAAATGAGCTCTGACCATGAAATCTTCAGTCACTACCACAGGAGAATGAATGCACCTGCTGGCATTACAGAAACAGTCAAGTGCTCAAGATTTTACAGTCCTTGTGTGTTCAAACACATCCATTCTCATTTTTTCAGCATTGGTGCAAAACACAATGCCTTTTTAAGTCCTGGCAGACAACCAGGTGGATGTTAAGGAGCAGTGTGAAGTCTGTTTGTTCTATAGACATCTTGTTTTCGCAGTTAGAAAGGATAGCTGTGCTATACTGAAGAGAAACTGTTTTTAGAGAGGATCACAAAAGAGCATTTCCCTGAAGCTCTTTTTATCTACTTGAAAAACTGCTGGCATTCTTCATAGGCTGAAATGGGAAGAAGTGAGGCAGTGGCTGCCAGTTTTGGGCACAAACAGATTTAGTGAGGCCAGGATTAAAATTCCAGGCATTCTTATCAGAAATAAAATGTCTATTAATTGAAACATTTTTTTAAAGAATGATTAAATCTGTCTTGTTTATATAGTAGATAGTGACTGACAGCTGTATGAAAACAGATTTGCTGTTTATAATTGGTTTTGTATTTCTCAGAAATTCACCTTGATAGAAAACTCAAGGTAAGCTTTGATCAAATGAAATAACCTTTTGATCATATTTCAAAAACCAAGGACTCTTAGGGTAAACCTTGATCAAGTGAAATAATTTTCTGATCATGTTTCAAAGTGTGTCTCTTTATTCAAGCAAAGGACCAGCTAGTACCACAGTAAAGAAATCTGGTCTGATACGGTATGTACCCTCTGACAAGCTGATGAATCTCATTGTACAATGTCTGATGGTGTTACAGCTGTCTCCAAAAGCAGATAGTAAAGATACGGGAATTGCTGAACCATAATCATGGGCAAGATCTCATCTAAAGAATGTTTATTCCTGCTCTGGAGGGGGAAAAAGAGTATAAACTCACCCTACTTTTCCAGTTTTTGTTGAGTCTCCAAGGTGCAGGTGGTTAGAAAACTGCCTTTTTATTTCTCAGTTGATGCACACTTTATTGAGGCACGATTACCATGAAAATCAATAGTGCCATTCTTGCTTTATGAACTGGAAGTGTACTCCAAATGTAGTGAAAGGAAGAAACTGCATGCAGATATTCTATGTATTTTATCTCCCAACAACAACAAAACAATAGTTTTAATCCAAAATACCTCTTCTTACGTTCAACTGTAGATATGTACTGATGTTCTGGAGAAGTTAAATGTTATTACAATTTCAAAGTACGTTTTGTTTCTCAATATGAATTTTCAGGGAAAATAAACAGAAGCAAGATAATTTTACCATGCAATTAAGTAAGTATATTGAGTGGAATTTTACACAGTTAATTTTAGTAGATCAGTAAGGTCAGCAGACCTTCCTTCATTCTCTCCAGAAGGAATATACTCCAGTTGTAGGAAGGATAAAAATAGCTGTGAAATGCCAATAACTTTTTTGTTGTATCCTGTAGGACAGTAATGTCCTTGGAGCAGTAAATATACTTATTTGCTGTGGAGGACTATCACTTGGAGTAGTGAATATAATTTTTTATACGTAGCATCAGAACCTATCATGTACTGAACAGATGTGTTTTTCTCAGGAGGAATGAATTTCAGTTCTCAGTTTTCCTTCCGTATTAAAAATAACTTTAATATCAAGCTAGAGAATAAGAGTACGAGTCTAGTCATGAGGTACTTGTCTGTTCAAACAGAACAAACCATCTGAACAATGTGATTGTTAAAACTGACTATTCCCATTTTAAAGGAAGCAAGAAATAAAGCCCTGATCTGTTTATAGTGGGTATAAGCTAATTTATTCATCAAGAACTAATAGAAATCCCTAAACTTATGTTCTTATTGTTCCCGTAGATACAGAAGTATGGTTCAGTCAGGTGCTCTTTGGAAACTGACTGTACACTAGGTCTAACAACAATACTTTGTTCTAGAAAAGTTAATGTCAGTCATTCTGTTTGTAGCCTGGGCTTTTCTTCAACATGATTTAATGACTGAACTGGGTTCTTCTCTGAAGTGCAGCCTTTAAGTGGACTACATGATTTCATATAGAATCATAAAATGGTTTGGGTTGGAAGGAACCTTAAAGTGCAGCTGGAGTTCCAACCCCCTCCCATGGATGCAGATATCCCTCTCTAGACCAGATTGCTCGAAGTCCCATCCATCCTGGGCTTGAACTCTTCCAGGGATGAGGCACCCACAGCTTCTCTGGGCAACCTGCCCATGACTTATTGCTATAGATTTAAGAAAATTAACCTGTGACTTCCTGATGTAGTAGCCATCTTCTGGCTACTAGAAGCACCTACACTACACAGCACCTGGCCAGCCAGCCTTGCTGGTGCCTAAATTCAGCATTTCTGCCATTAGCTGTGCAGGAATTTTGGAGGACTAACTTTGAACAGACAGCAAATGCTCAGTGCACTGAAAAAGTGCCCCAGCCTGAGGTGGGCTTCAGAGATCTTTTTGATCAGTAAGAAACTTGTAACAGTTACAGTGTAGAGAGCTCAGGAAAAAAAAAAAAAAGAATCTTCTTTCTGGGTTGTGCTAAGTTGTCTGCAAACGAGCACTGCTGCCATGATGTATATGGAATATGAACCCAGTGATGTTCACAATACTCCCCTGAACTAGACTCATGGTAGTTTTCATTGTGGTAGCTGGATTTGCTGTGGTGCTGAAACCATGTATGACTGTGAGTCACTACTTGCCACAAGGCTTCTGTGGTGCTCCAGATTTACAGGACAGGCTTTGGTACTTAATAGTCATTTGAAACTGCAACTTAGGACTTACTTAATTTCTCTCTGCTGGGGAGAGAGAGCGGCTCAGTGACTCTGCTGTACAGTAGCACGTGCTAGAAGGAGATAACATATTTCCTTGCTGCCCGTGTGTTGGCAGGGGGCAGTTATGGATGTTAAATGCTTCTCTATTAACTGAAAATTAGCAATATGGAAGAAAAATTGGCACAAAGTAACCTTGGAAGTTCCTGGCACATAAGTATCAGAGAAGAGATCTAAAATGTTAGAGACTTCAGTTAAGGAAACTGAGCCATTGTGATCCATTGATACTGGGTGACAATAATATAGCAGTAACTGGGCTATGTTGGAAGCGAAGTTCCTGTCATCTATGCAGCTAGCTTTAGTGCCTGTCTTACCACTAAGAGCAGGAAAAGTAGTTTGTGGGCAGAGACAAGTATTCTTCAGATTCCAATTCAGTCATTAAGTTGCAATGTAGCTGTAACACGTCTAGGGGCATCTAAATATAATGTCAATGTAAGTTCTAGGCTTCAAGACTAGCAGCTGTGCTCCTGCTCTGCAAGCAGGGAATAGGCTGGGCTCTGTATGGCACTGCTTGCAGCTGAGGGGTGTCTCTGGGGTCTCTGGTGTCAGCCCTTTCTGGTCTCTTTGATCAGCTACTCAGGAAGCAAACTGTTTGCATCAGGACCAGATGTGCCTGATTCAAGGCTCAAAAGTGTCCTGAATTAATTCTAGTGATTTATTTTTTTACTGTAATTTTGCTTACTTCACAATTTATATTAAGTGCCAGAATCTGTCACTGCAGTTTACTTTCCAGAATATTCATAGGATTTATTTTCTTTTTTCTTTTGCATACATTACCCTTTACAAATAATACTTTCAGCGCAAGTCTGCCATCACTCTTGAGAATTACTCCCTTTCCCCTGTGATTTAAGATTGTCCCAAGACTTCTGCCAGCTTTAGAAATGTTTGTAAAAATAAAAAAAATAAAAAAATCATCAATCTATATTTGTTTCCTTAACTAGAAAAACATCTATAAATAATCAATATACTAAATAGTTTTAGCAATAATAGACAAGGGAAAAAAAACAGTAGTACACATTTGTCAAAATGATCTCTCTGTTTTAAGTCCTTGACTCCAGTTTCCTACTGAATTTTCAGAAGTGGACAGAGGTACGATGCATCTCTTATGTGTGATTTTTTTTAAAGTATTTTTTGTAAAACTTCTCAAATTTAGTACAAATAAGGTTTCATAAAATAAGAAGTAGATGGTAATTACTATCAGTACTGTGAGCTGTAGAAATATGACAAAGAATGCAAAACTAATGGGGTAGAACTGAAAAAGCATTAATGTTAACATATATATATATTTTAATTACAAAGTTAATTAATTGAGCTTGAACAGGGAAGCCAATAAATTGCTGAACAGAAAGCAATTAACATTATTCTGTTTTATGAAGATATGAGTAAGGTATGATTTCTTTTAGAATAGATATGTTCTGAAGAAACTTCTAGATAAGTTCTAAATTGCAAGTTGTTTGCCACTGTTTTTAAAATTTATTTTAAAACCAAGGTAACACTGATCTGATAATGTAATAGCTTTTCACACTGTCAAAATTCCATTTTGGATGGCCAGTGGCTGACACATGAGTTAAATGGTCCCTGTTTGCAAAATGGATGCCAAGCATATGTCATACATACTTAGGAAGTTCAGTGGCTTTCCATGACAGCAAAAAGGCAACCAGAATCTTCAACGTTTCCTCATCAACATTTACTTAAAACAAAAAGGCTTTCACCTTGCGTGTGTGTGATAGAATTGCAGAAAATTTTCATTCTCAAAGGCAGCAGGTTTGGATGAAGAGCGGGAGATGCCTCCTGGTTTTGTGCCCCAGAATTAGACCTTGTTGGCTTGCTAATGAAATAGCATGTTCTGTGCTGTAATGGAGCAGCGGATGTTTCAACTTCTTAGGACTTCTGTGAACTACTCTGGGTCAAGAAAAGGAAAATTCACTGTAGGGTCCAACCAGAAGCAAAGAGGCTTCTTTAGCACAACTAATTTCTTTGAGTTTCAAATCTGCAGCCAGAATTGAAGTAAATTGTAACCCACCTCCTCGGTTTCCACAGGCAGCTCTTGTAAGTGAATTGAGCTAACAACTTTATAAGTTCTAAAAGTTCGTAGATAGCTAACAGAGTATAATGCACCTATTAAGATATGACTAATTTTGTAAATTCAGCTTCTCTCATTAGTAGCTCAAATGGTAGTCCAGATAAGAGGCCAGCAGAAGAATGCATTGATATATCCTTCAGAAGATATATACTCCAATAGCTTACTCTAACTGATGATAAATGAAAACTCTAGCCCTGGGAATGGCTATCAGTCTTGTTCTTCTGTCTTAAAAATGGAGGTAAGTTTTCTTATTCTGTTTTCTCATCTTTTTCAAGTCATTCAGCTCTCTGACATAGCTCATTGCTCATTCCCTGCTGCAGAGAGCAAAACCATTCTCATTATTGTACTTCCTGCTCCTTTTAATTAAATCTCATTCAGGAGAAAAAAAAATCAGTTTCTGAAACCCTTGTCTTTTCCATATTGTTTAGTGTTTCTTTTCTCTCTAATTTTGACCTATTCACAATTAGCCAGCATCTCTTTTCCTTCATTGAATGGAGATTGGCTGTTCATCAGTGCACTTACTTCATTTCAGTGTAGCTGCAGTAGATGAGGAAAGGATCTTGTTCTTTCATAATAGCAAACAAATTCTGGGTACAGTAAAATTCATTTCTTTCTAATTTATATTTTCATTTTTTTAACCATCTTGTGTGTTTTTCTTCCTTTTCTGAAACAGTTTTTTTCTAATCTACTTGTTGCTTATATTGCTTTTCTCTGGTTATGTTTTAATTTGAAAAAAACACTCTGTTTATCTTGAAGAAGTAATTTCCTCTATTAAACTAGTGCTGGATGGGATAAAACCCCAGTCAAGTATTTGTGGTCACATATATTTAATTATTAACTGTTTATTTGTTTTTCATTAAATCTGCTTGTCTTTGAGGCCTTCATTTATTCCACTTTAATTTTCTCTTTCTCAGTGAGTCTCCATTTCTGTCTCCTGTGTTCAAACATTCTTCATCCATTGTCACAGGCATCTTCGTCTTCCTCTTCTGGAAGGCAGAAGCGGTGAATCAGCATTTATGCTGCACACTGTCACTAGCTTGCACTTGTCAGGAAAATAGACTTCCCAGTCATTGCTGGAAGCTAGAATCATAGAATAATAGAGTCATAGAATATCCTGAATTGGAAAGGACCCACAAGGATCATTGAGTCCAACTCCTGGCTCCACACAGGACTACCCAAAACTCAGACCATATGTCTGAGAATGTTGTTCAGTTGCTTCTTGAACTCCAGAAGCTTGAGGTGTGACCTCTGCCCTGAAGAGACTGTTCCAGTGCCTGGCCGTCCTCTGGTGAAGAGTCATTTCCTGATATTCAACCTGACCCTTCCCTATCACAGCTTCATGCTATTCCCTCAGGCCCTGTCAGCAGAGAGCACTGTTCTGTGCTGCCCCTCTGCTCCCTCTGAGAAGCTGCAGCCGCCATGAGGCCACTCTGCTCTGGGCCGAGCAAACCAAGGGAGCTCAACTTCTTTTCTTCTGCTGTTGCTGTAACTCACATCTCCAGTGAATTCCACTGCAGGGACTTCTTTCTCTTGAAATGGGAAAAATTTCTACATGTTTTAACCTCTTTGAGACCAATTTCTTCTTATGAAATCTTGACTCCATTGGAACCAGATGGTAGTGCAACGTTGTTTCCATAATACTATCTTCTTTTAAATCCCAGTTGCATACAACTGATTACTGGTGAAACCATGTCATGATTGGTGGTACTATATTCTTATTTTGCTACAGAATGTCTACAGTATAGAAGGTATCAGATTGAAGTAATAGTTTTTAGGTAAGAAAGAAAAGAATTAAATGTCCCTCTCCCTGTATCTCCTAGTGACTTTTAGATCCATGGGACAGTTTTAACCCTGCTTGTCAAAAATAAAAATAATAATAAAAAAATCAGATATAAATGAGTTTGAAATTGGACTGTTAAGCAGAGAAGAGAACAAACATTAGGAGCCATATATAGGTGTTCTCACTTAGGAGGCTGAAAATAGTTTTACACAGCTCAGGAACTGTTCCAGTACTACTAGCACAGCTTATTTTATGTATATTGATGAGTTTTAGAGGTCTCCTTGATGACCAATGACCTGACTTGGCTTAGATTTGTTATCTGGGGCATAGTGCCCTCTTTCACTATTATATTGTGAAAGTACTCACAGACAAGTATGCATGCCTAATTCCTTCCAAAGTAAGTACACTTAAAAATGCACTATGTGATTAAGCGTTTAATAAATCTGTGCTTTCCAAATGTTGGTTTGAGCATCATTTATCCACTTGGAACAGTGTGTATTTACCAATCCATTACTGCCTCTAAGTCTGTGATGGAGTGGTTCTCTGGGAATAACATGTTGATTAACTTCAGTATCAACATCTTGCTCTGCGTTTTTCTCTAGACTGGGAATATGTCATCTCTGTAGAACAGCTATAAACTGTGTGAGCAACTCTGAACATAATGCCTCCTATTTTATTATATTGGCTCACAATGTCAGAGATGTATGTTGGTGGTATGGCACTAGAGGTTGAACCTTCCTGCCAATATTCTGTTGCATTTTGTTGCTGTGTGACAGAAGGCAGCAGGGGGCAGTCTGAAAGAATGGTATCTGATGTGGAAACGTGTATGAAGAAAAGGTGTGTCACTGAATTCCTCCATCCAGAGAACATTGCATGCATTGATGTTCACTGATACTTGTTGAACTTTTATGAGACTGAGAAGTGGAAGTGAGCACAGAGTGTGTGGTGTGTTTCAGCAGAGATGGCAGCAACAATGGGTCACCTCTAAAGGTGTAGATTTTTAGGAGTGTGGCATACAGGCTCTTGTTGATTGCTGGTGAAAATGCGTAGCTATGGTGGTGACTACATTGAGGAGTATTTTGTAGCTGGGAATCTGCTCTATCCAATACTTTTATTGTGCTCTTTGTATCTGTTGTAGATTCCATGGAAATAAATAGGAGCCATTACTTCTCGAGTGGCCTACATAAATATGGATATTATGTTGGTTTATAGCTTTGCATTGTAGATTAGGCATGAATTACAAAATAAATATTTGTCGTATGTACATTTTTTCTGGTTTTCAAATATACCACTGGATATCCATCCTTGCTCTTCCTTTCAAACATTAAATACTCTATTTAATCAAACATAAACATAATAGTCGTTAAAATTCAAACCAATATGATTTCATACTAAATATTATTTTCAATAGAGAGTTACAAATATTTATGTTCTGTAGGTTTAAATATAAGCACACAAATGTCAGTGTAAGCACTTCCTTCCAAGCAATTCACCAAACTCTTCTTGTGGAAATTTAAATGTGAGGTGGTCCATGTCAGAGCTAGATGAAATGCTATCTAAAGTTATTATATATAAAAAAAGAAACCAGTAAAAAACAGGATAAGCAGTTAAGGAATAATTAACTGTAGAAAATTTCTATCTTTCACTTGTTAAAAATTACTGTGTTTTCTAGAACACATAAATGATGGAAATTGCAGATACATACAGATACAGTCATGACGGTGAAGCAGCCAATGGGTGTTTTTCTGTTAGCTGGAAAATTTTGAAATTTTCCATCTCTTTTACCTTAGTTTTTCTTACCTCAGTTTTATCTATCCTGTACTGGAACTGTGTAGCTAGTTTGTGAAGTAGTGACTGTTCTCTTCTCCAATTACTTTGTTGGACTAAAAACTGCAGGGCCAGGGTGGGAAAAAGAAAGTGGAAGGGAAAGCCAGAGGGAGGGGAAACAAGCCATCAATCCAGGACAGATTTCCTGAGCAAATCTTTGTTTTGCTAATGCCAAAAAAAAGAAGTTTATTTCAATAACAAGTGAAACCCACTGGATAACCAGGATAGTATTGGTCACACTGCTGAGTACCTCCAGGCATCAGGGCAGCAAAATCAATAAAAAGTTCAGGACTTGAGAGGATCACTTCTTTTCCAGTCTAATTTCAATTTTTTCTTACCAGATTTTTCTTTAAAGCATCTTTATAATAAACCTATAAAATATTATTATAAAAAAGGTTAATTTGCTTATCTGCTTTGTGTTGAGGTGAAAAATAATGCAATCTATGAACTTCTGAACTAAAAAGGAAACATGAATGTGATTATTGAACATTTTTTCCTTGTGAGTTGTCCTCCTGGTCAATACTTGTGGAAGAAAAGGCTAGATAGACATAAAATGTCTTAACAGAGAAAAAGCGTAAATGCTCAGTAAAAGGAAATTTACCAAGACCAGAGAGAATAGTAGGTTGTGTTAATAATGCCAGATGAGTATGAGGGCCTTGATTACAGATGTGGTTGTGCAGGAGTTTAAATCTAGAAAAAGCTATGCATGACAGTTACTCCATCCTTGTGGTCTTTCCAGCCTATACCTATCAAATTCACCTAAGTTCCTTTTCAGACTTTCCAGCACTGACTGAGGCCACTCTGTGATTGTATCCTTTCCTTATTCTCCAGAAACAGCTCTTAGCTGTGTCTGGAATAATTTAATCTTCCTCAGTATCTTCCACTCCATTTCCAGTTCATCACTTTGACCACTTTACTTCAGCTAAACTTTCCTCCTAAATGTATACTCTGTATTGGGTTACTCCATGCCAGATGAACCAAAACTTCTGAAAAATCCAGCCTTATATTTGGATTTTGGAAAGTCTTGGAGATATGCGTATTTCTATTTTCAGCTAGATTTATCCTATGTTATTCAATTATTGTCTGCCAAGTGACGACAGAAAATAAGGAAATACTGAGAAATGCTGAAGTTGAATAGGTAGGAAAAAGTATTTAAGTGATCATAACTGTTATCTTTACTCTTCCTTGTTCACAGTCCAAAAAATCATAAGCTGTTTTCCTAGACTGCAATCTCTGTCAATATATTATCATTAGAAATCAGTTTTTAGTTTCTGCAGTATTACTTCTTATTTAAAGGCTAACAGACGGATGCTTTAGTCAACTTCTGTCTCCTTCTTCATCCAGCCTATTCATCCCTCCTCTCCTCCCCTCCCCTTCCCTATTTCTCCTCAACTGCGTTGAGCTGAGGTGCTCAGGTCTAGCAGGTTCTATGGTGATGTCACTATCCCAGGTCTGACAAGTCTCCTCAAAGCATTTGCTCAGTAAGAATTTCAACAGTTTTCAACATATCACTGTTTCCAGAAATTTCCATGTGAGTTATATTCTCTTAGCTCAAGGTGACACCTTCTGAAAATGCTTGAAGTCTTCTGGTATCAGTACTAGAGTGCCTCAGCAAGAAGCCAAGGTGCAAACAAATGGATCAGCCTTGTTCTCTGAAGTGCTTTAAGTACTTTTCTTCTATGCCAGTATACCTCAGAAGTTAAAGGTAGAAACTTGGCATGAATAAACAGAGCTAGTATTAAAGATTGGTCAGAAAACTAAAAAAAAAAATGATGTCTCAGGTAGGACAAGTGTTGGGAGTCTCTGTGCCGCAGCAGTGACTTTGTAAAACCTGAATTTAAAGCATCTGGAAAAAACCTTTCACTGGGGGCTATGGAAGGGATTTGAGGAGAATCCCTACCACCGTGCCCATTGCAGGGGGAGGTTATTCATATTTCTCCAGGGATTGCTGCTGATGCTATTTTGTAGAGCAGTGCTGGTGAGAGCACAGATCTGTGCTTATTTGGCTGAACTTGGTGATTCAGTGAAATGACTTGATTCTGCCAGATAACTTAAACTGTCGAAGTCATAAGGAACAATTAAATGGGGAGGGACTTTTTGTGAGAGCATGAAGAGACAAGATAAGGGGAAATGGCTTTAAATTGGAAGAGGGGTAGAGTTAGATGTTTAGATATTTAGATATTAGGGAGAAATTCTTTACTGTGAAGGTGGTGAGACGCTGGAACAGGTTGTCCAGTGAGACTGGGGATGCTCCCACCCTGGTGGTGTTCAAGGCCAGGCTGGATGGAGCTCTGAGCAACCTGGGCTAGAGGAAGGTGTCCCTGCATATAGCAGGTGACTGGATCTAGATGGTCTTAAAGGTCCCTTCCAAACCAAACCATTCTATGATTCTATGAAATGTATCAGCCTTTCTTATTTTCTGGTTTTCTAATTTCTTGGTTACATTAAGAGGCTCACAGGGCTAAAACACTTGAGGATTTGCCATCTCGCATGTATCAATTCATTATTTCTGAGATCTTTCTCTAACTTTAAAGATGTGTAAACTTACCAAAAGGTAAGTTTGATAAGACCATGTGCAATTCATGGGAAGTAAAATGAAAACTAGAAAGGTAAATTGCATTTTTTTATAGTTATTTGACTAGGTTTTAAATGTTTCAATGGTAAATAACAATACATATACTAATTATCAACTATATACATGTATTTTTTATTTGTGGAAACAATTTTTTTTTTTTAAGCCTGGCAGTTGTGACACTGTATGCTGCTAGTACCACTATTGCTAAATTTCTGAAGTTAATTCTCATGCATACTGATCAGCAAATCCTTTTGTCATAAAGTTGTGGAACCAAGAGGCCGTGGTTCTTTTTATCAATAAAATTTCCATCAGTCTGTATTTTAGCACATTATTCACATCATCCCATTCAGTGAGGGTGGTGAGGCACTGGAACAGATTACCCAGAGATGTGGTAGAAGCCCTATTCCTTGAGACATTCAAGATCAGGTTGGACCAGGCTCAGAGCAACCTGATCTAGCTGTAGGTGACCCTGCTCATTGCAGAGGAGTTGGACTAGACAGGTTTTAAAGGTCTTTTCCAGTTCTAAGGATTCTATGATTCTATTCACCTGCAGGGAAAAGAGACATTTTCAGATTATGGAAGAGACTAATTTGCTGAATCTGCATGTAGTGTGAGATACTAAGAATAAATATTTCCACAGGGTATATTAGGCATGCTTTTACTTTCCATCCTTACTGATCTGGAATCAAAGAAAAATAACGCACTATGTAAAGGTTTAAAAAGATTGATTAACCTGAAAACAGTTAAGTTCTTACACTTTCAAGTGATAAAATCTAGAAGAGAATAATGCTAAACAAAACTGTCCTTCAATTTGTTGAAATAAATTGCAGAAGAAACAGTCTCTGTAGAAAGTAAATGTTATTTAGATAGGATTACTATTTAATCTGATGATCATTAGGTTATCTTAGATGCACAGAAGTGATTGAGTTATCATAGTTTGTCAATAAATATTTATTGTATTCCCTTATTTCTTCCTTTGGAAAGAAGTGATTGGTATAAAACACTAACCTATAGCATAAAGTCACAGCTGCAGGGTAGGTATGACAATGGGAAAGCCAGCAGCCTGAATGTAGAGCTAAGATGCCAAGGCAACCGTGGGCATGTAATCTGAGGGTCAACTGGAATACACCACAAGTCTTCAGATTTATGACAGTGCTGAGGACTGTAGGTTTTTTGAGCCAAACTGTCAGCTGGTAATTGCACAGTAAAGGCTTGTCATAGCAGGGCAACTAAGAAGCTTCCATGGCAACATCTACAAAAGAAAACCTTCACCTACAACACAGTGTATGTGTGAAGCACTTCTGAGGGTGCCAGAATTAATCCAACCAGCTAGGTTGGACTAAGCACTAGTGATAGCCATGAACTACCAAGAACCCTGGTTATTTTTGTTTCCATTGGCACACAAAAAGAGAAAATCTAAGTATAAGAACTAATTACCAGTTTGTTTGCTTTTTTTTCCCTGTGACATACATACACGAATGCAAATTTTTCCTGCAGTCTTGAGTTCTCAGTGTTTTATTTTGTTATTTTTTTCCCCAGAGAGAACAAAGGTACAAGGACAGAGGCCTTTGCCTGAGTTTTTCTGCTTTCAGATGATTCATTCTTGTATTGTCCAGACTATATACAACATTCGGAGTGTCACCTCACCTGCAGGAGAATGGCTCTTGACTCTTCTTTTCCTAAAAGTTGGTCTGGAATTTTCAGGACGATTGATGTTTCAAATAACAGGGGAGAGGTTGACAAGAGGTAGCCTTAGCTTTTCTGTAGAGGAGAAAGGAGAATACCTCATTCTGATTCTTGATATTCAGTAGACCTTTCTGTGAAACCTAGACCTTCATTTTCTTGGAACCAGAGTTTCTCTGCTGTTGTCACAGTCCTTGAAACACTGTTCTGTGGTGATGCTGTGATTTCTGAAATGATGCTGTGTGTCTCACACATGCAGCATTAGGAGGACATGGATTTTGTAATGCTGCAGTATTTTCTTTTCAAATTTATTTATTTTCCCTAAGAAAAGAAAACTTTATTACATTAACTGAGTTATCAGAGAAATGGAAACGTTCTAGGTGAGAATAAATACGTTACTGGTAGCACACAATAAGAAAAGGCTCACCTAAATGGACTGATAGCCTTGTAGCTAGAGCACTTGACTAGCATGCGAGAGAGCGAGACAGTCAATATATTTGCATGGCGCAAGGAGGTGAGCTCAGCGTTCTACATATCTACCAAGAGTTTCAGCTATTAGACTAGGGAGCTACCTATAATTCTCTGAATATTTGCTTATCTACAATGGACTGGCTCCAAGAGGAAAAGCTAATGCCTAAAGGCATAATTTATGTAACCCTAACCACCAACTCATTTGCTGAGCCCATTCCCTCCAGCTCTCCCTGTATGTGTAAGTCTGCATCTGTCTTCCTTCTTTCATAGTGATAAATTGTTGTTGTAATAGATATTTTCAGCAAGAATGGATACAAGAAACACAGAACTCTCTAACAGGCTATTAACAGATGTTGAGCTTTTCTGGCACAAG
Organism: Gallus gallus; assembly: GCF_016699485.2. Taxonomy (NCBI): domain Eukaryota; kingdom Metazoa; phylum Chordata; class Aves; order Galliformes; family Phasianidae; genus Gallus; species Gallus gallus. The sequence goes on along the minus strand of NC_052533.1, from coordinate 109,856,898 downwards.
GAAAAGCTGTTGTCACACAAGGTATGATCTTTGCCAGCTGATCATAAGACAGTCTCAGGGAGTTTGTTGTGTAAAAATGCTTATAAACATCCACAACTTTTATGCTATTGTTAACTGTAAGTACATTTTTAAGACTAACACTGATTGTAGTTATTGTTATAGATATATATATATATAGATGCAGTTTTTCTTAGAAAAAGTTCATATCCTTATATTATCCCTCTCTAAGAAGGGTCTGGGCTCATTCCCTCTAAGATGATTATTTCTTGAATGAGTTCTTGTTGTAGGATGGAAATAAACCAAAGGGTTGATGTTGTCAGGGTCGTTACAGTTGCACATGAGATATATGTGTCATGTTTTCTAAAGTTATTCAGTGATTCTTTTGTGTCAGTTGAAATAAGCACTTCTCTGCTGTTTCACAATTTGTCCTTTGGTAGTCTGTGGAAATAAAACCCAGATTGCTCCAGCCAAAACCACTGGCTGTGCAAAATGCCTGACTGTCCAACTGTCCCCATTGGCAGGAAGAAGCAGTTTCTGTCATTCTAATGATGTAAATAGGGAGTCTCAGGCAGTAATACCACATTGGTGTCTTCTCTGAGAGCATGCTATTGAAACAATGAAATGAAACCTATTGGACACTTAGGTACTTTGTATTCCTGAGGTTTCAAAAGATCTTTGCATTTGCTAATAATAAGTAAGTAATTAGCAATCTTATCACAGTTGAAAAGTACTTTTGCGAATTAGGTGGTATGGGATTATAAACTTATTCAAATAAAAAAGAACTTTCTTGGCACCGTGTACTTAATGAATACTGATAATTACAGTAATAGGCAATTATAAAAGAGGTGAAATTGAAAAAAGGTGAAGACAGCCAAGTCGTGTGGATGTTCCCACTGCAGTGCCTTAGCCTCTGTTCATTTTCTTTATTCCTCTGCCAAAGTCTTAATTTACAGTGGATGCTTCTTTTTGGCGCCATTTGCTTGCCCTAATGCTATCCGCACAGCCTTTCCCCTTCTGTACATTTTGTTCAGCTTGGTTCACCTTTTAAATTTTCTGTGTTATAAATCTAGCGAGATTCTGCTCTTCTCTCCTCCTCCTCTTTTACAAAAGAATTTTTTCAGCTTGGTACTTTAACTCCATAACCCATATTGCTGCATTTAATAGCACTGCACGCAGCAAATGATGGCAACAAAACTGGGCTTTGGTATTTTATGGGACCCATTTAGTACTCTTTGAAGCGAAGCACGAGTTTTCCAGCTTGGCAGTCAATTGGGGCTGTAAGCAACTGATCACAGACACATTTCTTCTCGCATCATTTATTTAAGCAAACATCTCACACGTCACGCTTCCATACGCTGCAAAGCATTGGCACGAATTTTCAGCTTCATGTCTGCAATTAGTAAGCTATGATTTAGCGGCAGCACCAAAAAGCACGAGTCTGTGCTCTTTAGGACATACTCTAAGAGAGCTGAAGCTTCTTTTTGTCTTTCTGTCCAAAGAAAGGCGTTTGTTTCACACGTTGAGGAAACGGCTTAAAGTTTGTGCTTTTCTCTGGCTTGATGGCAGTGAGTACTAATAATGACGGTGATAATGATAACAGTAGTGGTACCTGAAGCGTATGGCCGCGCTGGCACTGCCAGGCAGATGGAGGGTGGGGAAGAGCCGCGGAGCCACCCGCTCCCCTCCGCCGCAGCAGCGGGGCGGACGCGGGGCCGGACCGGTGGGCAGCGGGGCTGTGGCGCGGGGCACCGACACCCTCTGCTGTTGCTTCAGAAAACAGCGCTCAGCGCAGAACAGGCAGCTCTTTGGGGGTGACACAGCCGCGGGAGGAGCCGGTAGCACCGCTGGGGCTTGGATGTGAACGCAGTCAGTATCGGATAACACTCAGGAGCTGTGTTATGTTTCACTGCCTCTCTGTTCTTGCTAGTCACAGCCTTCACTCCACGTGGCTCGCTTCCTCAAGCACTGATGTTCTCCCAGAGCAGTGCTCAGCCCCTGTTGTTTTTCATGTGTCCCACAGACCGTCGTACTCTTGGTGCCATTTGTCGGCTTTGGGTTTCCCCAAGGGCCTCACATTTGAGGAACTGCTTGCCGGGTCTTGACCCTTTGCTCAGTGATGCCCAAATAATAATAAACCCTCAAGCAATTCAGGGTTTGCTTTGGATCGCTGTTTGTGCCTTAAACTTTTCCTCTTTTCCTTCATTCCTGCTTCTGCACAGCTTTGTCTTCTGTGCCTGATTTTTCACAATGCTCATTGCTCTCAGCATCACTCTTTGTGTGCTCTTTACTCCTACAGGCTCAAGCAGGAGCTCTGTACTATCCGCTGGGTGATGAACAGAATTCAATAGGCGGGAAGAAGGGAACTGGGGATGCTTTGCCTTCCCCAGTCTGTCCTGGAGTCAGTAGAGGCTTAGTTGGTGCAGGCAATGCCTCTTATTCTGAGAGCTAAATTCATCATTGTTTAAACAATTAATTATGTGTGACTGAAGGTATCAGAGGAGGTGGGAGAGGCAAGGTTCTGTGGTTATATACATAAAATTTGCTTTATTTGCTTTTCTTCAGCTGCATCTTTGTTTTCAGACTGATTCTGACTTCTGCTGGGTGTTTGAAAAACTGAAAAAGCAATCCAAATTCTGTTGCAAAAAAGATTAAGATTTGGATATCCAGAGGGGGTTCTGGTTGGATATTAGGAAAAATGTCTTCTCACTGTGGTGAGGCAGTGACACAGGCTGCCCAGGGAGTGGTGGAGTCACCATCCCTGGCGGTGTTCAAGAAACACATAGCTGAGGCACTGAGGGACATGGTTTACTGGTGGGGTTGGGTTGATGGTTGGACTAGATATTCTTATCGATCTTTTCCAACCATAATGATTCTATGATTCATATAATCGATACGTAGTTCTTACTTTTGGGAAATGAATCTTTTTTTTTTGTGTGTGTTCAAAAGGCAAAAAGATGTCTCTCCAGGATCTTGAGCCAGTATTTATCCGACACAATCCAATGGCATCACCCTCAAAAAGCCACCAGTCTAATCTTAAAGTGACTTCTCTTTATTCCCGTAAAAATTATCAGTGGCATCAACAGCTTCTCATGCCTCACAGCTGAAGTCTGGGTTGTGCTGGCTGATCCTCATTCCCTTCTCAGAACGGTGTGCCAGCTACTGACACTTCAACGTGTCAAATGATTAACTGATAATGATCTACATACAGGAGGTCTACTTGTGAACGATCACTAGATAAAGAACAATTAGACATTAAGATTTAGGGGGTTTATTTTATTTTTATGTTTTAAGAGAAAACTGAAATACAGACACACGTGAAATTCTACAGTTATTTCTTAAGAAGAGTAACACAGCTGGAGCCTGCTCTGGACAAGCAGGAAGACAGAAAACTTCCAGCTAGGGACCTTGATTAAGCAAAACACAAGAAAGATGGCCAAGGGGTCACAGATTTCTGCCATCCGCAAGTAAGAACCAAACCATGAATCTTGTGCTGAATATTTACAGTCTCTATGGCTAAAGTATAGGTATGAAAGTTGTTTAGGAGGAAGCATTCCATACGCCTTCCCGCCTCTCTTTTTCCCTTTCCTCTGCCTCTGAAGAGGATGGATGCAATGCAACATTTCCCGAGATTCTGGCTCATGCAGCCAGACGGCATTTCTGGATACATGCAGACAGGAGAACTTTGTTTCCCTGGCAACTGGAGCCACAGAAAAGCTCTTCCAGCGTCTCTTCCCTTTGTTCAGGTTCACCATGATTGTATCCTTTGGTCAATCAGGTAGGAAAAACAATTATGGACTAAAAAAAGCATTCTGATAGCCTGCTCCACTTAACTCATCTTGCCTCCCTCATAATTTCTGGAATAAAAAGAGGCCTCTTCACATGATCTCGAAGTATCCGGTGTTACAGTTCACAGCTGGACTTCAAGGTCTGCCCTGTTCTGAAAATTCACCTTAAACATGGAATGTGTCACGAACTTCAGGGAGACAATATTGGAAGCTCGGCAGCTTTCACACAACCCTCCAAACCTGCATGCTGCTGTGGTCCCCGAGTCGTGCCAATGACTCACTGAGCTTTGTTCTTACCCCTGACTCAGGGCTGCATTCATATCCCAGTGCATTATTATGATTTTGAAGCACTGCGCTGATGGTGGCGGCTCTTTTAGCAATAAAAGATTCTAGATTTTAGCAATTAAAAACACAGAGACAATGTGGAAGCCCTTCCCACCTGCTATTGTTAAACATCACACATATCCCTCTTCTTAGTGCTCTTTATTCATTCAAATAATTTCACTAGGATTGCAAAAGAAAACACCTTACAGCTACAGAATTTCCAGTTTATGGTTTTTTCTCTCACTTGAGTGTAGCAATATTGTGCAGTTTACCTAAGAGTGAGGCACAGAACCTGTGTGTTTTTCTGCCTAGCTATCAGACAGCTGGCTATTTCTCAGACAGAGGTATTTCTTTACCTCCGAGGACCAGCATTCATGACTTAAATAGTGTTTTTAAATATCAAATTTCATATATGATTTTCTATTTTTTAATGGAAAAACAAGTCATTTTTTTCTCTTCCGTCTCCTAAAGTCCTGTGAGTCAAACACTGAATCTATAGTGTTGTAATAAAAAGAAAATAGTGTCATTTAAGCCACAGATGTGCACAATCAGAGCTAGAGACAAGTTGTAACTGTGTGTTTGATACTGTGTTTTTACGCTATAATCCTTCCCCAGATTTTAACTTGCTTTCCCCGAGAAGTAGTTCTTTTGTCTAATGGGGTCCCTCAGGGGAACTGGGAGTTCTGGCAGAAGTCTTGGTGTGAACCGGTTGGGCTGACCTCCTGCCAACCCCTTCTTTCTCTTCCTCTCTGACTTTGGGTCACTCCTGTCCTTTTCTGCAGGACTACTGGAAAGGGCACGGTGGCACCGAACAGTTTTGTGCTGGAGGAGAGGGGGATGGTGACTGAGCATGGTTCTTCCTCTGTCCTTGGGCTTCCTTTAGCCACCACTGCAGATGTTTCTAGGACACACAGTGCGGCCAGTTATTCCTGATAATCCAGCTATTGAAGTTTTCATCAGAAAAGCAAACATACAAAAGGGAAATATTATTTTTATCAGTTTATCTGAATTTGCCTAAACCTGCAGAGGAAAAGGCATTTCCTTACTCCCATTGCTTGCTTTCTACTGAATTGTAAAGGCCTGCAACAACCAATAGCTAGAATAGAGCCCCTGAAGTGGAGCACTTGCAGACAGAAAGCATCAGCCCATTAAATGTTTCCCCTGGCTCACCATACAGCTAGCGGTGTCATGGCTGAGCTCCACCTCATTCCAGTCCCATGCAGCTGTAATGTACACCTTCTCCATTAAGGGTCAGTGACTGTGGCTGTAAGCACATATTTGTGTGTATGTGTGTGTGTGCTGACTCCAAGATGACTGAAGAGTTTCAGCACAGAATTTAGCTAGAGAAAGAGGGGCTTACTGTCCAGGCCCTGATGCTTGAATATTCTTTGTCTGCTATTAATTAATCTTACTGAATTTTTCACATCGTCTTTGCTTTAGATTTACACAGAGCAGTAATAAGCTTTTCCTCTCCATAGAGATGTTTCTCATCCAACTGTAGCAATAGCAGAATGACAAACTGTTGCTTCTTCCTCTATATCTCCAGCCTAACCCTTAGTGCTCATTTTATTATTTTGCTCACATTTAAGACACTTACAAAAACAAACAAACAAATAAACAAAGAACAACAACAAAACAAACACAAACACCCACAAAAAGCAAACAAACAAAGAAAAACCAATACAACAAACAATGGTTCATAAGAGATTAGCAACGAATGCTAAATTATTACTGTCTTCTGGCTCTCCTTTGTTTTTCGATTACAGAATGTGGAGAAGTTCATTGAAGGTGTTCACAAGAAGTTAAAAGTCTCCAAATAAATCTATGTATGAGGTGAAGCAGCAGTAATAATTCCCTTTGGTACAATTGTGTGGGCCCATGGGTTGCAAAGGGAAAAAACAGGATCAGGGGGCATTTTTTGTTAGGATCTCACTTTATCTTCCAAGGAATGATTATTGTCCCAGGCCAGTTTTTCACCTTTAAAATGTATTTGGCTCAGGAGATTTACTTTCATGTGTTTGTTGCCTTGCACTTTTGATGTTTTCATCAAGGGTAAATCTTCCAGACATCTCCATGCAGGTGGCAGTGAGCAGATGCTGATGTTCTCAAGGAACCAGTGGGCATGGTCATGGCCATCACCATGATTGCATGAGCCTCGACCTCTGAAAAGGGAGATTCGGTACCTTTTAAAACTTCTTCTTGACTTTAAACTCTATAGCTGATGTCATTTCTCATCTTGATTATAGGTTTAGAAAGAAAAAATGTTTTAAAAATAGAAACCTCAGCCTATGAGAGGAACCTGGAGTAAAGTTTCATAAGGATGAAGGAAATTCACAACCCCTTTCCTGACATCTGAGCTTCACAAAATGTCCAGAGAGGCATGACACCCTGCAGGTGCCTGTGGAGACCTGCTGTCCTGCTGGGAGCTCTGAGGCGCAGCCTGCCTGGCCCATTCTCTGCTCCTTCCAAGGGAGAGGCCACTTGGCTCACTTCTCCAATTTGACATTTAGAGGGAACTTTGGTTGGGATTTGGGATTTCAAGCACAGATTAGTGTGTTTCCAGCCCCGCAGGATGAAGTGTTTAAGGGATTAGGGCTGAGGAATTTGATTTTTGCACACTCCTCCTCTCCGTCCCTGACCACAGCAGGGATCGGGGGTGAGCAGACCCCCAGCAGCACATCAGGATGTACTTGGCTTCTCATGGTGTGGGGTGGTTTGAATAAACAAAAGACAGCAATCAGGCTGCTCCTGGATGTTCCTGCCTCTCTGTGCTGTGGGATCCAACTTCTGGTATTCCCCCAGGTTACAGGCATAAAGGAAGAGGGGCACAGCCACCGAGTGAGAAGCATTTGGGATCCACAGCTGTGAAGCTGAGGCAGGAAAAGTCTGACAGGTCAGGCAAGAAATCTAAACTGAAAAATTCTCTTTTATTCAGCACCTACCAGCCCGTAAATGCATGCAGAATTCGGGAAGGCAAAGGGGTTCATTGCTTAAGGCCTGGGAGTGCGAGGGCAATGAGAAAAGTTGATTTGGAAAAATGTACAAAACCAAGCACCCACTCACAGCAGAACTTATTTCTTTTATTTTGTCTGCCTCTGAGTGCTGAGGCAGAAGTCATGTGAGCTTCTGAGCTGCAGGGACAGAGGCAGAGGAGAACGCATGCATCAGAGCAGCGTGCTGCTGGAGCCCTGACGGGGAGAGGGAAGCAGAGAGAGTCTGGGAGGGAAAAGACGAAGTGGTAGGAGCTGGAACAGCAGCAGCTGCTGCTACTATGCCGTAGCTCATGCCCAGGAGTCAGCTCTGCCGCTAGCATGCATCTCTGAGTGCTCAGGTGCCTCGGATTTAAAAGTCCTAGAAGATCTGTAGTACTCCCAGGAGCCAAGTGGATGCCTTTTTTCCTGCGAAGATCTGTCTGAGGACTCTGCTCCTTCTCCTGGATAGAGAGGTATTTTGTGTCATTAATTTGTCTCTTGTTTAGAAGCAGGAATGGGATCTAGAAAAAGATAAGGCAGGGCTTATGCCAAAGAAGGTATACAGAGAGGTGGTAGATTTCTCTCCTCCTTGTTCATAGCGGAGTTTAGGGAGCAAAGAGCCCCTGTCACTAGGATGCTGTTTGACTTAAAAGATGGAGGATGGGAGAGATAGGGTTAAAGCGTGGGGGTGGATCTGAGCTGCTTCCCATCTGATTTGTTTCTCTGTGTAATTTCTGAAAGTGGAGGAAAACTTTCCTTGTGCACCTGGAGGAGAAGCACTTACCTATTACATACTTAGATGTAAAACTTACATTTATTTATTTTGAACGTGGTTTATTTAAATCCTTGCTTGGCAAACTACAGTTCTTACCACAGCAGTGTTCTCCTTAGCAGGTACAAATTTTACAGCTCTTAATATCCAATGGCTGTGATAGCACCTCTGTCTCATTCCCTCTCTTTCCCTTTTCCAGCATCCTTCCTCCTGCAGCCTGCACTCTCCTCCCAGTCTCTCTCCTGTCTGTGGGGTCCGTGGCCTCTATGGATGCCCCTGTGCAGATTTTCCGGGAGGAGCTGGACTCCACCTGCATGCCGGGGCCCTGTCGGCCCTCCAGCACCAGCAGCAGCTGGCCCCTGGGCTGGGCAGACTATGACAGCAATGCCACCGGGACCTTCAGGGACACCCAGCACAACAGCACCAGCATCTCCCCCTCTATTCCCATCATCATCACCGCTGTCTACTCGGTGGTCTTCGTTGTTGGCTTGGTGGGAAACTCTCTGGTGATGTTTGTCATCATAAGGTAAGGGGCTTTACTTGAAAGAGATGCAAGTAGCTGTCCTGAAATTTGATAGCTCAGGGGGAGTTTATGGAAGCTATCTGGGTCTGTATATATCAGGAATTGAACAAAAAAAAGTAGCCACAATGACCCCAAATCTTTTCAGTCACAGAGTCTGCCTGAAAGTGCAATTACAGAGAGAAGAGAGAAGCTGGATAAAGGTGATGAATCCTGCAGCCTGTGGGAAAGGTACTCGGTGCCCCTGAGCTGTGTTCATTGGGTGCCCTCTAGGGATGAGAGGCTGCCCTTGGCTGGGAGAAAGAAACTTCTGCAGGGTACCTTCTTTTTGTGATTTTATTTTTTCTCTGCCTGTCGGGAATCCTCTAGACATGGCTTATGTGTCCAGCTGTGTGGACACCGATATTTTGCTGCCTTGTCGCCTAGTAGCTCTCTTAATGAGGTAGGAAAAAAAGGGAACAGTAAGAATCACATCTGTTTAATGTAAGCCAAGGAATGATGTTTCTCTGCTTAGTGGTGTTTAATTCCAGTTGTTGGCATTGCCTTGAAGAAGACAAAGCAGAGAGGGGTCTACTTTTCCTATTGTTTTTCAGGAAACAGGAGAAAACCATATATCTATGTCAAATAGCTTTTCATATTGAAATACTCTGTAAAATGCACCAGTACCGGTGTATTGTTATATATTTTTGCCTGCACTATGCTTTCTCTCTCCTTCTGTTCTTTCCTTTTGTAGTCTGTAATAATTCCTGGACAGTGCAGCTCAGCAGGGTGATAATGACCAACAAAAGAAATTGAAATCATGAAACTTTTCAATCTCTTCCTTCATATTCTATATGAATCTTGCAAAAAACTCTGGATTTTGGTTTTCATTTTTTTAATTTTTTTGGTGGGTGTATGGAGTATTTGATTAATAAATGAAATCACCTTGAACATAGGAAGAAAAATGGTGGGATTGCAAGTGATCTTGTTAGCAAAGTGTGCATGATAAAGGTCAAGCAATTGCAGAATGATGAAATAACTATCAGAGTTGGTATGGGAGGAGTTAACTGGAACCAGTGAAGTTATTGATGATGTACTTTATGAAAGATGTCTTAAAACTGGGTGAATATCTTTGAAAAATGAAAGTGAAATCTCATTTAAAAGTCAGTTCAATAAAAGAAGATTCCTGTGGTCAATGCAGGGTAACGGGTTTGCTCCATCTTTGTGATGCTGTAGTTTTTATATCTCATCAAGCTATTTTACCCTTTATTCAGTGTAAAGATTTAGTTTATTTTTGCACTTATCTTGCAAGAAGAGGGATTCCATACTTAACGTGCACAGTGCCATAGGCAGAGTTTTTCTAAGCTATCAATCATTTAACAGTAAAGTGCTGATTTGACCATCTGGGCAATGGAAGATAATTCAAACTTATCCAGAGTCCTGAAAGTCAGCATGGATGGATTATATTGGTTCATATGTATTTCCTTTTTTCATCTTCTTCTATTACCCCTCTAAGGTTATTTTTGTGAGGGTATAGCTAGCTTCAGCTCCCTTTCCATCAGATCCTACTTTAGTCTTAAATACATTGTAATTACATTACAAATTTAATTGTATTCAGTATCGAACATTTAAAGATTCCAAATGTTCATGCAAGAGTGTATTTTCTTTTCATTTTTATCCTAATCTTTCATTGCCCTCTCTCTTTCCCACTCATCTTCTCTTTTCATGAGTTTTATCTCAAGATAGGTTTTCATGACTCAGTGAAAAATGCAGATTGCACTGATGCTTTATGTGGAAAGCCAAGGTCTGCAAAGACAAAGCAGTCAGGGGGGAATCGTGCCCCCTAGCCATGCCAAATTTCTTTTCCTCAAGCTAACACAAATTTCAAGATAGAGTGATAGCTTGTCTTTACCACCAGCAACACTGGGTTTGCAGGAGTCTTCTCTTTACTGTTTCTCATGTCTCCAAACCCCAAATTCCTCTTCCTGACACCTGGCAGGTAGCACAGGCCTGGCTCCTACTCCCTTTGCTCCTTTTGAACAACACCTGCTAATGTCACATGAATTTTCAGTTGTGGTAAGGAAGCAAACTGTGTAATTACATGGCTTACTAAAGATGAAAAGAATTATTTCAAATAGCTGGAGTATGCTTCCTTCCTATGTGACTGTAATAACTCATTTATTGGAGGGATGGGCTGTGTCACAGCCCTTTGCTCTTTTTTGCAGGAGCTCTCCCTGTGTTCACATCAGCTGCATGGTTTATGTATAAGTACCAAGAGTCTGCTGTCAGACCAACAGCCAGCAGGGCACAAGGGATATAATGCTTACCTGAAGCTTCTTCTCTTCATTGAGAGACAGTAAGAAAGGAACAGGCAGTTGTATCTCCTGCTGCAATGGTGGGAAGTGCAAATACTATGTGGGAAGCACAGTAAGGAGGAGAAGATGAGGCAAGAAATGAGTCTGTAGAAACCAGATAAAATTATCTGACCTCATCTGAGTGAAGTTATACAGCTTTTTGCGTCTTGACACGGTCAAAATCTATCTCAATCCCTCAGAGCTTCTAATCTCTGGAAGTAAATAGTTGGCCAGTGTTGATAAATAAAATTGCTTGTCCTTGGAAACATGATAGTCCTTTTCCTTTCTTCTCCTCTTCCTCCCTCTCTCCTTCTCCTGACTTTATTTCTGTAAAATTTAGTTCTACCTTAAAATAACATGGTGCTTTCTTGTGACAGCTGGATGGGAGGACAAGTCCTCTGAACGAAAGCTGAGTTACAGCTTTAACAATGGATTTGCTCTTACAAAAACTATAAACATACTCTGGTAAAAACTCTGTGGGAGCCATGTGGCTGTCTCCTACCCATTTCTGATACACTTTTGGCATGTGCCTTACCTCCATTATTCCTGAAGTCATATACTGAGAGCAATTGCTATCATCTAATTCTTAAATAGCCAATCCTGTTATTTCTTTTAAAATTACCATTCACGCTTCCAGTGAACTGAATAATTTTCTGCATACAAAAACAGTTTTAACAGGAGGCTGTGTCACAGTTATGTATATTCATTCCTAAGGGAATAGAGAAAGCTTGTATTCTTCTGCTTAGTCTAACGTTTAAGGAAAAAGTATAGTTAGTAATACATTTCTGTTGTGATATTTGTAGAACTGAGTGGCATCTTATGCAACAGGAAGAGTTTATGAAGAAATGTCAGCTAAATTCAACTCCTTTCCAGATTGTTTCTAAATCTTCTCCATCATTTATTTCAAATGATAATAAAATATTAAAATATGTATGTATAAAAAATGAAATAGGTTCAGTGTACAGGTTTGAATTAATATTAGATTTTGACAACACCAAAATAGTACTTTAAATTCTTGTCCTAATTTTATTAAATTACATTTTGAAATAATATTCTGAAATGAAAAATGAAGCTGCAGAAGAGTCAACCTGACTGAATTGCCTGTTCTCTATTAATTGTAACCAGCATGATATCATTCTTCAATGAAATTATGGAATTGGCTGCTAAAAGCAAAGACCTAGCTGCAGTATACTTTATGGAGTTTATGGATTTTAACCTATTTTTACCTGATGAACAGGCAACATCTTACTATTAGCACAGAAGTATCAAATGGATTCATAGCAGTTCATCATGGGACCTGAAGAAACATCTGGCCTCACCTCAAATTGTGGAGGATCTTTTGGTGGATTCTTCAGGATCTGTCCTAACATGGCACCATTTTCATAAAGATTTTGATTACTAATCACTACTGCCAGCTTTTACAGATGGAACAAAGATCAGGGTAGCAGAAAGAGAACAGGTTTATAAATGAAAATATTGGTAGTTTGAAAAACATCAATTATTTAAACAAAATCTGAATATTTTTAATATATTTAATACCCTACTAGACAATAAGTAAGCGAGACCTGGGATTTATAAGAGATAAGAAAATCAACATGAGTTCCCAAAAAGATGCTATGATAAGAAGAACTGATACTGAGACACTAGAGAGAACACAGGAAGGGGTTGGAAGGAATATTTATTAGAGAGAATATTAGAAGGAGGCTATAGCTTATAGTGTGTAATCTGTTTGGCTTGTGGAAAGATATTTGTTATCTTTCCAGACACTTTCACTGGGCTAACAGCCATGTAGTCATTTATTTCAGAGAAAGGCGTAACTGGAATTAATGACTAGAGCAAGAAAAATTATGGGGAGTCCTTTTGAGCTGACAGAAAGTGAAAACATACAAGCACTTTCCAGTTTGGCTGCTGGTGAGACAGCAAGCTTGAGACAGATTATCAGTCCTCAGCCGGGAGAATGCAGGACGCAACCAAGTCCCTGGCCAACGTGTGGTGCAGCAGGGAGATGCTGGGGACAGGCAGTGGCTTAGACCTTGGTGAGGGAAGACTGGAAACCTTTCATTTTGTTTTTCCCAAGAGAAGATTTGGAATTTGCTGAAAGGCTTATGTGGTGGGAAATCTTTAACCTAGTGACTTTGACCTGGGATGTGCTAAGGGTATGGAGAGATAATATTTGCTGGCTGCTTACTCTCACTATCTATTCAAACTCTGATTAGTTGGTCCCTATCTGAAATTCTCCGACACAGGTCAGTTGCCAAGGAGAAATTTAATTTCAGTTATATATTGCTTTCCAAAGGAAAAGCAACCAGGAAAACTTTGATAAAATCTACTTTTAGGAAGATTACCTCATGTTTATCTTTTGGTCCTTCCATCTGTAAGAACCAGATAAATCTCAAAATGCAGACCCTGTGCTCTACTCTTGAAGGCAGACTTTGTGCTTTGATCATTGCTATACTCTTTTGTGAAGCCTGAGAGGCATTAGGAAATGCTAGTATGAATGTCATCTTGTCTACTGGTTGGAATGAGTGCGCAAACTGAATTAACTTTGGGGAAGGAGTGTGTACAGATGGAGAGAGGATGTGGAAAGAGGAGTGTCTGTCTGACCAGTGCTGGCATTCTGCAAACTATAAAATCAATATAAATAAGGAACATATGAAGGTGCACAGCATTTTATGATCCTATTGGGAAGTCTGCATGCTAGTCTGTGTATCATCTTTGAAATATTTAATTATCCTGAAGCCAGAGGGTTCAGATCTCATTAGACTCAGCTTCTAATCCCTGGAGAAGTGAAAATTAATTCTAGGAAGTTTGCTATTTTCAATTTTTAAGACATTGTTTAAAATGAAAGCTCTCTGTTCTTTACATGAATATTAGAGCCCAACATATTTTTTTCAATGCATGAGTTTCCATTAATGTATGGCAAGAGTGCATGGTGAACCTTTTTGTTTTCTCTATCCGTCAAACCACCAGTGCAGCGCACAGAACTCTGCCTGGCTACTCTTTGCTACAGAAGTTAGTGCTACTCTGAAGTGCACTGTGAACAAACATCTAGGCTTCCCGAACCTATCTACCCTGCATCTGGAAGATAGAGGATTTTATATTTGCTGTTTGACTACATAGACAGATCAATTTCCCACTGCACTGTCAGTAGACTATCCACAGTGTTTAACATACAGCAATTAAGAAAGTTCTCCTTGAGGAATTGTGGATGAGAACCCACATGTTAGAATTAGTTCAATTAAGCTATTCAATAAGTTAATTTACTGTTCACATGCAGAATTTTTTTTACCTTGCTACTGGCTGATGGACAGCATTGCATCTTAATCTTAGATATGGCTTTCAGAATTATTGGTTTGTTAAGGTGGATTAGAAAAGAAAAATATTTTCAACATGGGAGCTCTCAATTTGCTTTTCAATTGATTGTCTTAATGTTTCCTGCATTTCACTTGCCTCATCTCCTATGGAAAAGTATGTGCTCAGTCGGTATGCACAATATTCATTCCCAGAACCCCTACGTGAGACACTTCTGAATTCTTTCTTTATTTCTTACATATTGTTAGGAGAAAATGCTCAATAGTATCTCACTGCTTCCAGCCAATGTCTGCATACATAGCTACCTACGTAGCAGGAAAGTAAGGCCCTGAAAAATCTGCTATCCATGCTATCCTTGTCCTTCTGAACAATGAGATTTGGTCTCTTTGCCAGCCATTCTCAGTCCTATAGCAAGAAAATTAATTTCATAAAACCATTGAACAACAGAATCATTAAAGAACATGGAAATGACCATAGAGATCACCAAGTTCAACCATCAATCCATCACTACCATGCCCACTAAACTCAGTTCCACATCTGTATGTTTCTTGAACACCTCAAAGGATAATGACTCCACTGCTATCCCTGGACAGCCCGTTCCAATAATCTCCCTCTCCCACAGACATAGAAGAAGTATTTTTCTGTGCTTTGGGGGCTCACAATGTCCTTCATGAGAAACATATCCTTTCAAGACTTTAAGAGCAAAGGTAAAAGTGGACAATATCAGAGATGGAAACTCTGGAAGAACAAATTTCAGAGTATTGGTGTTTCTAACACTAAACATATTTCTCAGAAAAGGTGCTCTTGAATTCACACAAAAATGTTAGAGGTCTGTATCACAAAAGGAGAAAAAAAAACATTCATTCTTGTAAAGTAGTGAGAATTTTTCTTCATTTTTAGCCAGATAAATGTAAACTTTACTTTTCCCGTCCCTAATTCAGAAGGTGGTTATTAGGCTGAAGAAGGAAATCTTCCACATCTAAATCTAGAAGATCTTGCTCTGGCTCAGCTTATGGCTAGTTCAGGGGAATAATGGTAGTAGTAAATTGTAAGGATTTTAATGACATCTTCTGACATTCAGGTAGATTACGCTCCCTGAGGGGAGCATGAAAGCCACGATCATGTTTTGCTTCTTTAAACTGCCAAAAAATAGGCACCTGCAGGTATTTATAAATAAACAGAATTCCACTTTATGATGTGATTTTGAAGGCAATATATACAACTTTTTGTAGGCTTCTTGTGATTTTGATGTTAAAGACAGGCAACATTTAAGAATGTGTGATAATAACTTGCTTTTAACTTAAAGTGTTTTTCTGATGCCCTCTCCGCTGCTAACTTCTGTCTGCCATTCAAAAAGTAATAATAACATGCGAGCATGGAAACTACAGCATATTGATTTTTGTGTTCTTAAAATGATCTCAATCTTAACTTCATAGTATGATAAATCTTTTGCACTGAGTTTGAAGATCCAAAAGATGGCTGAGTCATCCTTTTGAATTAATATGTTTGGAATATATCCTCCCTCTTTTTTTTTCTTTTTTTTTTTTTTTTACCCTTGTTCTGATGCAATGTGATATTGAGCGTGCCCTGAATACAGTCTTGAGATTTAGAGCTTTCATGAATAAGCTTTTCAGCTGCTTGATCTCCATATACATCACCCAGAGGAACCTAGTGGAACAGAGCCTGCATTCTGGTGATAGGTGGTTTTGCAATTTGCTTTTATACATGCTTTGCCTTTCATTTACTTTCACTGACTCGGGTATCTGCCAAAAATATGTTTGTTATACCTTGAATTTCATGCTTTTGTACTTTCATTCTGGTATTGCAGCATGTTGTTGTAGTATACTTGCTAGACTTGCTCCCCTATCCACCCCTCATTTCATACCACAGGGAACTTTTCAGCCTATTATAGCTATATGACAAATCTTCTACCAGAGTCTCCTTTTCAGCTTGTATTAATTTTATTAATGTTATGCTTTACTTTAGCATGCACTCTGCTCTCTTCTAGTTGAGATAATGCCTTTAAGGGGCTCTTCTAGTAGGTTTACTAATACATTTTTATTTTTTTCTGAAAGCATGCCAACTTCTTTCTAGCATGATTCCTCCTTCCATAACCACAATTTTACTGATAAGCTTGGATTGGAGGTGCAATTTCTTTTTCCTGTTTAGTGTCTTAAAAAGATGTGAAAAGTAAATTCTTCTCCAAGAGGAAAAGTTCAGCAATGATGGCTGAAGTGAGAGATGCAGGAAATTTTCCCAAGGTCAATCTAAAGTCAGCCTCAGAGAACTTCCCACTTTTGCAAAATGTGCTTAGGCTAAGTTGTGATAGTTAAGAGAAATTTTCTTGTGATATGTATGTAGATATAATTTTAATGTTGCTTCTTAAAAAACATCGTCATGTTTGCATCCAAAAAATTACATCTAAAGCAGAGTTTTCTTTCTCATCTTGATTATTTTTCCATAGGGTTTTCATATATTCTCTGATTATTTAAAGCATATGGAGGATTGAGTCCTCCTGATAGCTTAAAAAGTAGTCTCAAAATCTACCAGCTATCTTAAGTCATTGAAGGATTGTCTGCTTCTTGAAATAAGATGCTAGCACCATTTAGCTGTGAGACCTTCCATTCCTATGTTGTATCACTCTTGTTTACCCTGCTAGAATAATCTAAGTGGGTCACAGTATTTTCCCCTTAAATAGCATTCAACCATTTGAATCAATACTTTTACTTTTTTTTGTAAATATGATTCCCTTGCTCCCTTACTCCATCACTATTTTCGTCTACTTCAAGTGCAGTTTTGGGCATAGAGGGAATGCTCAAACCATACAAAATCTTGCATCTTATATTTTAGTGCAATAGAAAAGTGTTGTAAAAAAGCAGACGATTTTCTCATCTTGAATTAGACTCAAGACTCTATCAGGGTCCACTTCAAAGTGTCTGACAGCCACAGTTCTCGCTCCATTACTTTAGCTGGACTTTTGATTAAGCCAGCAAACACATATCTTCAGAGGCATCTAAGCATTTAATATTTTTTGGATGTTTAATTCCAAAAATTCAAAAGGAGTTTGGATGATTGAGTTCAGACTCTCAAAGGATTTTCTAAATTTATGAACTCCTAAATTAATGTGTGATTTAATCCATACTATCTATTGGCTTAAAAGGCCAATATCTTACTGAAGTGAAGGCCAAAGCTTCAAGCTCTTTCCATTGTTACTGGGACATAAAAGAGATTTAGGGTGGCATCAGTAAAATGTGCTTGTACTTAGCATTACAGAGGTTAACCAGTGAACCTGAGTTAGGTACCCATCATGGCTTGGCTGTGCCTGGAAGAATTGATTGCCTAAATGTAAAAAAGTATTAATTGGAGCTGTATTTATTAGTCTCCCCCCTTCTTGTTCAAAGTCTACAGAGAAGGGGCCAGAGTCTTTCAAGTGCCTGTTCTGACTGAGAGCGAATGGTGCAAGCAGCACCTGCCTGTGCTCTCTGAACTGGGAGGGAACTGGGCAAGACCAACTGATCGTGGGCCTGCCAGGTTGGTGAGCTAAGGGGAATCACAGGGCACACAGGAGGTAAGGCTATCAAAGCCAGCACTATTATGTGCATATGCCAAGAAAATGAACTGAAGCCTTCCACAGAATTTTATAAGTGGAATGACACACTGTTTTATATAAGTGTGCATACAGATTTGATTTGCTTACATTGAAGGTTGGATAAATGCTGATGCTTGAATGACTCTGAATTTCTTACTACCTGTACACAACACAACATCCTTATTGTTGGATCAGTGAAGCGAGGAATATTATTTTACTTATATGTGCCTATCATGCATAGTCTAAAAAATTAAAATTGCTCACTTTACGTTTATAATATCATACACATTATGTATACGGTATATGGAGGACACTATTCATGTTGCAGCTTCAGAATTTTGAATTTTGAAGTTACCTAAAAAATTAGTTCTGTTTTACAGGGGGTCTTTCCCAGTGCAAGGGTGAGGGTGCGGGATAAAGAGTACTGGGAAAATGTACATTGACACATAATTAAACTGTGTCATACACACTCATAAGAAATGAATTAAGTTTGCAAGGAACAGGAAATATTACATATAAAGGCTTTCAGATATTTGATTTTTTAAGGCTAATAAAATCCTCTTAGATATTTCTCATTAAAATTTTCTAATTTTCTTTAAAGGGTAAAGATCAAAGATTTCTTCTGTTTGTGAAAGCAAACTTTTCCTATTCAAATGCTTGGGGGAATTTTGAAGATCCACAAAAGCAGTGATTCAGAAGAGCTAGCAGTAATTTCAGCCCTGCTTACCACAGGCTATTGCATTTCATTTAAATTTTCCTGTATTGAGCCTAGTAACTTGTCTATGACTGAAGCACATCTACTTGAAAAACTGCAGACATTGATTTGAAGACAGAAGAGTTGGAAAAATTACTCCTTTTTTTTTTTTTTTTTGGTGTAATTTATTCCCCATAATAATCACTTCAGTTTTGGGGATAAATCCGTCATTGTTTATAAGCCGAGTTTCTCTGGCTGTGACTCTTACGTATTTGTCCTGGTTACGCTTTTCTTTCCAGTCTGAAAGAGCTCTTCAGTCTTTGCTATTTTCTCCTTGTGAAGAACTCTAGACACTCCAATCAAGCCACTTCTCAGTGTTCTTTTTGATCGGCTACATGTTTTGAGCTCTTTATGTTAAACACACTAAGAATTTTCTCCACTTAATTGACTTATTTTCTGTGGTACCTTAAGGTGTGCTTTCCATATTCTCATAACCTCTCCTCTCCTCTCCTCTCCTCTCCTCTCCTCTCCTCTCCTCTCCTCTCCTCTCCTCTCCTCTCCTCTCCTCTCCTCTCCTCTCCTCTCCTCTCCTCTCCTCTCCTCTCCTCTCCTCTCCTCTCCTCTCCTCTCCTCTCCTCTCCTCTCCTCTCCTCTCCTCTCCTCTCCTCTCCTCTCCTCTCCTCTCCTCTCCTCTCCTCTCCTCTCCTCTCCTCTCCTCTCCTCTCCTCTCCTCTCCTCTCCTCTCCTCCCCTCCCCTCCCCTCCCCTCCCCTCCCCTCCCCCTCTCCCTCTTCCCTTTTCTACCGTGAACCAGGCAACAGTTCCAAATTTTAGTATTCAGTGATGTCTTCAGGAGTAAAATCACTGTTCTGCTACTCCTTTACAGACATTTAAAGGAAATCAGTTCATTTTAGTGCAGATTTGCTGAGTGTTTAGTGAGTTTTTCTTCAGTCTTATAACTGAAGCTACATTCAGAAGTGCTTTTTTTAAATTATTTTTTATTTTTTTTTTTATTTTTTCCCCAGGGGGAAAACTCCTAGTCTGTTAATGTGTCTTGGATTTGTTTATCCTCACCTTGTCTTCTCATATTTGTGTTTCACAGTGTCTTATGGGCTGTAACATGGCCTGCAAGACAAATGGCCTCCTCTGTTGGAGAACATGTTAAGGAGGTTGGTCTGGAGGTTGTAGAGAAGCCCAGCTCTGATTAGTGAGTTCTTTCCCATCTTTATTCTACCTTTGATCTTGGAGAATCTCAAATGAGTGCAGAGTGAGACTGGAGCATGGGGTAGAGCCCTCATCATGTCTGTAGAGCACTCTTCCAGGAAGCACGTACCAAGAATCTTTGTAGTCATGTCAAGCAGTTGGTATAGACCGTTGGTATCTCAGTGGGAAGGCTTTTTACCTTCTTTTCCCATTCAGTTCTTGTTTCTATGCTTTAAACCAGCAATTTTGCTTTATTTTCTCAATGAAATTCTAATTAGGTTAGTGTAGAAGAATGAATGCTATTTTTCACACTTCATGTTGGTCATTAAATTACATACTGGCCATATTTTAATTAATATTTGACTTACTGTCTAGGCATATTTTGACAGCACTTTGAAGCTCTGCTAAAAATATTTTTTCCAAATTAATTTTGATTTTACATGTCACAGTTTTAAAGGCAAATAGACACATTAACCAACATGTTCATAAGCTGAACTGATTAGATCTAATATTTCCTTTGTAAGTTCATTAATGAAGTATAGCAAAATCTAGCTGGATGTGTTTCTGTGTGTGTTGAATGTATACCTCTTAGTTTGGGCACACATTCAAAATATGTGGGTGAAATAGTTTAGAGAAGGAAAATCTGTCACTGAACCTCATAATAAATTGACAGCAATGAGCAAAAATAACTGCACGGTGAAAGGGGGAAAGCATTTCAGAGAGAAGAGTTAAGTATATTCCTGTATTAATAGTGGAAATGAGAGAGGCTGTCCTTCATGCTTTGTGTCCATAACAGAGCTGGCAGCAGTCCTTTACATCCTGGTACAGAGCCTGTGCCCACAGAGTTAGACTATCATCGTGTAGAACAAAGCAGGGTCCTGTCTGAGATCATATTTCTCTGTGTAGATAAAGGTTCTCACCACGTGGAAAAAACAAATGCTTCATTTTGGTGAAATTAAAGGATGCAGAGAAAACATTGCAATGATGCTTTCTTTTCATTGAGATATCCTGCTTAAATAGTTATCATCTTTTACATTAGAAGTCAACGAAGAGGAGACAAGGAAAAGATGGAAATAAGAAAGGAGGAGAAATTGGAAATGTAGGAGAAAGAAGGGAAATTGCTAGAAGTTGTACAAGATGGCATTCTGGCCCAACAAATGTAACTATTAACAGAGATTTCTACATCCTCTAGGAGAATGAAATATCTATTGCTTCTGC